>NW_024070186.1:18656891-19082353 GCF_014754425.2 Oryx dammah | reverse complement strand
TCATGTTTGGGAACGCAGGTACACCCGGGGTGGATTCATGTCAATGTATGGCAAAACCAATACAGATTTGTAAAGTAAAATAAAAAATAAATTAAAAAAAATAAAAAATAATAAAAAATGAAAAGCAACAACAACAAAAAAAAAAAAACTAATTTGGGATCAATTAAAAAAAAAAAAAAAAAAAACTAGGACCAAAACTACCATATGATCCAGAAATACTACTACTGGTCATATACCCTCAGGAAACCAGAATTGAAAAGGGGGCATGTACCCCAGTACAGGACTATTTACAATAGCTAGGACATGGAAACAACCTAGATGTTCACTGACAGATGAATGGATGAAGAAGTTGTGGTATGTATACACAATGGAATATTCATGCTCATACTCATCACTTCAGTCATGTCCGACTCTTTGCAACCCCATGGACTGTAGCCCACTAGGCTCCTCTGTCCATAGCATTACTCAGCTATAAAAAGGAATGTGTTTGAGTCAGTTCTAATGAGGTAGATGAACCTAGAGCCTGTCATACAAAGTGAAGTAAGTTGGAAAGAGAAAAACAAATATTGTATATTAATGCATGCATATGAAGTCTAGAAAGATGGTACTGATGAACCTGTTTGCAGGGCAGCAATGTAGGCTCAGACATAGAGAACAGACTTTGGACACAGAGTGGGGAATGAGAGGGTGGGACAAACGGAGAAAGTAGCATGGAAACATATACATTATCATATGTAAAATAGATACTGGGAATTTACTGTATGACTTAGGGAGCTCAGACTGTGGCCCTGTGACAATCTAGAGGAGTGGGATGGGGTGAGAGGTGGGAGAGAGGTTCAAGAAGGAGGGGATATATGTATACCTATGGCTGATTCATACTGATGCATGGCAGAAACTAATACAATATTGTAAAGCAATTATCTTTCAATTAAAAGATGTTTTAATTTTAAAAAATAAATAAATAAAATCGAGTTATTAATTTTTTAAAAAAAGGAATTGTCTGGCCCAGATGTCAGTACTCCCAAGGTTGATAAAACACTACCCTGGGAAATGAGAACATGAGCATAGCTGGAGAAGAGGAGTTACTTAGAGACTCAGCTCTGGGGCACTCCTTCCTAGGCATTCAAGAAGATGAGAAACAGTTAAAGGAAAGGGAGGGTTTATGTCCATACACTAGAAACCACATCTAGAAGGTCTATTACAGGCTAGAAAGTGATCAGCTATGTCAAATGCTTATGATAGGTCAAGAAAGATGAGGACTGAAAATCAGCCATTGAATTTTTCATCATAGTGTCATTGAAAAGACCCCCACGTTGACAAGAGTAGTTTGCCAGAGTGGTATTAGCAAAAGTTCATTGAGTGACCTTGGCAACCTACTTAGCCTCTCTAAGTTTTAGTTTTCTCACTCATAAGCTGAAGATAATTACCTGTATCACAGAGTTGCATGATATAATGTAAACAAGGTATGTAAAGCACCAGCTCAGAACTGGCACCAAGCAGGTACTCAAGAAATGTAAGATCTCCTTCCACAATTTTTGCATCATTTCCAACTTCTATCCTCCTGCACCCCTACACTCGCATACAAACCCACTCCTTCAGTGTTGTATCACACACTATCGTGTTATAAGAGACAGTTCTTGCATTGAAACACACTTTATGAAAGGAACTATAATTCAATTATCTATCATGAATCAAAGAAAAAGAAATGTGTTAGTAACTTGAGGTTTTCTGTATAAGGTGATAAAGTGTACTGAGAGAACCAGGTAGCAATTTGAAAATATAGCAAATCACAAAGTAATTTCTCATGAATTTAAGCATTCCCTTGTTAAGTTGCATTATTTATGAAGTCTCAGGTTTTGGAACTGTGCAAGCCTGAAACAGTAACCCCATTTTCTAAGTCTACTTATAGCTTCACACATTTTCCTCACGTAAAACTCTTATATTTCAAACTCACAGTCAAAATAAAAAATCCTCAGAGAGATGTCAAAGGATGGAGACTGGGAAATATCTAGAGAGGTGGATATTCACTCTTTAAAACCTTTTACTCTAGAAATTCTCACTGATATTTTTTTTTTCTCTTGGGACTCAGAAAATAATTATATCACTCTAATCACTGAATAATAACTTTATAAAAATGAATTGAATTTCAAGAGGTCAAAGGTAGCTATATTGTGGGAAAAATGATCTGAAAAGAAGTCGTTCTGTATTCAATTTTAATTTTCACAGAGCTGAGGTCCCTGGAAGGTCATCCAAGTAATGAGACTTTGTGCTAACTCCCAGCCCAACACAAACAATAGCTCTCAGTCCAGGTGGCTCCTGACTGCTCTAGAAACTCAGAAAACTGAAGAATTCTCCATGATTTGGAAGTTCTAGATACTCGGACTCAGTTCCAGGCGATTCTCAGGCAACCTGATTCTCATATCTGCCAATTCCTCAAAGCACAGCTTTCAATCATCTCTCTACTTCTCCATCTACTGTATTCCACTGAGTCTCAAGGAGCACACTTTTCTCAAATTCTTGTCTCAGAAATCAGATTGTCATCAAATCAATGGCTTTTTACTGTCGTTGTTGGTCTGTCCTGTCCAAAAGAACACTTTCTATGTTGGAATTATCCAAATGCTGCTGGTATATTCTATCTAATATGGACACCATTAGTCACTCATGGCTTTTGAACACTTGAGATGTCGCTGGTGCAATTGAATAAGTGAATTTTTAATTTTATTTAATTTTCATTGTTTTGAATTTAAATAGCCACATGGGGCTAGTGGCTACCATATCAGAAAACACAAGTCAAGTTGAATTCTTCTAAGGAACTTTTTTTTTTTTTAGGAATGATGAACTTGAGAGCCTTTTAAATTAAATTCTCTGCTTGAGGCTTTTTTGCACTACTCTGGTGGTACAATTTCAGATCATGGCCCTGAGTAAATACAGGTTTGGGTCAAATTCTCAGAGGAGATTTTTCTTTTCCTCCATTTAACCAGTGCCAGTATTGACATATGTAAATTTTCCTGCCATCCCTTCCTGCATGGTGGGCTTATTTTTGTACTCATTTGCTCTTACCCTCAAAAAGTGGCCCTTGAGTTCCAACATGCAGAAATAATTTACTATTAAAAAATATCGTGGATTTTTTTAGTTTCATATTGAAACCAAAAACAATGATGCTTCTTTCAACCAGCAATAACTAAAAACAAATGAAATATGGTAATATAATTTCTGATGGATAGCAGAAGCTTAATAGATATTGAAAGAGAAAAGGCATACATCAAAGGAAATCATTAACAAAATAAAAAGCAACCTATTAAGTAAGAGAAAATATTTGCAAATCATATACCTGAGCAGGGGTTAATATCCAAAATGTATAAAAAACATACACAACTCAATATCAAAAAATCAAACAATCTCATTTTTAAATGGTCAGAGAATCTGAACAGACGTTTTTCCAAAGATACACATATGGCCAACAGACACATGAAAAGATGTTCAGCATTACTAATCATCAAGGAAATGGAAATCAAAACAATGATGAGATCTCACTTCACACCTATTAGAATGGCTATTATCAAAAAGACAAGAAATAACAAATCTTGTTGAGAATGTAGAGAAAAGGGAATGCTTGTGCACCTTTTGTAGGAATGTAAATTGGTGTAGCCACTATGAAAAACAGTATGGAAGTTCCTCAAAAAATCAAGAAAAGAACTATCATATGATCTAGCAATCCCACTTATGGTTACATATCCAAAGAAAATGAAAACATTAATTCAGAAACATGCATACACCCCCATTTACAATAGCCAAGCTATGGAAAAAACCTAAATGTCCACTGGTGTATGAATGGATAAAGAAGACCTGAGATAGATACACATGGAATACTATTCAACCATAATAAAAAAAGAAATCTTGTCATTTGTGACAACATGGAGGACCTTGAGGGCATTGATAATGATACAGTGTTTGGTGACTGGTGCTAGATTTGTGGTCTCCAAAGGAGAAAATTTCACTCTGGGGCCAAAGATGCAATCTTAGTCACTCAGAGCTTTGTGTAGATTTTATTAAAGTGAAAGTGATAGAAAAAACTTCTGACATAGACATCAGAAGAAGGTAGAAGATTACCCGCCTCACTAGTTCAAGCAGAACATTATATACTTTTCAACTGGCTGCTGAGAATAGATTTTAAAAATATCTCAAAATTGTGAAAGTTTCATCAAATGTCTTTTCCCATAACATACATCTTGAGCTTAAAAAAACCATGATCTTGAGGAAGAGATATCACTTACGAGGCCTATGTGACTAAGGCAAAAGAATGTGAAAAAGAAAGAATGTTCACCTCCTCCTTAAAGGGACCTTGGAATCCCTATCAACCTACCTAAGTTAACTCTCTCAGCATTATGCTAAATGAAATAAGTTGGACAGAGAAAGAAAATACCATACGATCTCATTTATATGTGGGATACAGAAACAAAACAAAAATACACAAAAACAAGCTTAAAGATACAGAGAACAGATTGGTGTTTGCCAGTGGTAGGATTGGAGGTAAGCAAAATAGATGAAGAAAATCCAGAAGTGTGAATTTCCAGTTCTGAAATAAATAAGTCATGGGGGGGTGTGTGTGTGTGTATGTGGTGTGTGTGTGTGAGAGAGAGAGAGAGAGAAGAGCAAGGGAAGACCATATTTGGTCATAGAATTTGTTTCTAAAAGTGATGGTTCTGTGACCACCTAGTTACTTTAAAGAAGGGAGGCGTTGAATGCACTGTTAACTTCTGTTTGAATAAGAGAAGAGAGAAATTGGAGAGAAAAAAACACATAAACATATATATATATTATATAATCCTTATAGGGTACAGGGCTTTCCTGGTGGCTCAGATGGTAAAGTGTCTGCCTGCAATGCAGGAAACTTGGGTTTGATCCCTGGGTCAGGAAGATCCCCTGGAGAAGGAAATGCAAACCCACTCCAGTACTCTTGCCTGGAAAATTCCATGGACTGAGGAGCCTGGTAGGCTACAGTCTGTGGGGTCGCAAAGAGTCAGACATGACTGAGTGACTTCGCTTTCTTTTCTTTCTTTCTTATAGGGTACAGGAAAGAGAAAACTTAATACTTAGTGTATCAGTCAGAGTCCAGGCATGAAAGAGTTGGTACACGATAGGGAGATGAGACAGCATCACCCTAGCCTGGTTTCTTGAACTGAGCTGGAGCCCTGTTTGCACAGGGGGAGACTGGAAGCTAAAGACACTGTTTCATGAGCATCTTTATGAGCTTCTGTGTGTAAGAAGCACAAATTTGGGACTCATATGTTCAGGGTGCAAGCATGGGTTCCTCTTTACTTATGCAAAATCCATCCCTCTGGTTGCTGGCCTCCAGTGTCTTGGAGCTCAGAGAACTTTGAGGGCCACTTTCCTTGATGGGTGTTTCCCTGGTGGCTTAGATGGTAAAGAATCTACCTGCAGTGTGGGAGAGCAGGTTCAGTCTCTGAGCCAGGAAGATCCCCTGGAGAAAGGCACGGCAATCCACTCCAGTATTCTTGCCTGGAGAATTCCACGGACAGAGGAACCTGGCGGGCTACCGTCCATGGGGTCACAAAGAGTCAGACACAACTGAATGACTAACACTTTAACTTTTCCTTCATGGAGGCATCATTCTGGATGCCAATGACAGCTGTAATTACAAGGCAAACCAAAGTGACTAAGGAGGAGGCTGAAGAAGAAAGGAGGAAACATGACCATACCCCATGGGGATGTGGCTGGACAGGTTGGTTTCTATATGTAACTGAAGACCCTCTAAGATACTTGGGAAATGAGGGTGACTATGTAACTCTACAAATGACCATCATTTATGCTTGAACACATGTACTCATTGATAGAAAGATTTTTCTGTTGTTGTTGTTGTTTAGTCACCAAGTCATGTCTGACTCTTTGCAGCCCCATGGACTATAGTCTGTAAGTCTCCTCTGCCCATGAGATTTCTCAGGCAAGAATATTAGAGTGGGTTGCCATTTTCTTCTCCAGGGTATCTTCTTGACCTAGGGATCAAACCCACAGCTCCTGCATTGCAGGCAGATTCTTTACCACTGAGCCACCTGGGAAGACCCAGAAAGATTTTAGTTTATAATATTTATATGATCTCACTTCAGTTGAGGAGAGGATGAGAATTGGGATATTCAGATCATGAGAGAAAAAAAATAAAGGAAAAAATGCAGTTAGCTATTCCCAAGGCTGAAACTGAAATTGTGGAGGAAAACGTGTATGTCCCTTATTGTCTGATTCATTCAGATTTTATCAGCAGATGCAAAAACTGGGAAACTCATTTGAGGATTACTGGAAAGTTGTAAGCCTGTTGGGCCCAAGACGTAAGACCTGAATTTTTGCAAAGTCCATTTTTGGCATCTGGGTTGTTGGGCATCAAAGTAACCATCCTCTGTCTCTACTAGGGGCATATCAGACATTATAGACACATAGCACCAGCCTTGGGTTAAAACTTGGGTTTGAGTCAATTCTGTCAAAGGTACAGTGAATTCACTTAACTTGAAAACTATGAGATCTTCATCGGAAAATAGGATATGATACACTCCTATGAGACCTCACAGTTTCTGTAATGTCATCAAATGAGATAATAGAAATTCAGTAAAGTCCTATATGAATGTAGGAGGGAAAGAGTATATTTTAAACAGAGTCCCTCTGTGTTGTTGTTCAGTCACTAAGTTGTGTCCAACTCTTTGAAACCCCATGGATTGAGACACACCAGGCTTCCCTGTCCTTCACCATCTCTGGAGGTTGCTCAAACTCATTTCCATTGAGTCAGTGATGACATCCGACCATCTCATCCTCTGTCGCCCCTTTCTCCTCCCATCTTCAATCATTCCCAGCATCAGGATCTTTTGCAATGAGTCGGCTGTTTGCATCAGGTGGCCAAAGTACTGGAGCTTCAGCTTTAGCATCAGTCCTTTCAATGTAGATTCAGGGTTGATTTCCTTTTGGATTGACTGGTTTGATCTCACTGTCCAAGGAACTCTCGAGAATGTTCTCCCATACCATAGTTCAAAAGCATCAATTCTTGGGCTCTCAGCCTTCTTTATGGTTCAACTCTTACATCCATACATGACTACTGGAAAAACCATAGCTTTGACTATATGGACTTTGTCAGCAAAATGATGTCTCTGCTTTTTAATGCACTGTTTAGGTTTGTCATAGCTTTTCTTCCAAGGAGCCAGTGTCTTTTAATTTTATGGCTTCAGTCATCTGTGGTGAAATATTATTCCATTGAAGAGAGTAAAAAGCACAAATGATGCTCACCTGAAAAATTACTCCAAATTAAAATCTGTAGTTGTGAGTCCAGTTGTCTCAACTTGTTAAATCTACATGTATTTGGGGTTGAATTGAATATACAGTAAGTTCTGTAAGTGATAAAAGAATGAAAAGGATATGGAAAGTTAACAGGCTGTCTAAAAACTAGACCTATTTGCTATTCCAGTTGTGGCTCATTACTCTACTATTGGAAAGAAACACTTAAATTTGAGAAGGGACAAAGAGAAGCTCTAGAAAAAGGATCTACTTTGTGTGGTTGGAAAATGAAGCCTTTTGTTTTCCTGTCAATGGCAGGTTACTTCTCCCTAAGGTATGTTGCTAAAAGTCTCTAGGGACAGCCACAATTCCTAGAACCTGGACACAGATCTCAGTAGCAGCTAGGATAGTATATGTCTTACAGTTAAAAATGAGAAAGCTGGACTTCTCTGGTGGTTCACTTGTTAAGAATTTGCTTGCCAATGCAGGGGACACAGCTTCAATCCCTGGCCCAGGAAGACCCCACATGCCATGGGGCAACTAGGCCCATGTGCCACAACTACTGAGCCTGTGTCCTTGAACCTGTGCTCCACAACAAGAGAATCCACACAGTGAGAAGCCTGCCCACCACAACTAGAGAGTAGAGTCTGCTCACCACAACTAGAGGAACGCTTGTGCGCAGCAATGAAGACCCAGTGTAGCCAAAATAAACAAGTAAATGATTTTTTTAAAGAGAAAATTATGTTCCAAGGCCAAATGTAACAAGGACACATGGGCACAGAGAAGAGAACCTCGAGAAACTTAGTAAATAAGGCAGAACATGATGATCAGAAAGATGTCACAAATTATAATCAAAAAATTCAGATGGATTCCTGACAGCACAAAAGAGAAAAACAGTCAGATTATCAGGAAAATTTTAGAAAAACACATGTAGCAGAGAATAGAGCCAGGTCAGATACCCAAAATTAAAAGAGAATGGTAAGAAAGGGGAAGGCAAATCAGAGCCAAGTGACAGGGCAAGGTAGTGAACAAGTGTCATAGCAAATAGAAAGAAAAGGAACTGTACCCTCTCTACCTTTTATCCATAGAACCTAGGGAAGTGCCTAATATGGAGTAGAGACCCACTACTAAATGAAAGCATAAACCCAGAAACAGACTTAGGATACTGACAACTGACTTTTCTAATTCAACCAACTAATAGCCTAAATTGAGAAGCCTAAAGTTTCTTGAACTTTAATGTGCACACATATCACTCAGGGATCTTCCAGTGTGCCTGGGGTAAGTCTGGGGTGGGGCCTAAGCATGACTGTGCCTGTGACTACAATGCCCCTGGTCCACAGATACACTGATTCACTGCATAATTTAAATAATAAGGGCCTTGACTCAACTCAGCAACTTGTATTAGCTTTTTGTTAAGACAGAAATCTATTACAAGAAAGACTGTGAGTGAAAATAAGAAAAGTATTTTCCAGGAGTAAGGAAGTCAAGTTCAGACAGGAATAACAATTCCTGAATAGAATGATTTGGGGAACTTTCCTGGGGCAGAGGCTGCCAACAGCACTGTGCCCAGAAAGAGGAGACCATGGTGGTTCAGAATTATATTGATATAGGCAGATTTGGAGGAGTGCAAAGTTTGTAAAAGGGTTTATCCAGTATTCAGTTCAGTTCAGTTACTCAGTCGTGTCCGACTCTTTGCAACCTCATGAACCGCAACATGCCAGGCCTCCCTCTCCATCACCAACTCCCGGAGTCTACCCAAACCCATGTCCATCGAGTCGGTGATGCCATCCAACCATCTCATCTTCTGTCGTCCCCTTCTCCTCCTGTCCTCAATCTTTCCCAGCATCAGGGCTTTTTCAAATGAGTCAGCTCTTTGCATCAGGTGGCCAAAGTATTGGAGTTTCAGCTTCAACATCAGTCTCACCAATGAACACCCAGGATTGATCTCCTTTAGGATAGACTGGTTGGATTTCCTTGCATTCCAAGGGATTCTCAAGAGTCTTCTCCAACACCACAGTTCAAAAGCATCAATTCTTAAGTGCTCAGCTTTCTTTCTAGTCCAACTCTTACATCCATACATGACCACTGGAAAAACCATAGCCTTGACTAGACAAACTTTTGTTGGCAAAGTAATGTCTCTGCTTTTTAATATGCGCTCCAGGTTGGTCATAACTTTCCTTCCAAAGACTATGTGTCTTTTAATTTCATGGCTGCAATCACCATCTGCAGTGATTTTGGAGCCCAGAGAAATAAAGTCAGCCATTGTTTCCACTGTTTCCCCATCTATTTCCCATGAAGTGATGGGACCAGATGCCATTCTCTCAGTTTTCTGAACATTGAGCTTTAAGCCAACTTTTTGACTCTCCTCTTTCACTTTCATCAAGAGGCTCTTTAGTTCTTCACTTTCTGCCATAAGGGTGGTGCCATCTGCATATTTGAGGTTATTGATATTTCTCCCAGCAATCTTGATTCCAGCTTGTGCTTCATCCAGTCCAGCGTTTCTCATGATGTACTCTGCATAGAAGTTAAATACGCAGGGTGACAATATACAGCCTTGACGTACTCCTTTTCCTATTTGGAACCAGTCTGTTGTTCCATGTCCAGTTCTAACTGCTGCTTCCTGACCTGCATACAGATTTCTCAAGAGGAAGGTTAGGTGGTCTGGTATTCCCATCTCTTTCGGAATATTCCACAGTTGATTGTGATCCACACAGTCAAAGGCTTTGGCATAGTCAATAAAGCAGAAATAGATGTTTTTCTGGAACTCTCTTGCTTTTTTGATGATCCAGCGGATGTTGGCAATTTGATCTCTGGTTCCTCTGCCTTTTCTAAAACCAGCTTGAACATCTGGAAGTTCACGGTTCATGTATTGCTGAAGCCTGGCTTGGAGAATTTAGAGCATTACTTTACTAGCGTGTGAGATGAGTGCAACTGTGCAGTAGTTTGAGCATTCTTTGGCATTGCCTTTCTTTATCCACTGTAGTCATTACAATGTTTCAGAACCTGAACAGAAGTCATTACCCAATGATGGACTTCATTTCCGCATGCCCTACCTATCTTATTGCATAAAGTAAAAGGTTTATTTTCTTTAGTTTGAGTATATCACTACAGTGGAGTTTAATGACAAAGAAAGCTGATATAAAAATAGAGTTATGTGTGTAGCAAGAAGGTAGAAATGGGAAACTGTAGACACTGCAGACAGAGGATTGTCACATGAACTCTCTCGTCTCCCATTTACTGGTCCCTCCTTCACCTCATACCTATTGTCTTCTGTGAACTATAGCATGTGATCTGGGTTTAAAGAGAACTTGGAGAATACCTTCATCTCTAATAGATGACCCTAGATGTGGCTACAAAGCACCAGTCGCAAGCAGTGGTGCAGAATCAACCCCAAATTGACTGCGATGAAATTCTGTGTTCTGCGATCAGCAACTTCAGCACCAGGGCAAATCCCTGTGGAATACAACTCTGATATCAGTATGAGGCTTTCAGACCATCTTGACCCTCTTGCCACTGTGCAGAGGACAGTCACTTCCGACCTGCCCTATCAAATTCCCACCTTTCCTGCCATCGTGTTCCCATTCTTTATATGACTGTTCCCTGCTATGCTTATGCGTACCAGACAACATACTCCTTTTCCCATGGGCAGACTTTGCCATTTTAATTCAAGGAATTAGTCATCCATATGTCAAACAAGTTTTCCAGGATGCGTCACTAGCTCATAGACTGTTTAATACTGATTGTCTACTCTGCTTTGGTGTCTCTGTCTCAGCTATTAGCTGTCAGATGACATCTACTCATGTACATCGAAGTAGGAGATGGTCCTCAAGACTTTTATTTGAGGCACACTTTGTGACAACAATCAATGGCACGTTTCACGCATGGCAATCTTAAGGTCGTGTGTGGGTATTTAGATATTCTAATTCATTTACAAACGGAGCAAAATCAAGCTGCCACTCTTCTTAGTATAGTATAGCATGTGAAATCCCCTTTAGAGCAAGAGGTTAACTGCATGCACCCCCTAAGATCAAAACTGGAGTAAGAAAGTGAAGTTAAAGAAGGTTCCTGAGAGTGATGAAACCAGGCAGAAGACAAAAACCAAACTTAGTGCTGATGACTACACATAAGAGACTCTCTGAGTTACAGTCATGAGGCATAGGTCTCAGCTAAAGGAGCCATTGATTATAATTAGGAAAGGACACATTAGAATGAGACACCTAGACACAAATGGCCTTGTTTCTAGCAAACGTTTAATTTCCTCAGAATGATTTTTGCAGACTGAAATGGTCAATAGGAAAGATTTTCTGAAGCTGGCCATGAGCACTCCAGTTTCAAAGGGATAATGGCCTAGGGGACACCTGAAGGGGCAGAATCAGGAGAAGTAAGAATAGATAGCCATAGGAACAGTCTTGAGATGGGACACTGTTACTAGCAGTCCTATAGAATAAAAGCTCTGGGACTTTCCTGGTTGTCTAGTGGTTAAAAATCCACTTGCCAATGCAGAGAACATTGATCCCCAGTCCAGGAAGATTCCACATGCCTGAGAGTAAACTAAGACCATGTGTCACAGCTACTGAACCCTGCATGCCTTAGAGCCCATGCTCCACAGCAAGAGAAGCCACCAAAATGAGAAGCCGTGCACTGCAACTAGAGAAAGCCTGCATGCAGCAGCAAAGACCCAACACGGCCAAAATAATAATAAGGATACGTTTTTAAAAAAGAATAAAAACCCCGTGGATCTTGTAGTTGAGGGAGGAAATTGGGGCTTTTTGCCCAATGGTGTTTCTAAGTCAGAGTCAACACCATGGACTTTGAACTTGGAGCTTAATTTGACACCCATGTTGGCTTCTCCTAAGGATCCCACTTGGCCTCAAGAGCCTTCCTAGTCAACATGGAAATAACGAACAAAAGCCTGATGGTGTATTGTTTTCCTGTTTCTTCTGTAACAAAGTACTACAAACTTGGTGGCTTAACACAACACAAACATTATTTTACAGTTCTGGAGATCTGAAACCCAAAATGAGTCTCTCTCTAGGCTAAACTAGGTGCCATCAGAGCTGCATCTCTCATGAAGTCTCAAGGGGAGGATCTGTTTCTTTGCCTTTTTCAGCTTCTGGAGGATGCCTGTACCCCTTGGTTCATGGCCTCTTTCCAGCACTCACATCACTTTGACCTCTGCTTCCATCATCGCATCTTTTTCTCTGATTCTGACCTTCTTGCCTCCCTCTTATAAGGACCCTTTAGGTTACATTGGTCTTACCAGGATAATCTAGAGTGATCTTCCCATCTCAATATTTTTAACTTCACCACATCTGCAAATTCCCTATTGCCTTATGAAGTAACATATTCACAGGTTCCAGGGGTTAGGATGTAGACATTTTGAGGAACCATTACTTTGCCTATCTTCACTGGATGGTGATATCTTCACTGAAGGCCAAAAAAAGTAGCAAATATTAATCTGACCTTCAAGTAGCTGGTAAATCTGGACCAAAGGGCTCAAGAAAAACAACCTGTTGTGCTAAAGGAAAAGGATTGACCCTGGTACAATTTGGTCAATTTAAAACATTTTAAAACCTACATCATTTTTTGCTCCAAGAAACTCTCTTTTCAAATCATCTCATTACAATACATCATCATCCTTAGTTTCTAAATAAACCAAACAATTACAGTAATTTTTGTGTTCTGAAAACATGGTCATGATAGTTGGCTGCTCTCCCAAATCCCTTTTACATTGCTTTCCACCTGTGAGTGTGATGAAGATCATTTCCAGATGTGTACACCTGCATGCTCCTATGCTCTGGCTGAAGCTCTCTTAAGGGCTCACACTCAGGAGAATGTGGCAGGGACATTCTCTGCTTTTGTTCTGCTCAGAGAAGGATGTGTGTGAGAGGCAGGAATTTAGAGCCCGCAGAACTCCAGGCAGAAAGTGTTGATGAGGTGTTGGAGAGTTTGCTTTCTTACAGTCACAGTCCAATCAGACAGTTCTACCTTCTTAATCTCTCTCTCTGGGCTTCTCTGGTAACTCACCTGGCAAAGAATCCACCTGCAAGGCAGGAGGTCCAAGTTCTATTCCTGGGTCAGGAAGAATCCCTGGAGAAGGGATAAGCTACTCACCCCAGTATTCTTGGGTTTCCCTGGTGGCTCAGTTGGTAAAGAATCTGCCTGCAATGCGGGAGACCTAGGTTCAATCCCTGGGTTGGGAAGGTTGCCTGGAGGAGGCCATGGTAACCCACTCCAGTGTTCTTGCCTGGAGAATCCCCGTGGACAGAGGAGCCTGGCAGGCTACAGTCCATGGGGTCACAAAGAGTTGGATGTGACTGAACAGCTAAGCACAGCACAGCACAAACTCTCTCTATGCTTTCCCACTTCCTCTCCAACCTCATGCCACTCATCAAGGCAGCGTGATACATTGTAAGACTTCTCCCAAATAACCTGATCTTACAAAATGCCTAGGATGAATATAAAACATCCCAGAAATTCCACTTAGAAATTCTGATTCTAACTCTTGCAGGGGCCTTGGAATTTGCAAGCAATTCTTATTATCTGACAAGAATGGGCAAGACACATTTCCACCCTGAGCCAAGAAATCAGGCACTTTCTTTTTTTTCTCAAACTGGTGAACTTGGGCAAGTTACTTAAGCTTCCCAGAACCTGTATAGTAAAGAGTTCACATTCTTCAAACACATGCTTCTTCACATTATTTGGAGAATTTGATAGGATCATGTGCACATTTCACTGAACACAGAGCCCAGAGTTTAATAACTGTGAATTATCTTCTTTCCCTGCCCTTCATGCCTCTCCCCTCAGTGCCTGCCATATTGTGATTTTCATAGCTGGGAGATGTTGGCTGACTCTGCAAATCATAAAATGACAATGCGCAACACTTGGTTAATCTCTTTGCCAGAAGCTTCCCTACCTACCCAATTACCAACATTATGGGATAATTACATGGGCTTTCAGAGGTTTCCCTGCCATAAAGCTTCCTCTAATCTCCAAGGAAATGTCCACAAAGATTCCCCTTTCTTCACAGTACCCAAAGAAAGCGAATTGTCCCCCATAGCTATGTCAACCATAGTTCCAGAAATTGTCTCCAGGAAGTGCTTGACTTTTATTCTTCAAGAGAAAGAATCATGACAGTTTTACTCCTCAGCAGGCTGAGACTAGGAATGGACCCTAGATAGGGGCACCTGTTGGCTGGAGAGTTTCTTTGCCATTCCCAAGGTTTCATGTCTCCCTGCATCAGAAATGTATGTCACATGTCACAGGCCACCTGCTGCTGTGATTTATACATTTAGCACATGCTGTAGAATCAGCTCAGTTTTTAAGTACCCTCCCCATTTTATTTTTGGCAATTTTATTTCTTAGTGGCTCCAAAGAATCTTGGGAGTATATGCTGACTGGTGCTCTATTTTATTCTTTTTTTTTTTAACCACTTATCTCAATTCTCTTTTTATTCTTAAAGTTATAGCAATGGGTACAGAGTGATGATCACACTCTTATAGTAGTTTGTGTCTCTTAATCCCCTACCCATATATTGCCCCTCACCCTCTCCCCACTAGTAACCACTGGTTTGTTCTCTGTACCTATGAATCTGCTCCTTTTTTTGTTATATTCACTAGTTTGTTGTGTTTTTTATATTCCACATATAAGTGATATCATACAGTATTTCTCTTTCTCTGTCTGATTTACTTCATTTAGCATAAGACCCTACAAATCCATGTGTGTTGTTGTAAATGGCAAAATTTAATTCTTTTTTATAGCTGAGTAAGATTCTATCAGGGCTTCCCAGGTGGTACAGTGGTAAAGAATTTTCCCACAATGCAGGAGACTCAGGAGATGCGGGTTCAATTCCTGAGTCAGGAAGATCACTTGGAGGAGGAAATGGCAACTCATTCCAGTATTCTTGCCTGGGAAGTCCCATGGACAGAGGAGCCTTGCGGGCTACAATCTATAGGGTTGCAAAGTGTCAGACATGACTATGTATGCACATATGTAAGTAGGATTCCATTGTATATATGTACCAAATCTTCTTTACCCATCCATCCCATCTGTTGATGGACACAGGTTGCCTCCATACCTTGGCTATTTTAAATAATGCTTCTATGACTTCCCTGGTAGCTCAGACGGTAAAGCGTCTGTCTACAATGTGGGAGACCCGGGTTCGAGCCCTGGGTTGGGAAGATCCCCTGGAGAAGGAAATGGCAATCCACTCCAGTACTATTGCCTGGAAAATCCCATGGACAGAGGAGCCTGGTAGGCTACAGTCTATGGCGTCACAAAGAGTCAGACACAACTGAGCAACTTCACTTCACTTATGAACATTTTCAAATTGGTGTTTTTGTTTTTTCCCCGTTATATACTCAGGAGTGGAGTTGCTTGGCCATATGGTAGTTCTATTTTTAGTTTTTTGAGAAATTCTTGCCCAAATCACTGATATCTCTTTCTATCTGTATTCCCACTCCTGACACTATAGCAAAGTGTCAAAGTGTGGCCTCTAGGCCAGCAGCATTACCTGAGCACTTGTTCAGTCCAGTTCAGTTCACTCGCTCAGTCGTGTCCGACTCTTTGCGACCCCATGAATCGCAGCACGCCAGGCCTCCCTGTCCATCACCAACTCCTGGAGTTCACCCAGACTCACGTCCATCGAGTCAGTGATGCCATCCAGCCATCTCATCCTCTGTCGTCCCCTTCTCCTCCTGCCCCCAATCCCTCCCAGCATCAGAGTCTTGTCCAATGAGTCAACTCTTCGCATGAGGTGGCCAAAGTACTGGAGTTTCAGCTTTAGCATCATTCCTTCCAAAGAAATCCCAGGGCTGATCTTCAGAATGGACTGGTTGGATCTCCTTGCAGTCCAAGGGACTCTCAAGTCTTCTCCAACACCACAGTTCGAACGCATCAATTCTTCGGTGCTCAGCCTTTTTCACATACAACTTTCACATCCAACTTTCTCATTCCAACTCTCACATCCATACATGGCCACAGGAAAAACCATAGCCTTGACTAGATGGACTTTAGTCGACAAAGTAATGTCTCTGCTTTTGAATATGCTATCTAGGTTAGAAATGCAAATTTGGGCTATACCTCAGATCTGCTGAGTCAGAAATTCAGAGAATGAGGTTCAAAGTTCTGCACTTTAAAAGCCCTAGGTGTCAGGATGGGGGGACACATGTATACCTGTGGCCAATTCATGTTGATGTGTGGCAAAAACCATCACAATATTGTAAAGTAATTATTCTCCAATTAAAATAAATTTTTAGAAAAGCGTTAGGTGATTCATATGCTCTCAGTTTGAGGTTCATCACTCTGTAGCCATTTCCTGTCTATCAGCCATCTCCTGAAAACATCTTCACAATATATCTTGTTTTTAGTAGCTTAGAATGCCACCATCATCTCCACAGAATGCTTAGGAATCCTCCCCACCATTCCAACTGATCTCATTTTAATTTGCTTTTCTCCCACCCCATGTACATGGGCCACTATTTTATTCTCCATACCCACCTCCCCAAACTTTAGTTAAACTGGAAATCACCTGAGAGATAATCTAAGCCAAATGTGGCAGTGTTGTCTCAGTTGTGAGTTCTGAGCCACTGGTAGTAAGCTACTTAGACTGCCAGTGGTATTCTGAGGTTGTGTCCAAGTTCAGTTAGTAAATCTGGCAAGTACTGATGGGTACTATTGAGGTTATAAGGGAAAGTGGCAGCAAAGTGCCCTACATAAGCTTTACCAAAGTAGGCTACCCAGAACCCAGGATTTTAGGGGACAAAACTGAGGCCCAGGGAAAGGAAGTGAATTGTGTAAAGTCTCACAGCTAGTGATCGTAGAGATGCTTCTTGAAACCATGAATATACTCTTCTCACAAGACCTGTGTTCTTTCCCTTTGCTCTCCCTCTATCCTTTTCTTGACTCTATCACACATGGAGACTTTCTGCTCATCACTAACATGATTACCACAAATGAGTCAAGGAAACGGGGGTGGGGTGGTGAGAATCAACAGACTGAGCTCCTGTATACTGAGTTGTCTTGAAGAGAGGACAGGTGGAAACCAATTGCTCCATAAAATGTGCTATGGGGGATTTCCCTGGTGATCCAGTGTTTAAGAATCCACCTGCCAATGCAGAGAACATGGGTTCAATTCCTGGTCCAGGAAGATTCCACATGCTAGGGGCAACTAAGCCTATGCACCACAACTAGAGAAAGCCTGCACAGCAATGAAGACCCAGTGCAGCCAAAAATCCAAAAATAAACAAATAAATAAGAATTTTTAAAAATGTGCTGTGGGTCTTCCTCATCAATCTCTCTACTGCATGAAAGTAAACATGCCTTTCTTCCTTTTCTTTCCTTCTTTCTCTTCTTCTTCTTTACTTTCTTTCATCAATAAATTTTTGTTGGGTACATACTAAGTCCAGGCATTTCTATAAGCTCAGAATACAGCATTAATAATACACCCAAAAAATTCTGCCCTCATGGTCCTGGAATTCTAGTAAGGAAGACAGAAAACAAATAATTAAGCAGAATATATGGCATGTCATATGGCAAAAAGTCTTACAGAGACAAATTAAACAGGCAAGACAAATAAGAGGAGCAGAGAGGAGATCAGTTGTCACCAGGATGGTCAGAGAAGGCCTCAGAGGAGGTGACATGTTAGCACAAACCAGGAGGGAAGGGAGCAGGCCACACGCAACCTGTGAGGAAAATATGTTAGGATGAGCAAACGCAAGCACCAAGTCCATCAGACAAGCATGTTCCAAACAGCTTTGGGGGGATGGGAGGAACCATATATGGAGCAGAATGAGCAAGGGGAGAGGTGGTAGACGATGTCACTAGGGAAGTGCTGGAGGGATGCCTTGTGTGAAGTCCTGTACACCATTGTGGGAACTCGGGACTTTTTTCAGCCCTGTTAGGAAGTCCTTTCTGAGTCTTTTAAGCCCAGCCTTCCTTAATTAGTCTCCATATTTTACCTATAGTTACAACTCCCTTGCCCAACAATTCCTTTCTTCCAAGCTCTCTTTACTCAGAAAGGTTATTTTCCTCCCCCCATTATGTGAAGTGGGCAGCCACTTCACAAGCTCATCTGCAATGCTTCCTACCCTTCCACTGGCCACACTGCTTGTTCTTCAAGTTCAAACTTTACTGTCTGCCATGAAACCTTCCCCAGCCTCCCCAAGGTAAAGTCAATGGTCCCTAATCCTGAGTTACACACAAGCCCTTGGATATGAACCACTGTTTATTGCTCACTCAGCCAGTGGTCATAGGCCAATGATGTCTCCCTCCTTGGGGACAGGGGCCTCTTCTGCTTCCCTTGCCCCAGTAATGGATATCCCATGAACATATAGGGCTTTGACGGGTACTCCAAGTATTTGGGAAATGTCTTTTCTAATGTAGACATACTTGGGCACCTAGGAGTTGGACCATAAAGAAGGCTGAGCTCCGAAAATTGATGCCTTTGAACTGTGGTGCTGGAGAAGACTCTTGAGAGTCTCTTGGACTGTGAAGAGATCACACCAGTCAATCCTAAATGAAATCAACCCGAATACCCCTTGAAAGGATGATACTGAACTGAAGTTCCAATACTTTGGTTACCTGATGCAAAGAGCCAGCTCACTGAAAAGACCCTGATGCTGGGAGAGATTGAGGGCAGGAGGATAAGGTGGTGACAGAGGATGAGACAGTTGGATGGCATCATCAACTCTATGGACATGAGTCTGAGCAAAATCCAGGAGATAGTGAAGGACAGGGAAGTCTGGTGTGCTGCAGTCCATCGGGTCACAAAGAGCCAGACATGACTGAGTGAATGAACTACAGCAATAGAAAATAGAACAGGTTCCTGGAAGTTAAGAACAAAGGAAGAAAATACATTCTGCCATGATTGCACTTTCTCCAAGAATATCCTTGAAATGCTCCAAGAAGTCCAAGATACTACAGTACATACAGGTGGAAAACCAAAGAACCAGTATAGTTCTCAGAAGCACATAGGACAGTAAGAGCAGAAACATCTTGAGTGTCAGCCCTGCTACACTTTTAGCATTAGCTCTGTCCTCCCAAATCATCTGTGTACTCACCCCCAAGCCCCTTATAGTTACTCAAAGTCTCCCATTATCAACCCCGTCAGAAATTCCCTATAGATCCAGGATTTATTTTTTATCTTTTTTTTTTTTTTACCCAACTCCAGGTTGATATCTCAGTTCTCTTACAGTTTTTGGTGGTGCCAAAGCTGCTCATAATTGATAAAATAATGAATCTTAAGGTTGTGACAATAGACTGTGCTTTCTTATCAGAAGTCTCTGCCCTCCAGCTTTGCCTCACTTATGGTGGACCCTCTGGCTCCTAAGAGATAAATATTTTAGAAGCAGAGGGATCTTTGGGGAATGCTCTTTTGAGCCTATCAGACAGGTCTTTCCCGTATTTATGTAAGACCATAAGACCAAGGGAAGCTTATTCTCCTGAATTACTGTGCAGTTAAATAGCTCAGGAATGTATGAAGCTCAACCTTATTCCTTTTCACCTGTCAGTGCACACAGAAAACAAAGACAAAAGAATCTATTTCTAATTTAAAGAGAAACATATTTGGGGAGGGGCCAGCAGTGCTCAGGATACTTCGTGAATAGTGATAGTGATAGTGATAGTGTTGATCTCTCAGTCGTGTTTAACTCTTTGTGACCCCATGAAGTGTCTCCTGGGAAATTTGTATGCAGGTCAAGAAGCAACAGTTAGAAATGGACATGGAACTATAGACTGGTTCCAAATTGGGAAAGGAATACATCAAGGCTGTATATTGTCACCCTACTTATTTAACTTATATGCAGAGTACATCATGTGAAGTGCCAGGATGGATGAAGCACAAGCTGGAATCAAGATTGCCGGGAGAAATATCAATAACCTCAGATATGCAGATGACACCACCCTTATGACAGAAAGTGAAGAAGAACTAAAGATCCTCTTGATGAAAGTGAAAGAGAAGAGTGAAAAAGCTGGCTTAAAACTCAACATTCAAAAAACAAAGATCATTGCATCCAGTCCCATCACTTCATAGCAAATAGTTGGGGAAATAGTGGAAACCATGAGAAACTTTATTTTGAGGGGCTCCAAAATCACTGCAGATGGTAACTGCAGCCATGAAATTAAAAGACACTTGCTCCTTGAAATAAAATCTATGACCAACCTAGACAGCATATTAAAAAGTACAGACATTACTTTGCTGACATAGGTCCATATAATCAAAGCTATGGTTTTTCCAGTAGTCGTGTATGGATGTGAGAGTCATACTATAAAGAAAGCTGACAGCCAAAGAATTGATGCTTTTGTACTGTGGTGTTGGAGAAGATTCTTGAGAGTCCCTTGGACTGCAAGGAGATCCAGCCAGTCAATCCTAAAGGAAATCAGTCCTAAATATTCATTGGAAGGACTGATGCTGAAGCTGAAACTCCAATACTTTGTCTGTTGTTCCATGTCTGGTTCTAACATGGAACTTTTTGCTTCTTGACCTGCATACAGATTTCTCAAGAGACACTTTATGGGGTCATAACAAGTCAGACACGACTGAGAGACCAACACTATCACTATCACTATCAATCACTATCACTATCACTATCAAGTATCCTGAGCACTGCTGCCCCCTCCCCAAATATGTTTCTCTTTAAATTAGAAATAGGGTCTTTTGTCTTTGTTTTCTGTGCACACTGACAGGCCAAAAGGAATAAGTTTGGGCTTCATACAGTCCAATGAAGAAGTGACTCTTTGGAAAAGACCCTGATGCTGGAAAAGATTGAAGGCAGGAGGAGAAGGGGATGACAGAAGATAAGATGGTTGGATGGCCTCACCAACTTGATGGACCTGAGTTTGAGCAAGCTCCAGTGATGGACAGGGAGGCCTGATGAGCTGCAGTCCATGCTATCACAAACAGTCAGACACAACTGAGTGACTGAACTGAACTGAAGTGTAGTCTGCCAGGCTCCTCTGTCCATGGAATTCTCAAGGCAAGGATATTGTAGTGGGTTGCCATGCCCTCCTACAGCAGATCTTCCCAAACCAGGAATCGAACCAGGTCTCTCCACATTGCAGGCAGAGTCTTTACCATCTGAGCCACCAGGGAAGCCTGAGATGGGTTTGAGTTATCCCAGTCAATGATTGCCTGTCTTTGGGATACTCACTTGATTTCAATGAGTGTCTGCTTATCTGTGAAATGGATCCTTGGACAAAACACTTTTAAGAAAAGTTATATAGCTGAGATGTCAGCAAGACTTCATTATTATTCTTCCTTGATCCTTCCCCTTTTGCCATAGATGTTTCCCTCATTTGGCAGAATATAGAACTATAAAGAAGCATTCCCTGCCATCTGTAGCCATCTTGACTTGCACCAAGAGCTCTCCTGCAGATTCAGAAAGGCAGGTGGTCCTTACAGAGGGCTTGTTCCCAGGATGAGTATTATCTCCTCCAAAATGCCTTCTCTGACCCCTCATTCTGATTTAGAACCTTCTTCTTTGTTTTCACAGTATCCTGTCCGCACCTTTTCTATAGCAAAGATATTTTCATTGTTGGTGTAGTTTCCTGTCTTACCTTTTTCCCCCTCCTCCACTTACCACCTCACCTCCCTAAATTACACTAAATTATAACCTCTTGGGAAAAGAGGTATTCTGCCTTGTCATCTTTGTATCTTCAGCCTTTAACACAGTGTCTGACACATAGTAGTTGCCTACAAAATGATGAATAAATGAATGAATAAACACATGGTTTTGGTGGTGGTAGGTTAATGCTGGTGTCAAAAAGAAGGCTCTTAAGAAAATGGTCACAGTGATTCAGCCAAGGCTCAGAATGGTTTTGGGAGAAATTTTTAAAGTCACCAGCATTCCAAAGGATCTAACTTATAATCCAGTGGAGACTCTTACTTAATTTGTGGGAAATTCCTGTAATTGCAAAGTGTGCAGAGAACTGAAAATACAAAGAAGACACTGTCTTTAAGGACGGACCTTTGCAGTAGTCCAGAGAATATGATATGGGGCTTAAGGTGAGGGTTATAATAAAGACTAGCATTTCTATTTCAAATTTTAGTTTACAAATTGTTTCCAAATATGTTCTCCATTGGAAAGGCATCTGGACTACACATCAGAAAATCTGGGTTTTGGAAAAGTGGCCTAGCCTTTCTCAGCTTCATCCTCTTCAATTGTAAAATGGAAATGATACCTCTGCCCATCTCAAAGGGTGGTTGAAAGGAGAAAATGAAATAAGATATGTAACAGCTATTTAAAAATTTACAAGTGTAGCTGCTGGTGTGGAAGAGTGAGTGTGGGGAGATATTATAAATGGCCCCACAAATTAAGTGACTAAATAGATTGTTAAGATGAAGTTTTTACTCCCTCTGAGCTAAGAATAAGTAGAACAAGACTTTAAAACAATGCTATCATGAATAAATTTAGTGATGTTTGCCCTCAGCTTTCTTATCCTTAAAATTAAAGAGTCCTAGTGCAATGATCCCCAAATTACTATTGAACTACTAAAATTCTGGTGACACTTGAGACAAGCATGGTGAGTAAGTTCCCGTTCAATGAATCTAAGAATACCAAAACTCCTCAGAACAGTGCTCAGACCCTATAAATCTACATTACATGAGTGCAGAGTGAGTATCTGGAACACACTGTCCTCTGGCTCATGTTAGAGCTGAGCTTGCTGGCAGCAGTCCTAACCCTCATTATCCCTAGTGGGCCTGGACCAATTGGCCAAAGCTTCACAGAGGCTGGCAGAGCTAATTATTTCTAGATGCAACTCATCAATGCTTTGCACCTTCTTTTGTGTTGAGGGCTGATCTCCTGACTCCCATTCTTCCTTTCTCTTTTATGTACTGTCTGTGCCTTAATTCCTTGCATTTTGATGTGCCTTAAGTTCTGATGAATTCAAAGCTCTGAGGATTTTAATGTCCTCATCCATCAGTTGCAGTGATCTGCAGGGAGAAGAAAGAAATACTAGCCCAATTCTGCAACTATGTGCCAAATCTGTCACTAGAGCATTTCCATTGGAGTTTATGTCAGTTAGGCTACTTTTATTAAAAGGAATTTTGATGGCCTTTAGTTTGGGTGAGTTAGGTAAGAATTTACCTGAGTAAAAGGAAGAAGATATTAGGGGTTTTGCTACAGTCTCAGTATTCTGGGAACTGCTAAACCACCAGGTCTCACAGAATTTACTAAAGAGTTCAAGACTCAATAATCCATTCAGAATTCAGAGTGAAAGTGACTGGGTCATCTGGTCAGCCTGCTAAGCAACAGAGGTTCACAAATACCTATTCTCATGCTCTACCATTGTGGCAACTTGTGTGGGCAGAAACCCTCAGAAGCAGATATTCTGAAGCCAGCCTCCAGTATAAATCCAACTTAAAAGGCACTAAGATTTTAAGAACTCCTTAATACACAATTTCATTATTTTTATGCCATGCTACTCTATTATTCTTCGGTTAAAGATCATTCAATTAGTGAAGTTCCCAATATACTGAAATAAATTTATCAAATTTCAGTTCAGTTCAGTCATTCCATCGTGTCCGACTCTTTGCAACCCCATGAATCGCAGCACGCCAGGCCTCCCTGTCCATCACCAACTCCCGGAGTTCACTCAAACTCACATCCATCGAGTCAGTGATGCCATCCAGCCATCTCATCCTCTGTCGTCCCCTTCTCCTCCTGCCCCCAATCCCTCCCAGCATCAGAATTTTTTCCAATGAGTCAACTCTTCACATGAGGTAGCCAAAGTATTGGAATTTCAGCTTTAGCATCAGTCCTTCCAATGAACACCCAGGACTGATCTCCTTTAGGATGGACTGATTGGATCTCCTTGCAGTCCAAGGGATTCTCAAGAGTCTTCTCCAACACCACAGTTCAAAAGCATCAATTCTTCGGAGCTCAGCTTTCTTCACAGTCCAACTCACATCCATACATGACCACCGGAAAAACCATAGCCTTGACTAGACGGACCTTTGTTGGCAAAGTTAGTTGTATGTAACTTCTTAGTATCAATCTGTCAGACAGAGTGAAGCACACATGTTCAAGGTTGTGTTTGATTTAACTGGTGGTTTGGCCATGGTGTTATTTTGGCACCACACTCAAGCACTCTTGCCTGGAAAATCCCATGGGCGGAGGAGCCTGGTGGGCTGCAGTCCATGGGGTCGCTAAGAGTTGGACACGACTGAGCAACTTCACTTTCACTTTTAATTTTCATATATTGGAGAAGGAAATGGCAACCCACTCCAGTGTTCTTGCCTTGAGAATTCCAGGGACAGGGGAGCCTTGTGGGCTGCCATCTATGGGATCGCACAGAGTCAGACACAACTGAAGCGACATAGCAGCAGCAGCAGCATGAAGAACTGAGTTCATTAGCTGTATTTCATGTGACCTGGGCTTTTTTGGTAAACTGGAGACCTAAATACTATTTAACTTTATTGTTCTGAGTTCTCAGCATCCAATTAACAGCAGGAACATTTGAGTTATAGCCATTTATACATTGAAAATCAATGCAGTTTTATTCCAGAAATCTTACACCATCTGAACAACTTTGAAACAACTGCCTTCAGCAAACATTTTTAAAAGGTCTGATCATCACAGACTTCTTATGGCATTTGATTCTCTGTCTTGAGTAATGGTGTAAATATGAGGGAATGATAACTCTATATTTATCTAAAACAGTGGTTTTCAAACTGTGGTCCCAGAACTAGCAGATCAGCATCACCAGAGGACTTGTTAGAAGTACAAATCCTCATGCCTTACCCCAAATATGCTGAATCAGAAAGTTTGTTGATGGGACCCAGAAATCTGTGTTTTAGCAATCCTTCCAAAAAATTCTTGGATATACTAACGTTTGAGAATGCTGGGATAAGACTTTTTTGAGCTCCAGAAGACCCCGAGGAAGACAAGAAAACAATTCAATATCCTCATCATGTGGTTAGGAACAAGAGCATGTTTCTCTAAGTACTTCTGACTGGGGTCAGATTTGGGAAGAAGTCCAAACCAAAGATCAATGTCACCAACGTATGCTGTTTCTCTTTCTGTATTCTCTGTCCTTCCCTTCTGCTCCAGCAAGTTATCCCCTCACTATTTCTAAACTCCTTCAGTTTCCTACATAGAATTTCCTCCTCCTTCCTCTGTTAACCCAACCTCCATATTTCCTTCAAGTTCTGCTTCAAAAAAGATCTCCTTCAAGAATCTTCCATGTTTCCTCTCAGTTGCATTCATCAAGTATTTATTAAATACACTTACATTTTTTCCTGGCACACTTTTCAAAGAAAAGGCTTTGTCCCTGTTCTCATGTGCAATGAGAACCCACAACACAACATGCTTCCATTGCTTTCACTTAGACCTTTCTCCACAGCTCCTAATAAATTTCCAGACAACTTCACTCTGGTTTTAGGTTACTTCCAATATGTGTTTTAGCTTCCCTACTAGACAGCAAGCTCCTTGAGGGCAGTGACATGGTTTTAAACTCATTTTGTATATTCTGTTTTTCTTAGCAGACTATGGAGAATGTGTTAGGGGATGTTGTTGAGTTGAATGAATGAGGTAATGGTTGAAACAATAGGATAGATGTGCACAGAGTGGACTTAATACCTTCATAGTGAGTCTCTCTGTCTTTTGTTCATCAGCCCTTTGATTGACTCTTACCCACTTACCTAGGGTATGCAACCAATAAAATCCCAAAGACAATTCGCATGAATGAAAGTGGATTCATATTTCTCGGTTCTGGGCTGCAGAGGGGAGGAGAATCCCAAGAAGTGCCAAGCCAGACATCAGGTCAAATGCCAATTAACAGTTTAAAAATGTAGCTTAAATCTGTATCTTAATTCCACCCTGTGCTTTTTGTTGTGATGATGTTTGGGCTTAAAGAAAAATTTTGGAGAATCCTGACTCAGGGCCAAAAAGACTAATAGTTTGCCCTTAATTAGTGGAATTACAAAGAACCTGCCAAATGAATGATTTGTATAAGACCAGAGAGACACAGAGGAGAATGATGGTCTGTTTAGTAGTTATTATGTGTCCAAATCTATTAAATGACCTAGATTACATGCCAAGCTGAATCTTCCAAGAGTACCTGCCTGCAGGTAGCTTACAAATTCTCTTTTGATTTACATGTCAAATTAGTACTTAGGTTTATAGAGCACATACTTGCTTGCCAATGTAATTGTTTGTGAATATGAATAATAAGATATTAAAAAGTCCACATTTGCCAATTTGTTCACCTCTTCATAGATCAAAGCTCCAGAGAGCATCTTAAAAGCTAACCTTTTGAGTAGAACAAGAGAAGAAGACAAGTTTGCTGTGGTTCTCTTAAAAACTCATGCCAGGGAAATCATCATCATCAATACTATATCCATTGGATGTTGGGGCTTGAGTCATCAGGGAGCTCTGAAATTTGGTACCTGACCTAAAATTAGAAGGACTTGTCATGGAAAACACATGACTTTGTGAAAATGAGAGGTGGGAAGAAGATGGATGGGATGGTAATTTCTGTGAATGAAATATTTTTTGCTGCCTCATTATGGTTCTTCAGTCTTGTCAAGGTGGCAAAAAAGAAGGCTACTTTCTTTAATAAAATAGAACACTCTGGATCATTAAAGTTGTCAGTAGGAGGAAGAATCACAGAGCAAGAAAAAGCAGCTGAACCATAGGACCTACATTTCCTAGGAGTGTTTATTAATTAGTAGTCTCAAGGTAACCAGCTTCCCACTTAACTCTGACCCAATCATGGCCATATGGTTCTCTTCTGGGTGTTATGTGGTCCTGCTATGACAAAGTCAAATGATTCAAACCACATGTTGCTAAAAAGCAGGTAGGAACAGAGAAAATAAACCCAGTGAGTACAATTAAGTGAAAATGTGGTTTACAAGATAAGGCTCGCTCTTTAGGGCTTCTTTCCCTGCCCCGATGGGTAAGACAGTGACATTCAGGTAGTTCCTTTCCTCCTAGAAACCACCCTACAAACATGCATCCTGACTCATCAGACTTGAAACTGACAATAGGAAACAGGTTTTAATCTTATATTCCAACTATGAACAATAGACAAGGACCACCTGGGATGCTGGATTGAGGAAGAGTCTGAGGAAAGTATAATGATTGATTGGTAATGTCTGCAATGGGCGAGGATAAGAGGATGGACAGGAAGTAGTAGGGGAATGCTATATCCATGCCAGGTATTTGCCATCCTGGCCAAGACCTAAGAAAGAAATGCCAAAACAGAGGTATAGAATCCTCTCTCTCTCTCCTCTCTAAAGACTTGTCTCTTCTTCTATTATTGATATTTGAAATAATGCATCCACATTTCAGGGAAGACTCTACCTAAGCACAGGGTCCAGTTTCTATAGACAGCCTTGTCAGATTCTTGTATATCAGCCTTAATATTCACACATTAAAAAAAAAAATACTCATTCTGATGGGAGAGGCATATCTTTCCATCAGACATTTTTCTCTCTGGAATGACTCTCAATAACTATCTCAGTCTTTCTTTTAGCCCCACAGGATGTGGAGTTTCTAAGTTACAAGTAACTGTCATAGGCAGAGGGCTAACCCCATGGGGTGACTTTACAAAACAGTCCCTGCATGGGAGGGAAGCTCTGACACAGTCTCCTCTACCCTTGCTCATGGTGAAGTTGTTCCTGATCAGCTCAAAGTGGAGGACAAGTTAAAAAATAGCTTTAGTGAAGGGAAACACAAAATAGCTGCAGTGAGGGGAAACTTGGAGAAGAGTGGAAATTGTTTTAAAGGTGAATGGCAAAAGGAAAACAGTAAAAGCAGAGATTCATGGGCAAAGGAAAAACTCATGACTTGGTGGGTACCTAAAAAGAGGAGGCATTGTAGATAAGGAGGAACTGGCAAGTTCTCCATACCAGCCCCCTCCCAAAGATTAAGCTAGATGGCAAGATGATACTGAATATCAAAGTAGAACTACCAGCTTTGACTCTGTATCTGAGAATAAAGTTCCCATCAGAGGTGGGCCCACACCAGACCAGAGCAACAGTCTAGACAGGGAAGCACTGAAATACCACATGTCAGCCTTCACATTCCATGTGTAGCCTGGTAACAAGTGTTTATAAAATATGATTGATCACCAGGCAATTTGTTATGTCAATCAGTCATGGAGTTAAGTACATGTTACTCTTGGGCACTGTTATAAATAATGATATGGCAAACACAGCTAGGTTTAATGGTCCTTCACATTCAGCTATTAAATTGATGACACAGCATCAGTATTGTTGAACAAGGATTTTCTCTATCAAGGATAATTTGTATCCCTATGTCTAATGGGCTATCTCACTCCCATTTTTGCCAAGGCATCATTCACACTGATACAGGCAATGAATCCATCAACAAAGAAGAAAACAATACATTTTTTAAAAAGAAACCTGATAAATGCTGCTCATGAGAAAACAGGGATTTTTGCATCACTGACACAGAGGTTACAGAAAATGTAAGCTCACCATAAAATTGCCAGGACAGAAAAATAAGATGGATTCAGGAGAAAGAGTTTGCACCCAAGCACAGCTTCTCCAGAATGTGCTGTCCACCTGCCAAGGACATCCTTCTTTACTACCTCTTCTACAAATACATATCGAAGTTCCTTGACCGAGTAAGTTGTGTATTATATACTGTGTTTATACCCTAATCTTGGAAGTTATTCACAATACAAATTAACAGGATGTGGACCAGTAACAGAAGGCAAAGGGAGTATTGATGCAAAATTTAAGGAAGAACTCACTCTCAGCTTCATGCAAGCTTCACTCACAGCTTCACCACCTGTGCTTGTGGTGCCCTAAGAACAAGTGCTTCCTTAAATTTTGTGCCATTGTTGCCTGGTTAGCCTCATGCTTGCATTTCAAAGTCTGCAAAACAGAGACAACTGTTTAACTTTGATAACCCAAGATTATTTGAGGATTCAGCCCTTTTTCGTTGATACCTTATTAACCTCCCATAAAATAGGTCCTCTATGAAATGAATTTTTAAAAGGCTTTGCTATCATTTAGATTTTGATTTCTGCTCTTTAAAATAATAACCTTGATGTGGAGAATGGAATTTAGATGGAGACTTGGGTCCATTTATCCAATACCACCATTGAAAATGCTCTATTATGAAAGCCAGAAAAAAAAAATCTAACTAGTTTCCACTACTTTCTCTGGCTTTTAAAGTAGTTATTGATGACCCTGTTACTAGGAGGGCCTTCCTATCAGTGAATGCACACATTTACACTTCCAGGTGAAGAAATTCTGTGTCATCTCCCCAGAGACAAATAAAGCTATTGGTCTGTCTGGTGATAGAAATGGAATGAGGAGAAAAAAAAAAAAGGTTCAATTACTTGGGAAATAAGCTTGATAAGATAGGTCAGTGGCCCTGCTTAACACTGTCAAAATCTCAGCTTTCTGCTTGTCCATCTTGCAAATGTTTTTCTGACTTCATCCAGATGAAAAAAATAGAGTTTCTTCCTGGATAACTCAGAACCAAGCTCTCCTATCTCTCAGGGAAGTGTTCAAGTCAAAAGTCTGTCTGTAATAATTACTGCCTAGAAGAGGAAAAATGATTCTCTCTGACTAGGAGAGTTTCACCAGTAGCCATTGTAACCAGTAGCCAAGTAGCTACTTAGTACCATTGTTTGGTATTCTTATTTCATCCTGGATCTCCATACTCTTCTCCTTACACTCACTTACTAGGCAGCATTGCTCAGAGAGGCACAGATTGACCAGGAACAGCTGGTGCTATGTAGAAAGGCTGGCTGACAGAGGAACCTTCACAAGGAACTAGATGAAACTGAAAGCAAGTTTTGGATTTCCTTAAGCTTGGTTTCAAAGGTGTTGGAGTAAATCTATACCAGACTTCAGTCAGACGTCAATTCCTGGATGAGTACTCAGGAGCCACACGAAGGTCATATGTGATGTCTGCCCACAAGAGACCTGGATGAGAGTGTCCCAAGGTGGAGCCAGAACCTGAAGAGATGAGCATGCACGGGGGCCCAAAGGATAAGTTAGGATGCCCAGAGAAGCCAAAGAAACATTATAAACACAGGGACATAGCACGGACCAGTCTATGATGAGGCAGGAGGTGGTGATGATGAGGCAGGAGAATCCAGAACAATATTTGTGAAACTGACTGGGATGCCGGAGATATTTTATACTGTCTGTGAATAGATTGGCATTTTTCAGTTGCTAAATCGTGTCTAACTCTTTAAAACCCCCTGGACTGCAGCACACCAATCTTCCCTGTCCTTCACCATTTCCCAAAGTTTGCTTAAACTCATATCCATTGAGCCAGTGATGCCATTCAACCATGTCATCCTCTGTTGCCCCCTTCCCCTCCTGCCCTCAGTCTTTCCCAGCATCAGGGTCTTTTACAATGAGTTGGCTTTTCGCATCAGGTGGCCAAAATATTGGAGCTTCAGCTTCAGCATCAGTCCTTCTGATGAAGATTCAGGGTTGATTTCCTTTAGGATTGACTGGTTAGGTCTCCTTGCTGCCCAAGGGACTCTCAAGAGTCTTCTCCAGCACCACAGTTCAAAAGCACCAATTCTTTGGCACTCAGCCTTCTTTATGGTCCAATTCTCACATCCATGTGTGACTACTGGAGAAACCATAGCTTTAACTATATGGACCTTTGTCAGCAAATTGATGTCTCTGCTTTTTAATACACTATCTATGTTTGTCATAACTTTCCTTCCAAGGAGAAACCAACTTTTTATTTCATGACTGCAGTCACTGTCCACAGTGATTTTGGAGTCCAAGAAAATAAAATCTGCCACTGTTTCCATTTTTAGTTGAATTCAAACTCCAAGAATTGGCTTGGATGGGGCAGCCACAGAACTGTTTTCCATAAATCATTTCTTGGGATTGGTTAGGAACAGCTCTCTTCTCCATGATTTTAGGGTTTAAATTTTCTCCCCTTGTTTTAAAACCTCCAAATTTTGAACACCTATGATGGTCCCAGAGCTTTCCTGGTGGCTCAGAGGTTAAAGCATCTGCCTGGAATGCTGGAGACCTGGGTTCAATCCCTGGGTCGGGAAGATCCCCTGGAGAAGGAAATGGCACCCTACTCCAGTACTCTTGCCTGGAGAATCCCATGGAGGGAGGAGCCCGGTAGGCTACAGTCCATGGGGTCGCAAAGAGTCAGACACGACTGAGCAACTTTCACTTCACTGTGATGGTTCCAAAGGCAAAAATTAAACAAGAGAAGTGAGTAAATGAGCTTATGTGGGAAACACACAGTAATGAAGTTGCCTGGCTGAGCCAAGACTCCCTCCTGGCTGCCAGTGAGCCCCATGCTGCCAGTTTGTGGTTTCCAGACTGATTAAGCCATAGGAATAGAGTCATCTGTTCTTTTCTGCTCTTCAAGTGCCTTTTCCTCCTCAGGGACCAATAGGAGGTTGCCTCCAGACATTAAATTAGAGCAATCAATAAGCCATGAGCAGCATGGCTCATTTAGAAATAGAGACACAGGCATTTTTCTAGAAAAAAACAATGATTATGTGTCTTGAGTACAGAGATTCATGGTGTTTATTAGAGGTCAGGAATGTGGGAGTCAAAACATTCAACATAGCCAAAAACTAAACCACCCCTTGGGCCTGCCAGTGATTGGCAACCAGGTGAATGGTCTGAGTATAATCACTCAGACCAGGAGTTTGCATGTAATATCAATTTCTTTTTCTTCTTGCTCAACCCCAACCTCTACTTAGAGATTGAGACCCATAGCTGCCACTTCTGTAATACCTCTGTTCCCATGCCATACATTTACTGCAGGCCATCTCTGGACTTCTATCCCCCACCCCTTTTATTCTTACTCCACTTGGCAGTCACAGTAATCGCTCTGCACTGCTAGTCTGATTATGTCATTCCCCTGTTTAGAATAGTTTACATCTCAGACTTGCCTGCAGCTAAGGAATTCTACAGGATTCTCTGGGATTTGATAAATGCTGAGGTGGATAGACTTAATAAAAATAGTGAAATGGCATACTGTCTCAATTGTAATGTCCCCAGAAAGTTACAGAAAACACAACAGATAATAAATATCCATTTAATGATGAGTAAAAATGCAGTGTGGTATATGGAAAAGCAGGGGCTCTTTCCCAAGAGACCAGGGTTCAAATCTCAACTTTATCACTTTCTAGCTGAGTGACCTCTGGAAAATTACCATATGTCACTTGGCTTCAGTTTTCTTCAAAATGTTGTTATCAACTCTTGCCTAACAGGTTTGTTATGAGGATTAAATGAGATGTACTTAGAGGACTTGGCCAGTGAGTGCCTGGTGCTTGGAAATAACTCAAACACCAATTGTATTTAAAAAAAAAAAAAAAACAGATAAACTAACAGGGCAATAAGGATGTATCCATTAGGCATCACCTATAGAGGGTACTTTACACAGAAATGGGGGAGTTTTGACCTCTGACCTGCAGGACTTAAAACCTACATTGCACAGAGGGCATTTACTCAAGGCTCATCATGCAACTACAATCTGGGCTTTTTGAACAGGTCTAAAGAATCTAACACAGCACATATTGTGGATACTATATCTGACCCTGGAGTCCTAAGATGGCATTTCTGTCTTGAAACTCTGAGGTTCAGGTTGAGGCCATGGGTTATGTACCTAATCTGAATTCTAAATGAAAGTGGTTTTGTACCAGATCCCACTGATCCTCCAAAATATTTAGAGGGAATTATGAATTAGCATTTGTGAAGTTCTCCAAGGTCCTTAATAAAAGATCTCATTTGCATGTTGGTGTCATTACTCATTCATTTATCTAACCAACTCTTACTGAGACCCAATGATGTACCCACTTTAATTTTGCAGTTTTTTTTTTCTATATGTGATTAATGTCTGCTTTACCACTAGACTGTGATATATTTTTTTAATTGGAGTATAATTTTTTTTTTTACAATATAGTGTTGGCTGCTACTGTACAATGAAGTGAATCAGCTATATGTATACATATATCCCCTCCCTCTTCACTCTTCCTCCCACTCCCTTCATCCCACTCCTCTAGATCACTACAGAGCACTGAGCTGAGCTCCTTGTGCTATACAGCAGCTTCCCACTAGCTCTCTATACACTATCACATGATAATGTATATATGTCAATGTTGCCCTCTCAATTTGTCCCACCCTCTCCATCCAGCCCTGTGTTCACTCATCTGTTCTCTATATCTGTGTCTCTATTCCTGTCCTGCAAATAGGTTCATCTATACCATTTTATTCATATATATGATATTTATTTTTCTCTGTCTTACTTCACTCTGTACAACAGACTCTAGATTCATCCGCATTGCTACAAATGACCCAATTTTGTTCCTTTTATGGCTGAGTAATATTCCATTGAAAACTGTACCACAATTTTTTTTATCCATTCATCTGTTGATGGACATTTAGCATGGTTCCTTCCATGCTAGACTGTGAGTTTTATATAGGTAGAGATCAGTTCGTCTATCTGCCGCATGTGTTGTTCCATGGACTACATCTAGTTCATTTCCTGACACATTGGAAGTAGTCAATAAAGGTTTAATAATGAATGAAAGGAAACCATCAGATAGGAAAAATAAAACCTAGTTTTTCAGTTTTTCTGCCTCCTATTATAGAATACATCAAATTCATCCAACATAGGTTTCAGGAAGTACATAGAGGATGGAGATATAGATAAAAGAGGCAGAGGGACCAAAGAGAGAAAGGAGAGACACTTGCAATTTCAGAATTCCTTGAGGACAGAAGTGCTTCATCAGATGTTCAGAAGAGTATGCATCATACTGCAACAGCCCACTGGATTGTCTGGTATTATCAAATATCTGTGCTTTGAGTAGGGATTATATTCACATTTGCAGTTCACCCAAGGAAGTTTCCTGAGTTCAACTACTCATCAGTCCTCTGATTGAATATCAGCTTCTCAGATAGATCTAACACCTGTAAATTTGGTAGAAGTATAGAACAGGTTGAGCCAACACGAAGTAACCAATCATGGAGTTGGAGCTCCTGACAAAAGCATGGGGCATAAGTCGCCATCAAACCTGGCCTCTTCACTCCACCCACACAACTCTAGGGCTTTCAGTCTTCCTAAAGACTAGTGAGGAGTGAAGTATCAATGGTTTGGACAGCATTTGGAGGCCCCTGAAGCTTATCTGAACTAATCAAATCTCCCAAAGTCATACATTTCCAATGAAAGCGTCCAAGGGTGACACACCTCACTGTGGAATGTCTGCAGGCTTGGCTGCAGTCCAGAAGAGAAGAGATGTATGGACTGGTGAGATAAAGCAGACAGGTGCATCACCCTTCCTCCTGGGCATCTCTCAGTCCAGCTCTCGTGAGTGTAACATTTCAGGATTTTTTGCTGCCTATTTAGAGTGGTGCTACATTGAATGACCATTAAGGAATGAGGATGGCCCTGGAATATTGTTTTCCATCTGTGATCAGGTTTCCTATTATTTGAACAATGCAGAGTGTAAGCCAGAATGTTGTTGTTCAGTCATCAAGTTGTGTCTGACTTTTTACGACCCCATGGACTGCAACATGCCAGGTTTCCCTGTTCCTCACCATATCCTGGAGTTTGCCCAAGTTCATGTCCCATTAAATCCATGATGCCATCCAACCATCTTATCATGTGTCATCCTCTTATCCTTCTGCCTTCAATCTTTCCCAGTATCAGGATCTTTTATAAGGATATAATTGTAATTATTGCCACCAGTGTCACAAGCCATGGACTCCTGAAATTTCTGTCCAGTGTTTCTCAATGTGTCCAGAGACTACATACATCCAAACTGACAAGTTCAGTTCAGTTCAGTCACTCAGTCATGTCCGACTCTGCGACCCCATGAATCGCAGCATGCCAGGCCTCCCTGTCCATCACCAACTCTCAGAGTTCATTCAAACTCACATCCATCGAGTCAGTGATGCCATCCAGCCATCTCGTCCTCTGCCGTCCCCTTCTCCTCCTGCCCCCAATCCCTCCCAGCATCAGAGTCTTTCCAATGAGTCAACTCTTCACATGAGGTGGCCAAAGTACTGGAGTTTCGGCTTTAGAGTCATTCTTTCCAAAGAACACCCAGGGCTGATCTCCTTTAGAATGGACTGGTTAGATCTCCTTGCAGTCCAAGGGACTCTCAACAAGTTTCTTGCTTCTATCTCAGGTTATTGGGACCCTCCTCCAGAAAACTGAATCAGAATCTCTGAAGGTAAATCCCAGGAATCTGAAAATTAATAAGCTCTCCTTAGACATATTAAAGAGTTGACTCTTGACTGTTGCAGGTCAGGAAGCAAGTTAGAGCTGTACATGAAACAACAGACTGGTTTCAAATTGAGAAAGGAGTATATCAAGGCTGTATATTGTCACCCTGCTTATTTAAATTATATGCAGAGTACATCATACAAATGCTGGGCTGGGTGGAGCACAGGCTAGAATCAAGATCGCCAGGAGAAGTATCAGTAACCTCAGATATGCAGATGACACCACCCTTCTGGCAGAAAGCAAAGAACTAAAGAGCCTCTTGATGAAAGTGAAAGAGGAGAGTGAAAAAGCTGCCTTAAAGCTCAACTTTCAGAAAACTAAGATCATGGCATCTGGTCCCATCGCTTCATGGCAAATAGATGGAGATACAACGGAAACAGTGTCAGACTTTATTTTCTTGGGCTCCAAAATCACTGCAGATGATGACTGCAGCCGTGAAATAAAAAGACACTTGCTCCTTGGAAGAAAAGCTATGACCAACCTAAACAACATATTAAAAAGCAGAGACATTACTTTGCGAACAAAGGTCCATCTAGTCAAAGCTATGGTTTTTCCAGTAGTCATTTACAGATGTAAGAGTTGGACTATAAAGAAAGCTGAGCACCAAAAATTGATGTTTTTGAACTGTAGTGTTGGAGAAGACTCTTGAGAGTCCCTTGGACTGCAAGGAGATCCAACCAGTGAATCCTAAAGGAAATCAGTCCTGACTATTCATTCGAAGGACTGATGTTGAAGCTGAAACTCCAATACTTTGGCCACCTGATGTGAAGAACTGACTCCTTGGAAAAGACCCTGATGCTGGGAAAGATTGAAGGCAGCAGGAGAAGGGGACAACAGAGGATGAGATGGTTGGATGGCATCACCGACTCAATGGACATGAGTTTGAGTAAACTCCAAGAGTTAGTGATTGACAGGGAAGCCTGGCACACTGCAGTCCATGGGGTGACAAAGAGTCGGACATGACCGAGCAACTGAGCTGAACTGACTGAGACATATTAAAACCATACACTTCAAAATTATATCACTCTTCCTCCAATGCAAGATAGTCATTCTGACAATGAGGACTGCAACCCAGAGAGATGAAATGACCTGCCCAATAACTCACAGATATTAGCATCACAGGCCACAGCAGGATCCACATCCTGGGGCATTCATCATAGCATAGTACAAGATCCTGCAGAGACCCACTCTGATAGGCTTGTCCTTTTGCTTGGACATATCATTTGAGGGGAGAGGAGAGACTCAATTAGATTACATTCCAGTTGCATTAAGGCTTGAGTGTGAACAAGAGAAAGAAGAAAGTACCTCTGCATCCTCCAGGGGTCCCTTCAGGCAGATGCTCCCCTGCTGTATCTGTGCCTACCTCATGGAAAGGCCTGATTTTAGTTATTTGTCTTTCTGTGTGGATGAAGACCCCTCATACTTCCATATGCTGTTCTCTGGTGGCTCTTTTCTCATTTGCTATCTGACTTGACTGTCCTCAGTGAAGACTCCCAGACAACTCTTGGTGCAACCCTCCAGTTTTGCCATTTCTGCTCTATTTGCACATCCATCTCCTGCCCAACATCATCAGCATCTTGAGAACAGGAGCTAAGTCCCTCATTTCTTTTCCCCATTTGCCAGCTTGATTACTAGTCCATGGTAGGTGATAAATAAATAACATATAAATGTCTAAGAAGTCCTCACAACAACCTAGTGAGTGGAGAGGAGTTATCATCCCTACCTTAGATATGAATAAACTGATGGGGGGGGGTGGACAGCATGAGCTGGGGATGATTACACAGTTGTCCAGGGAAAGAGAGGAGATTTGAATCAAATTCTGAATGACTCCACTAGCAAATTCCTCCCAAGGTCAAGGTATTTCCTCCCTTGGAGGCACCTACGTTTTTAACCAACAACTCTGTAATTTTAGAAAAGGAAGCTGTGCCCCATTTGTGAAAAGGTAGTGAGGCAAATGCAGAATATAAATCAAGAGCATATTTAGAAGAAAAAGCAATGAAGTCGACAGCAGTGGAGTCTGGAACCTGAAGATCAAGACGTAAGGAGCAGATTGAGGTACATGGCTCTGGCCCAAGTCTGCAGGGAAACCTGTGCTTTGGGCTGCTTCTCCCACTGAGTACCTGAGCTCAGTTTCATGATTAGAGGGAGCCCCATCAGTCTGGACACAGGGCGCTGACAAGGAAGGTGGTGTACCCCCAGGCTGGACACAGCGCACCTCCCCACTGCCGCTGGACTGCATGTCCCAGACACTCTGTGTTTCCTCTTGAGGTGGAGTCAGCAAGTGAGGGCAGGCTGGGCAGGGAACACAGGTGGTGGATGACTGTGCACAGACTCATGTAAGGGTCTGCACCTGAGTTAAGACAAGTTGATGTATCCAGTATTTAGTATGGATTTGAAAATAAAGACTGGTGGTAGAGACTACATTTTTCTTTGTCTTGCTCCATCAACTAAAGCAGGACCTCTGACCTCCCCTTCCCTTTAAAGGTCACCCTTCAACTATTTCTTGAATTTTTCAAGCTGGTTCTTGCATATGTTCACCCACATGTCATTTTCACTACCTCTGGCTTGGGCCATGCCCCCACCCTCTTCCTGTGCATCACCTCCTGCTTCTGCCTCCCCTGAAGCCTACTGAGGGCAATTCCCCACTCTCACTGTTTCAGAAGCTCATGGAAAGTATTAGCCCCCAGACCAAAGGGTGTCATCTTCCATGGATACCTAGATTTCAGCAACATTTTCTCTCCACTGCTGCGGCTCCTGCCTTGGTACCTAGGTGCCTGAGTGTGTGGAGGCCCAGACTGTGCTCTCTAAGCTGCCAGACCACCCTGCTGTGGCTTCTCTGCCATCCCCCTGCCCTCAGCCCCCAGCAGCACATCCCCTGCATGGAGACACACTGAGCCCTCAGCATGCTCAAATCTGGGCTTCTTAGTGCATCTAACTCCGTCTCTTCTTCTGACCTGCATATGACCCTGCTATTTTGTGAAAACTGCTCTGTCAGGCTACCTTTCTACTTACAATTCCCTCCCTCGAACTCAGACATGAATCTATGAAAAACTTATGGAACTTTACCTTATGGGTTAAACTTATGGAAAATTCTGAGCAATGGTCACCAGATTCTGTGCAGCCTTGTCCACTCCTTGAAAATGCAGTTCTTTGTTCGTGGGCCCATTTTGTTGTCCTACTCTCTCTTCCCCTTAGGTCGAGTCCCCAGAAGATACTCAGGCTCTCAGACAGACAAACGTCCACTGGTCCTGCCCACCAGCCCAGCAAAGGTGACTCCCAGAAATGCAGATGGCTGAGGCCCCAGCCCTGCCTGCATTTCTGTGGCTATCCCTACATTGTGTTCATTTGAGAGACTCTTCCCTCCATCCAGATGCTGCGTGTGCCCATCTCCCAGAGTTAAGCTTCATCCCTGCTCTACTGGGAAGATTTCTGTCTTAACTCCCTATGCAGCCCATCCAGCCAAACTCAGAGATCCAAATCAGAGTGTTCTCATTACAAATGGAGAAACTATATTTACCTCCCATCCTAGTAGCTGAGTTGATGTTAGAAGGTTACTGCCAAGTCTGCAATGAGTGAAAGCTATCAAGTAATGATAAAATAATCAAAGGAGTGTTATCATGGACACATCTCACCAAGGTCTGCCTGTGCCCAAGTCACAACCACCAAAGAAACAAAGAGATATTTAATACTCTTTTTTTGTAGATGTTTATAGTCCTGTGTAAATCATTAAACCAATTTTGTGTTAAGGGTTGTCATTGAATTTTAACAAAAAAGAAGCCATTCCAAGTACTAAACTATGAATGAAATTCTCCCAAATCCTTGATCATACTATCCTGAAATACAGTTGTATATATTTGCCTAAAACTCCTTAAAATGACAGAGTATTGACTGATTTCCAAAAAGTTGCAGTTAGGAGATTGGTCTGGACTAAGTAATATGAGAACACAGTCTGATTCCTACATTACTGATTCTGTTAGCATTAATTTTGATAATCTCAATTTAAAATTCTACCTTTAAATGAGCTCAGTAAGACTCTGCCTGGATTAATTATTCTGGGCAATTTTAGAGTGCTTATTACCAAAGAGAACATTAAGAATGTATATAAGCATATTCTTCCCTGGGAGAGGTCAGATGTCCATGATTTAGTCGGTTATTAAAACGGAAAAAAAAAAAAAAGAATTTAGAGAAGAGCTAACATCTATCTTATTCAAACTCTTCCAGAAAATTGCAGAGGAAGGTAAACTTCCAAACTCATTCTTTGAGGTCACCATCACCCTAATACCAAAACCAGACAAAGATGCCACAAAAAAAGAAAACTACAGGCCAATATCACTGATGAACATACATGCAAAAATCCTTTAAAAAAAATCTAGCAAACAGAATCCAACAACATATTAAAAAGATCGTACATCATGACCAAGTGACATGAAAAGACAGCCTTCAGAATGGGAGAAAATAATAGCAAATGAAGCAATTGACAAAGAATTAATCTCAAAACTATACAAGCAACTTCTGCAGCTCAATTCCAGAAAAATAAATGACCCAATCAAAAAAATGGGCCCAAGAACTAAACAGACATTTCTCCAAAGAAGACATACAGATGGCTAACAAACACATGAAAAGATGCTCAACATCACTCATTATCAGAGAAATGCAAATCAAAACCACAATGAAGTACCAGCTCATGCTGGTCAGAATGGCTGCTATCCAAAAATCTACAAGCAATAAATGCTGGAGAGGGTGTGGAGAAAAGGGAACCCTCTTACACTGATGGTGGGAATGCAAACTAGTACAGCTACTATGGAAAACAACGTGGAGATTCCTTTAAAAACTGGAAATAGAACTGCCATATGACCCAGCAATCCCACTGCTGAGCATACACATCAAGGAAACCAGAATTGAAAGAGTCACGTGTACCCCAATGTTCATCACAGCAATGTTTATAATAGCCAGGATATGGAAGCAACCTAGATGTCCATCAGCAGATGAATGGATGAGAAAGCTATAGTACATATACACAATGGAATATTACTCAGCCATTAAAAAGAACACATTTGAATCAGTTCTAATGAGGTGGATGAAATTGGAACCTATTATACTCAGTGAAGTAAGTCAGAAAGAAAAATACCAATACAGTATACTCACACATATATATGGAATTTAGAAAGATGGTACCAATAACCCTATATGCGAGATAGCAAAAGAGACACAGATGTATAGAACAGACTTTTGGACTCTGTGGGAGAAGGCGAGGGTGGGATGATCTGAGAGAATAGCATTGAAACATATATATTATCATATGTGAAACAGATCGCCAGTCCAAGTTCAATGCATGAGACAGGGTGCTCAGGGCTGATGTACTGGGATGGCCCAGAGGGATGGAATGGGGAGGGATGTGGGAGAGGGGTTCAGGATGGGGAACACATGTACACCCATGGCAGATTCATGTCAATGTATGGCAAAAAAACACTACAATATTATAAAGTAGTTAGCCTCCAATTAAAATAATTTTTTTAAGAAAGAAAGAAAAAAGGAAGAAGAAAAGCCTGCCATTGAAAATGCACCGGTCATAAGTATATTAGGAAGCTATGTAGTGTAATGAAAAGGGCCCTGGGTATGGAGAAATAAACCCAGGTCCACAGGCTAATTCAGTTCTTGGGAATAAGCCACTTTTACTTGTTTTATTGCATTTTAGCAATATCACCTGTGCAAATGGACCTGCCATCTTGTGATGCTCTTGTGAGGATCGCCATGAGAAAATTAATAATTGAATTATAATTGTTCAAGGGGTGTAAAGATACTTTGCAAAAGATAATAAAGGCAGTAGTGTTACATTAATCAGATAATTAATAATTTTATAACTTTAATATGATCATCTCAGACTTTGGAACATAAAGTTGCAAAAGGAATAAAGGACTTCCCTGTTCATCCAGTGGTTAAGAATCCTCCTGGCAATGCAGGGGACACAAGTTTAATCTCTAGTCTGGGAAGATCCCACTTGCCTCAGGGCAACTAAACCTGTGCCACAACTACTGAGCCCACACTCTACAGCCCACATGCCACCACTACCAAAGCCACCACAATAAGTCTGCCCACCACAACTAGAGAGTAGCCCCCACTCCCCATAACTAAAGAAAGACTGCACATAACCACAAAGATTCAGCATAGCCAAAATAAATATTTCAAAACATATTACTTAGTTTAATCATCTCTTTTAATAAAAATTAACCAGTTGATTATGATACCTTCCCTTTGCAGTGTGGCAACTGGACCGATTTGAGAACTGCCATCCACTTAACTGAAAGAGAAAGACCTTTTTCTTGAACTCATCACAGATTTTTCTGAGTTCTTGCTTGTGACCAAGAACTGAGCTAAACTCTGATAGAAAGCTCAATACTCAGAAGTTTCCTTTAAGTCGTGGATATAGACCAGTGGTGACCGTGTAGCCAGAGACACGTCAAAGCAGATATAAACAGATTGCATTGGAAGCTTTGGGGATGATATAATTAAGGAGCCTAGAGAAAGTCAGCAGTGAACCCTACTTTACCTGGACAAATGACAGGTTACAATGTTAAACATATGTAAAAAATTTTAAAGCAAGGGAAGAAGAATAGATTCCATTTTACTATAAGGACTCTGCAGTGATGAGCTGCAGTTATATAGTTTCATAAACACAGTTTGGGTAGCTAGCTCGTCCTGGCCTTCCAGGAAATGAATCACATTCAGATCGCAAGAACTTTGATCTCAAAGCCAGTTGTAGTTTAAACACCAAAATATTCCATAACAGTAGATCATTCCTCTCTTTGTGTCTAAGCTTCCTTATCTGTAAAGTGGAGATGACAATAATAGTGATGGACAGGGAGGCCTGGTGTGCTGCGATTCATGGGGTCACAAAGAGTCGGACACGACTGAGCGACGGAACTGAACTGAACTGAATGACTTTACTGTGAAGATTAAGTATCAGAGCTTAGAACAATGCTCAGGACAAAGTTAAGGATTCGATAGATATTGGCATATCAGTGCAAGAAGACCAATTGTCACTGAAAACTCACATGAAGGTATGAATGTCAAGGCAGAAGGTGAGGGAAGGTGCATAGGCCAGGTTAACCAGAGAAACAGAACCAGTGGAAAATAGACATTAATAGATTTATTGCAAGGAACTGGCTTATACTATTGTTGGGGGCTAGCTGCACAAGTCTGAAATCCCTAGAGCAGCCCCTCAGGAAGGTCAGACTGGAACCCTCCACTGGGACTAAAGTTAAGTTATGATCCCAAGGCAAAATTTCTCCTCCCTCAGGGAAACCTCATTCTGCTCTTAAGGCTTTTAACCAATTACATCAGACCCACCCAGATTGTCGAGGGAAATCTCTACTTTGAGATTCTTTGACAGCTTTATTTAACTGACATATAAAGAATTATACATATTTAATGCATATAATTTTATGAATTTGGACCTGTGAAACCATCACCAGAATCAAGGTAACAGACAGTTTCTACACATCCCAATGTTTGTTTATGTCTTTTTGGCTTGTTTTGTAATATAAACATGTGACATGAGATCTACACTCTTAACAAGTTTTGAAGTGCACAGCACTATATTATAAGCTATAGGCACAGTGTTGTACAGCAGGTCTATAGAGCTAATTAACTTGAGTGACTAAAACTTTGTACACACTACAACAGCACCCAATTTCCCCCACCCCTCAGCAGTCTCTATTGTATTATCTGATTCTATGAGTTTGACTGTTATAGATGCCTCATAAAAGTGGAATCAGGCACTATCATCCCTCAGTAACTGGCTTATTTCAGTTAATATAATGCCCATCCATATTACAAATGGCAAGATTTTCTTCTTTAAGGCTGAAAAATACTCTTAAAAAAATTTTTTTAATTACAAAACTATGGTAACACATTTACAATAGTCTTGGAAAATACAGAAGAAAGTTACTTATAGCTCCACTATATAACTTTTTAAGTAGATAAATTAAGATTTTTAGCTGAAGTTTCAATATCAAACTCTCAAAAATTAATAGGCTCAATAGACAGAAAAGTAGGAGGATATTGTAGATCTGAAAAGCACTATGAACCAGTTCAACATAAGATTTATACAATTTTCACACAACAGCAGGATACAAATTCTGCTCAAGTTCTTATAGACTATAAATCAGGAACACATCCAGGGACGTAAAACAAGGTGCAAAAATTTCATGGTTTAAAGGTATTTAAATTATACAGAATATGTTCTATTACTGTGGAATTATGTTAGAAATCAATATCAGAAGATATTTGAGAATAACCCACATATTTTGAAGGGCAATGTGACATTTACCAAGAAAGATCTTTGACTTAGCCATTGAAAGCCTCAATAAGTTTTAAAGACTGAGAAGACACAGAGGGTGATTGCAAAGAAGAAAGCATATAATGAGGAGCTAATATCAATGTTAGAAATTAATATCAAAGATACTTTTAAAAACACCATGCTCATTAGAATCACATCTGGAGCTTTAGAGAAAAAAGAAAATACCTGGGCACTTGCATTTTTCAAAAAATTCCAAGATAATTCTAATGTTCATCTGGATTTAAAAAAGAGATTACAGGTTTTTCTATTAAATGATGGTTTTATTGATATAGAAGTCTATTATTTTCTGTTGACCAATCATGATAGTTACAAAATCACAATATTAAAAGATGCTTATCAGTTTTCACAATCAATAATATGACAAAAAATAAAAGATAATTACAATTCCAAGCCATAATGGAAGCATGATTAACCTAACAATATAAAATGGTGGTGGTGTTTAGGTGCTAAGTCATGTCCAACTCTTATGACCCCCTGGACTGCAGCCTGCCAGGCTACTCTGTCCATGGGATTTCCCAGGCAAGAATACTAGAATGGGTTGCCATTTCCTTCTCCAACAATATAAAATAATTACATACAATTTAGGAGGTTAAGTAGAGTGATATAAGTAGAAATGCATACATGTACATGTTTTCATCCACTTGGCCAGCCTAGGTATTTTGGTTGGTGCATTTAATCCATTTACATTTAAGGTAATTATCAATATGTATGATCTTATTACTATTTTCTTAATTGTTCAGAAGAAAAGTTGGAAGAAAAATTATGACCAACCTAGATATCATATTCAAAAGCAGAGACATTACTTTGCTGACTAAGGTCCGTCTAGTCAAAGCTATGGTTTTTCCTGTGGTCATGTATGGATGTGAGAGTTGGACTATGAAGAAGGCTGAGTGCCGAAGAATTGATGCTTTTGAGCTGTGGTGTTGGAGAAGACTCTTGAGAGTCCCTTGGACTGCAAGGAGATCCAAACAATCCATTCTAAAGGAGATCAGCCCTGGGATTTCTTTGGAAGGAATGATGCTAAAGCTGAAGCTCCAATACTTTGGCCACCTCATGCGAAGAGGTGACTCATTGGAAAAGACTCTGATGCTGGGAGGGATTGGGGGCAGGAGGAGAAGGGGATGACCGAGGATGAGATGGCTGGATGGCATCGCCGACTCGATGGACGTGAGTCTGAGTGAACTCTGGGAGATGGTGATGGATGGGGAGGCCTGGCCTGCTGGGACTCATGGGGTCACAAAGAGTCAGACACGACTGAGCAACTGAACTGAACTGAACTGAACTAATTGTTCAGGGTTTACTTTTTGTAGGTCATTTCCTTCTCTGTGTTTCCTTCCTAGAAAAGTTCCTTTAGCATTGATGATAAAGCTGGTTTGGTGGTGCCAAATTCTCTTAACATTTGCTTGTCTGTAAAGCCTTTGATTTCTCTGTCAAATCAGAATGAGAGTCTTGCTGGGTAAAGTATTCTTGGTTGTAGGTTCTTCCCTTTCATCACTTTAAGTATATCATGCTATTCCCTTCTGGCTTGTAGAGTTTCTATTGAGAAATCAACTGATAACCTTATGGGAGTTCCCTTGTATGTTATCATTTTTCCCTTGTTTTTAATATTTTATCTCTGTCTTTAATTTTGGCAACTTGATTACTATGTGTCTCAGTGTATTCCTCCTTGGGTTTATCCTGCCTGGGTCACTCTGCATTTCCTGGGATTGGTTGACTATTTCCTCTCCCATGTTAGGGAAGTTTTCAACTATTGTCTCTTCAAATATTTTCTCAGGTCTTTTCTCCCTCTCTTCTCCTCCTGCTGCTGCTGCTGCTAAGTCGCTTCAGTAGTGGCCGACTCTGTGCGACCCCATAGACGGCAGCCCACCAGGCTCCCCCGTCCCTGGGATTCTCCAGGCAAGAACACTGGAGTGGGTTGCCATTTCCTTCTCCAATGCATGAAAGTGAAAAGTGAAAGTGAAGTCACTCCTCCTGGGACCTTTATAATGCAGATATTGATGTATTTAATGTTGTGGCAACAGTCTCTTAGACTGTCTACAGTCTTTTTTCTTTCATTCCTTTTTCTATATTCTGTTTGGTGGCAGTGACTTCTACCATTCTGTCTTCCAGGTCACATATCCATTCTTCTGCCTCAGTTATTCTGCTACTGATTCCTTCCAGTGTATTGTTCATCTGTTTGTTTGTTCTTTGGTTCTTCCAGGTCTTTGATAAACACTCCTTGCATCTTCTCTATTCTTTTTCCAAGATCCTGGATCATCTTCACTATCATTATTCTGATTTTCTTTTCTGGAAGGTTGCCTATCTTCACTTCATTTAGTTGTTTTTCTGATGCTTTATCTTGTCCCTTCACCTGGGACATAATCTGCTGCCTTTTCATTTTGATTAACTTTCTGTGATGTGGTTTTTCTTCTGGTAAAAGGAAAATTGTAGTTCTTGCTTCTTCTGTCTGTCCTTTGGTGGATGAGGCTAAGGGCCTTGTGTAAGCTTCCTGATGGGAGGAACTAGTGGTGGGAAAAATTGGGTCTTGCTCTGGTGGGTAGGGCCATGATCAGTAAAACTTCAACCTGATTGTCTGCTGATGGGTGGGGCTGTACTCCTTCCCTGTTAGTTGTTTTGCCTGAGGTGACCCAACACTGAGGTCTACAGACTCTATGGTAGGGTTAATGGTGACCTCTGAGAGGGCTCATGCCAAGGGGCACCTCCCAGAGCTTCTGCTGCCAGTGCCCCCATCCCCACAGTGAGCCACTCCTGATGCATGCCTCCACAGGAGACTCTACAACACTAGAAGGCAGGTCTGGTTTAGTCTCCTGTGGGTTCACTACTCCTTTCCCCTGGGACCTGGTGCACACAAGATTTTGTTTGTGCCCCCCAAAAGTGGAATCTCTGTTTCCCTTGGTCTTTTGAAAGGTCTGTAATCAAATCCCACTGGCCTTCAAAGTCAAACTCTCTGGGGATTCCTAGTCCCTTTGCCAGATCTCTAGGCTGGGAAGCCTGAGGTGGGGCTCAGAACCCTCACAACAGTGGGAGAGCTTTTTTGGTATTATTGTTCTGCAGTTTGTAGGTCACCTACTGAGCATGCAGGGATTTGATTTTATCATGATTGCACCCCCTCTTACCATCTCACTGCAGTTTCTCCTTTGTCTTTGGACAAGGGGTATCTTTTTTTGGTGGGTTCCAGCATCCTTCTGTCAATAGTTGTTCAAAAGTTTCAATTTTGGTGCTTTCACAGGAGAAGATGAGTGCACATCCTTCTATTCTGCCATCTTGAGTCAATCTCTAAGGCTGAATAATATTCTATTATACAGATATACCACATTTTCTTTAGTCATACACTTGGGTTGTTTTCATATCTTAGCTATCATGAATAATGCTGCTGAAGTTAACATGGGAATGAAAGTATCTCTTTGAGATCTTGACTTCAGTTCTTTGAAAGTATATGCAAAAATGAGATTGTTGGATCACATAGTGGTTCTATTTTTAATTTTTTAAGGAACCACCACTGTACTCTTTTCCATGGATGCTGCATTGTTTTATATTCCCACCAACCGTTACAAGGGCTTGAATTTTTCTGTATCTTTGTCAACAATTGTTATCTTTTGTGTTTTTTAAATAACTGTTGTCCTAATAGATATGAGGTTGTCATTGACATTTTTATTTGAATTTCCTAATAAAGTGGAGTCGCTCAGTCGTGTCTGATTCTTTGCGACTCCATGGACTGTAGCCTACCAGGCTCCTCTGTCCATGGGATTTCCAGGCAATAGTACTGGAGTGGGCTGCCATTTCCTTCTCCAGGGGATCTTCCTGACCCAGGGATTGAACCTGGGTCTCTGGCATTGTAGACAGATGCTTTACCATCTGAGCCACCAGGGAAGTCGAATTTCCTAATAGTTAATGACTATGAGCATATTTTCATCTACCTGTTGGTCATTTGCATATCTTCTTTGGAGAAATATCTGTTCAAGTTCTTTGACAATTTTTAAATCAGGTTATTGGGGAATTTTTGGTAATAAGTTGTAGGATTTCCCTATATATTTTGGAAATTAATCCCTTATTAGATATACAGTTTGAAAATATCTTCCCCCATTCTGTAGGATGGCTTTTCACTTTATTGATGGTTTCCTTTGCTATGTAGAAGATTTTTATAATTCCTGTAGGAGTTTGATGTAGTCCCACTTGTCTATTTTTGCTTTTGTTGCTTGTGCTTTTGGTATCATAGCCAAGAAATCATTGCCTAGGCAAACGTCAAGAATATTTTCCCCTGTGTTTTTTTCTAGTTTTACAGTTTCAAGTCTCATGATTAAATCTTCAACCCATTTTGAGTTGATTTTTATGTATGATGTAAAGTAGGGATTCAATTTCATTTTTTTTTTTTTTTTTGGCATGGGGATATTCAATTTTCAAAAAATCACCTGTTGAAGGGACTACATTTTCCCCACTGTGTATTCATGACACTTTGTCAAATATCAGCTGACCATACATGCATGGCTATTTCTGGGCTATCTATTCTGTTCCATTGGCCTACAGATCTGTCTTTATGGGAGTACCATGATGTTTTAATTCCTATGGCTTTGTAATATATTTTTAAATCAGGAAGTGACATCTTCAGCCTCATTCTTTCTCTCAAGATTGCTTTAGCAATTCTGTATTGATAAAATTCAACAACTTTTCATGGTAAAAATGCTCAAAAAATTAGAGATTACTTCAACATAATAAAGGCTGCACATGACAAGCCCACAGCTAATATCTTACTCAACTGTGAAAATGTTAAAGCTTTTTCTCCAAGATTAGAAATGAGAGTCAAAGATCTCAAGAATGCCTGCTCTTGCCCCTTCTTTTCAACATAATGTTGAAAGTCCATGTCAGAGCAATTGGACAAGAAAAAGAAATAAAATCCATCTTTGTCACTTTCTATATGTCTAGTCAAGTCTTTAATCTCTCTAAGCCTGTGACCAATGTGGAGCATAAGAAGGCAGAGTAGAAGGACATGCACTCATCTTCTCCTGTGATAACTCCAAAATTAAAACTCACTGCTGAACATCCATCGACAGGAGAATGTTGGATCCCACTAAGAAAAGATAACCCACGTCCAAGGGCAAAGGGAAAGCCCCACCAAGATGGAAGGAGAGGTGAAATCAAATTGAAAATCAAGCCTCATATGCACCAGAGATGCTCGGAGGGGAGGGCTCAAACAAAACCTTGTGTGCACCAGGACCCAGACCCCACAGAGACTGAACCAGAATTGTGTTTGAGTGTCTCCTGTGGAAGTACAGGTCAGCAGTGACTTGATGCAGTGGCAAGAACTCTAGGTGCAGGAGACCTGGTCACACACCCTGTGGCATAAGCCCTCTTGGAGGAGGTCACCATTAACCCCACCATAGAGCCACCAAGCAGACAGCCCACAAACTGCAGAACAATTATACCAAAGAAATTCTCTCACTATTAAGAAAGTTATAAGACCTACAACAGATTTCTCAACTTGGGGATCTAGCAAAGGGACTAAGGACCCCTAGGGAATTTGACTTTGGAGGTCAGTGGGATTTGATTACAGAACTGGGGAATCAGACTCTTGGAGGGCACAAAGAGAACCTTGTGCACACCAGGGCCCAGGAGGAAGGAGCAGTGACCCTACAAGAGACTGAGCCAGACTTGCCTGTGAGTGTCCAGGAGTCTCTGGCATGGGTTGGTGGTGGTCTGCTGCAGGGTTGGGGCACTGAGTGTGGCAGTGCATGCACAGGACCTTTTGAAGGAGGTTGCCATTATCTTCATTACTTCCACCATAGTTTGATCTCAGGTCAAACAACAGGAAGGGAACACAGCCCCACCTATCAACAGAAAATTGGAGTAAAGATTTACTGAGCATGGCCCTGCCCATCAGAACAAGACTCTTTCCCCTACAGTCTGCCTCTCCCAAAAGGACGCTCTCCCAACAGGAACAGAATGATCTCTGTTCATTTCCAAGGCGAGCCATTCAATATCACAGTAATCCAAGTCTATGCCCATCAGTAATGATGATGGTTCTATGAAGACCTACAAGACCTTCTAGAATTAACACCCCAAAAAGATGTCCGTTTCATCATAAAGGACTGGAATGCAAAAGTAGGAAGCCAAGAGATACCTGGAGTAAAAGGCAAATTTGGCCTTGGAATAAAAAATAAAGCAGGGAAAAGCCTAACAGTTTTGCCATGAGAAAACACTGGTCATAGCAAACACCCTCTTCCAACAACACAAGAGAAGACTCTACACAGGGACCTCACCAGATGGTCAATACTGAAATCAGTTTGATTATATTCTTTGCAGCCAAACATGAAGAAGCTCTATACAGTCAGCAAAAACAAGACCAGGAGCTTGTTCATGACCAGATCATGAACTCCTTATTGTAAAATTCAGACTTAACTTGAAGGAAGTAGAGAAAACAAATTATTCAGATATGATGTAAATCAAATCCCTTATGATTATACAGTGGAAATGACAAATAGATTCAAGGAATTATATCTAATAGAGAGCCTGAAGAACCATAGATGGAGGGTTGTGACATTGTACAGGAGGCAGTGATCAAGACCATCCTCAAGAAAAAGAAATGCAAAAAGCAAAATAATTGTCTGAGAAGGCCTTAAAAATAGCTGAGAAAAGAAGAGAAGGTAAAGGCAAAGGAGAAAAGGAAAGATATATCCATTTGAATGTGGAATTCCAAAGAATAGCAAGGATATATAAGAAAACCTTTGTAAGTGATCAGTGCAAAGAAATAGAGGAAAACAATAGACTGGGAAAGACTACACATCTCTTGAAGAAAATTAGAGATACAAAGGGAATATTTCATGCAAAGATGGGCACAATAAAGGAGAGAAATGGTATATACCTAACAGAAGTAGAAGATATTAAGAAGAGGTGGCAAGAATACACAGAAAAACTATACAAAAAAGACCCAGACCCAGTTATCATGACCCAGATAACTGCGATGGTGTGATCACTCACCTAGAGCCAGACATTCTGGAATGCAAAGTCAAGTGGACCTTAGGAAGCATCACTACAGAAAAAGCTAGTGGAGGTGATGGAATTCCAGTTGAGCTATTTCAAATCCTAAAAGGTTATGCTGGTAACGTGCTGCACTTAATATGCCAGCAAATTTGGAAAACTCAGCAGTGGCCACAGGACTGGAAAAGGTCAGTTTTCATCCCAATCCCAAGAAAGGTAATGCCAAAGAATGTTCAAACTACTGCACAATTGCACTTATCTCACAGGCTAGCAAAGTAATACTAAAAATTCTCCAAGCTAGGCTTCAACAGTACGTGAAGTGTGAACTTCCAGATGTTCAAGCTGGTTTTAGAAAAGGCAGAGGAATAAGAGGTCAAATTGCCAACATTCGTTGGATCATTGAAAAAGTAAGAAAATACCAAAAAACAAAAGTTTTATTGATTACACCAAAGCCTGTGACTGTGTAGATCACCAAAAACTGTGGGAAATTCTTCAAGAGATGGGAATACCAGACCACCTTACCTGCCTCCTGAGAAATCTGTACGCAGGTCAAGAAGCAACAGTTAGAACCAGACATGGAACAACAGACTGGTTCCAAATTGGGAAAGGAGTACATCAAGGCTGTATATTGTCACCCTACTTATTTAACTTATAAACAGAGTGCATCATGTGAAATGTCAGGCTGGGTGAAGCACAAGCTGGAATCAAGATTGTGGGGAGAAATACCAATAATCTCAGATATGCAGATGACACCACCCCTATGGCAGAAAGTGAAGAGGACCTAAAGAGCCTCCTGATGAAAGCGAAAGAGAAGAGTGGGAAAGCTGGCTTAAAATTGAGCTTTCAAAAAACTAAGATCATGGCATCCAGTCCCATCACTTCTTGGCAAATAGATGGGGAAACAATGGAAACAGTGAGATATTTTATTTTTGGAGGTTCCAAAATCACTGCAGATGGTAACTTCAGCCAAGAAATTAAGAGGCACTTGCTCATTGAAAGAAAAGCTATAACCAACCTAGTCAACATATTAAAAAGTAGAAAATTTACTTTGCCGACAAAGGTCCATCTAGTTGAAGCTATGGTTTTTCCAGTAGTCAGGTATGGATGTGAGAGTTAGACTATAAAGAAGGCTGAGCAGTGAAGAACTGATGCTTTTGAACTGTGGTGTTGGAGAAAACTCTTGAGAGCCCCTTGGACTACAAGGAGATCCAACCAGTCCATCCTAAAGGAAATCAGTCCTGAATGTTCATTGGAAGGACTTATGCTAAAGCTGAAACTCCAGTACTTTGGCCACTGATATGAAGAACTGAATCCTTGGAAAGACCCTGATGCTGGGAAATATTGAAGGCAGGAGAATGGGACAACAGAGGATGAGATGGTTGGATGGCATCACCAACTTGATGCATGTGAATTTGAGCAAGCTCCAGGAGTTAGTGATTGACAGGGAAGCCTGGCATGCTGCAGTCCATGGGGTCACAAAGAGTTAGACACAACTGAGCGACTGAACTGAACTGAACTGAACCCTGTGACTAATATCTGTAAACGATAACAATAATATTGTCACTTAAAGATTATTGTACAGGATTAGAGACCATAAAAACAAATTGCTTGGGTTCATATGAAATGATCAGTTAGAACAGTTGAACTTCTTTTCATTCGTAGATTACCTATTGTTAGCTGTGTAGTCTTAGAAAACTTACTTCACCTATCTGTGCCTTGGTTTCCTCATCTGTAAAATGGACATAATGATAAATTGTTCTGGGTAATACATGAATCTGGGTAAAGTATTCAGGACAGTTTCTGGCACATAGTAAGCACTATATGTGTTGTAACTATTGTAATTTGATATTTTGTGATCAGGTGGAAATTAGATAGGTAGGATACCTGGACTTCATCTCCATCCTGTAGTGGATGAACTTGTAGGAGTCACTTCCCTTCTCTTTCATTAATTCCCTTCTCTGTAAACAAGGGCATTGATAAGACCATCTATCAAGCTTAGACATTTTAAGATGATAAACTCCACTGTGAGCTTAAGAACTTGAGAAGGCCTCCTGGCTTGTAGATAGTTTTGAGCTGCTTCTTTCTCACCAGTCTGTCCAGGCTTCCTCATTGATTTACACCAAGAACACTGCCTCTGTCTCAACTTTTCTGCAGAGCAGTTGATCTGTTTACTCTTCATCAAGATGCATTCATCTGTCCGTTGCATCAGAGCTGTCATATAAGCCAGCTTCATGGCAGGGAGAGAGAGGAAAATAGTGTTTTTATATTTATGCCTCACTGTGTCTTCCTTCCTCTGGGATCCCTTCTGAAAAAGGTCAAAACAGAATTCTGCAACTGCTGTGATGAGAAATGACACTGATTGAAGAAGCAGAGCCTATGTAAGCAGTCGTGCCCACCCAAGGAGGCGGGGCCTGGAGCCCTGTAGGGCCTGACTCATCCTCCACCTCAGGTGGGCTCTGCCCCTAAAGAGAGCAAACGTCTTGAAAGTTATGGCAGCAGGTGGAAGAAGGGCAGTAACTAATGGAAGCATGACAGAAAATCTAAAAGGGGGCAGAGAAGAAGTGATAGTTTTGCTTCAGATTCAGTGACAAACAAAAATATTATATACATTCCCTCTTGCTTTCCCTATGTTCTTTATTATTATTATTATTATTATTATTATTATTACTTTATTTTACTTTACAATACTGTATTGGTTTTGCCATACATTGACATGAATCCACCACGAGTGTACATGAGTTCCCAAACATAAACTCCCCTCCCACCTCCCACCCTATATCATCTCTCTGGATCATCCCCGTGCACCAGCCCCAAGCATCCTGTATCCTGCATTGAACATAGACTGGCGATTCGTTTCTTACATGATAGTATACATGTTTCAATGCCATTCTCCAAAATCATCCCACCCTCTACCTCTCCCTCAGAGTCCAAAAGTCTGCTCTACACATCTGTGTCTCTTTTGCTATCTTGCATACAGGGTCATTATTACCATCTTCCTAAATTCCATATATATGTGTTAGTATACTGTATTGGTGTTTTTCTTTTTGGCTTACTTCACTCTGTATAGTCAGCTCCAGTTTCATCCATTTCATTAGAACTAATTCAAATGTATTATTTTTAATGGCTGAGTAATACTCCATTGTGTATATGTACCACTGCTTTCTTATCCATTCATCTGCTGATGGACATCTAGGTTGTTTCCATGTCCTGGCTATTATAAACAGTGCTGTGATGAACATTGGGGTACACGTGTCTCTTTCAATTCTGGTTTCCTCGGTATGTATGCCCAGCAGTGGGATTGCTGGGTCATAAGGCACTTCTATTTGCAAATTTTTAAGGAATCTCCACACTGTTCTCCATAGTGGCTGTACTAGTTTGCATTCCCACCAACAGTGTAAGAGGGTTCCCTTTTCTCCACACCCTCTCCAGCATTCATAGCTTGCAGACTTCTGGATCGCAGCCATTTTGACTGGTATAAAAGGGTACCTCACTGTGGTCTTGATCTGCATTTCTCTTATAATGAGTGATGTTGAGTATCTTTTCATGTGTTTGTTAGCCATCCGTATGTCTTCTCTGGAGAAATGTCTATTTAGTTCTTTGGCCCATTTTTTTATTGGGTCATTTATTCTTCTAGAATTGAGCTGCAGGAGTTGCTTGTATATTTTTGAGATTAGTTGTTTGTCAGTTGCTTCATTTGCTATTATATTCTCCCATTCAGAAGGCTGTCTTTTCGCCTTGCTTATATTTTCCTTTGTTGTGCAGAAGCTTTTAATTTTATTTAGATCCCATTTGTTTATTTTTGCTTTTATTTCCAGTATTCTGGGAGGTGGATCATAGAGGGTCCTGCTGTGATTTATGTCGGAGAGTGTTTTGCCTATGTTCTCCTCTAGGAGTTTTATAGTTTCTGGTCTTACGTTTAGATCTTTAATCCATTTTGAGTTTATTTTTGTGTATGGTGTTAGAAAGTGATCTAGTTTCATTCTTTTACAACTGGTTGACCAGTTTTCCAGCACCACTTGTTAAAGACATTGTCTCTACTCCATTGTATATTCTTGCCTCCTTTGTCAAAGATAAGGTGTCCATAGGTGTGTGGATTTATCTCTGGGCTTTGTATTTTGTTCCAATGATCTATATTCCTGTCTTTGTGCCAATACCATACTGTCTTGATGACTGTGGCTTTGTAGTAGAGCCTGAAGTCAGGCAAGTTGATTCCTCCAGTTCCATTCTTCTTTGTCAAGATTGCTTTGGCTATTCGAGGTTTTTTGTATTTCCATACAAATCTTGAAATTATTTGTTCTAGCTCTGTGAAAAATACCGCTGGTAGCTTGATAGGGATTGCATTGAATCTGTAGATTGCTTTGGGTCGTATACTCATTTTCAGTATATTGATTCCTCTGATCCATGAACATGGTATATTTCTCCATCTATTAGTGTCCTCTTTGATTTCTTTCATCAGTGTTTTATAATTTTATGTATATAGGTCTTTAGTTTCTTTAGGTAGATATATTCCTAAATATTTTATTCTCTTCGTTGCAATGGTGAATGGAATTGTTTCCTTAATTTCTTTTTCTACTTTCTCATTATTAGTGTATAGGAATGCAAGGGATTTCTGTGTGTTGATTTTATATCCTGCAACTTTACTATATTCATTGATTAGCTCTAGTAATTTTCTGGTGGAGTCTTTAGGGTTTTCTATGTAGAGGATCATGTCATGTGCCAACAGTGAGAGTTTTACTTCTTTTCCAATTTGGATTCCTTTTATTTCTTTTTCTGCTCTGATTGCTGTGGCCAAAACTTCCAGAACTATGTTGAATAGTAGTGGTGAAAGTGGGCACCCTTGTCTTGTTCCTGACTTTAGGGGAAATGCTTTCAATTTTTCACCATTGAGGATGTTTGCTGTGGGTTTGTCATATATGGCTTTTACTGTGTTGAGGTATGTTCCTTCTATTCTTGCTTTCTGGAGAGTTTTTATCATAAATGGACGTTGAATTTTGTCAAAGGCCTTCTCTGCATCTATTGAGATAATCATATGGCTTTTATTTTTCAATTTGTTAATGTGGTGAATTACATTGATTGATTTGCGGATATTGAAGAATCCTTGCATCCCTGGGATAAAGCCCACTTGGTCATGGTGTATGATCTTTTTAATGTGTTGTTGGATTCTGTTTGCTAGAATTTTGTTAAGGATTTTTGCATCTATGTTCATCAGTGATACTGGCCTGTAGTTTTTGTGCATCCAACAAAGAAGCACCACAATATGTAAGACAAATGCTAACAAGTGTGAAAGGGGAAATTAACAATAACACAATAATAGTGGGAGACTTTAATACCCCACTCACACCTGTGGACAGATCAACTAAACAGAAAATTAACAAAGAAACGCAAACTTTAAATGATACAATAGACCAGTTAGACCTAATTGATATCTATAGGACATTTCACCCCAAAACAATGAATTTCACAGTTTTCTCAAGTGCTCACGGAACCTTCTCTAGGATAGATCACATCCTGGGCCATAAATCTAGCCTTGATAAATTCAAAAAAATCGAAAACATTCCAAGCATCTTTTCTGACCATAATGCAGTAAGATTAGATCTCAATTACAGGAGAAAAACTATTAAAAATTCCTACATATGGAGGCTGAACAACACGCTTCTGAATAACCAACAAATCACAGAAGAAATCAAAAAAGAAATCAAAATATGCATAGAAATGAATGAAAATGAAAACACAACAACCCAAAACCTGTGGGACACTATAAAAGCAGTGCTAAGAGGAAAGTTCATAGCAATACAGGCATACCTCAAGAAACAAGAAAAAAGCCAAATAAATAACCTAACTCTACACCTAAAGCAACTAGAAAAGGAAGAAATGGAGAACCCCAGAGTTAGTAGAAGGAAAGAAATCTTAAAAATTAGGGCCGAAATAAATGCAAAAGAAACAAAAGAGACCATAGCGAAAAGCAACAAAGCCAAAAGCTGGTTCTTTGAAAGGATAAATAAAATTGACAAACCATTAGCCAGACTCATCAAGAAACAAAGAGAGAAAAATCAAATCAATAAAATTAGAAACGAAAATGGAGAGATCACAACAGACAACACAGAAATACAAAGGATCATAAGAGACTACTATCCGCAATTATATGCCAATAAAATGGACAACGTGGAAGAAATGGACAAATTCTTAGAAAAGTACAACTTTCCAAAACTGAACCACAAAGAAACAGAAAGTCTTAACAGACCCATCACAAGCACGGAAATTGAAACTATAATCAGAAATCTTCCAGCAAACAAAAGCCCAGGTCCAGATGGCTGCACAGCTGAATTCTACCAAAAATTTAGCTAACACCTATCCAACTCAATCTCTTCCAGAAAATTGCAGAGGAAGGTAAACTTCCAAACTCATTCTATGAGGCCACCATCACCCTAATACCAAAACCTGACAAAGATGTCACAAAAAAAGAAAACTATATTCTTTTTTTGATTGGAGTATAATTGCTTTACAATGATGTGTTAGTTTCTGCTGTACAACAAAGTGAAATCAGCCATCAGTTCAGTTCAGTTTAGTCGCTCAGTCTTGTCCAACTCTTTGCGACCCCATGAATTGCAACACGCCAGGCCTCCCTGTCCATCACCACTCCCAGAGTTCACTCAAACTCACATCCATCCAGTCAGTGATGCCATCCAGCCATCTCATCCTCTGTCATCCCCTTTTCCTCCTGCCCCCAATCCCTCCCAGCATCAGAATCTTTTCCAATGAGTCAACTCTTCACATGAGGTGGCCAAAGTACTGGAATTTCAGCTTTAGCATCATTCCTTCCAAAGAACACCCAGGACTGATCTCCTTTAGAATGGACTGGTTGGATCTCCTTGCAGCCCAAGGGACTCTCAAGACTCTTCTCCAACACCACAGTTCAAAAGCATCAGTTCTTTGGTGCTCAGCTTTGTTCACAGTCCAACTCTCACATCCATACATAGCTACTGGAAAAACCATAGCCTTGACTAGACAGACCTTTGTTGGCAAAGTAATGTCTCTGCTTTTGAATATGCTATCTAGGTTGGTCATAGCTTTCCTTCCAAGGAGTAAGCGTCTTTTAATTTCATGGCTGCAGTCAGCCATAAGTATACATATATCTCCACCCTCTTGGACCTCTGCTCTCCCTATCCCACCCATCTAGGTCATCACAGATCACAAAGCTGAGGTCCCTGTGCTATATATACAGCAACTTCCCACTAGCTATCTATTTTACACGTGGTAGTATATACATATGTCAGTCCTACTCTCCTGCTTTTCCTATATTCTAGGGAAGAGTTAAAAAGAAACACAGTAAGACACAAGAGAGTGTAGAAAAGTCTGCTTTCTCTTCTCTTCCTCTTATTGGTTTTGACCCCTTTGCATTTTTATCTGCTTCTCCCCAAGACAGAAGACTGGGTATCTGACCATCAGACTCAGGTATCCCAGGGCTGAGTTCACTACTGGACAAAGTTAAGAGCCTAAAAGAAAGAGCCCCAGGAACACACTTCCTTCTCTTTCTGTGTCCAAGCTGGACCAGCTTTCCTTTGCTTCTGGCTACATGTAATGACTGTGTGAGTGCCAGGGTCAGTGGGCAGGAACTGACAAAGAGAGAGAAAAACCCCTGTGGTGAGTAGCTGAGATCAGTGGACAAGTGTTTGACAGTGTGCTGTTCACAGTGTGCTTCCTGAATGATGTTACCCACTGGATGGATGTTGATAAATCCACTGTGACAGAAAATAAATGAGTAGGAATAAGGGAGATGGGAGGGGGGTTCAGGATTGGGAACACGTGTATACCCATGGTGGATTCATGTTGATGTATGGCAAAACCAATACAGTATTGTAAAGTAAAATAAAGTAAAATTTAAAAAAAAAAAAGAGAGAGAGAGAGAAAGTGAAAGTCACTCAGTCACGTCTGACTCTTTGCAACCTCAAGGACTATACAGTCCATGGAATTCTCCAGGCCAGAATACTAGAGTGGATAGCCTTTCCCTTCTCCAGAAGATCTTCCCAACCCAGGGGTTGAATCCAGGTCTCCTGAATTGCACGCAGATTCTTTACCAGCTGAGCCACAAGGGAAGCCCAGGAATAAGTTTAGGGGGAGATTATGTTTTGTTTGGGGGCATTACTTCATTTTAGGTCTGTGCAGTATCCCACAGGGTCAGAAAATAGATTTATACACCAAGTTTGCCAGGAAGGACTGACCAGCAGATTCTTCATCAAAAAAAAAAAAAAAAAAAGCCAGGATGCCCCATGTACCCCAATATTCCAGGGAAAACCTCTGAGGTAAATGTCTCATTTACTCCCTTGATCATATCTGAGGTCTGGAGTTCCTGATTGCAAATCCCTGATTTAAGATGTAGAAGTGAAATTTGAAGTGCTTGAGACCCTAGTCCAACCTCCTCACTAGAAAATATGGGGACTTCCTCTTTATCTAAGAGCATGTGAACAAGCAGAGGGGTGGCTACTGATTTAACCTGCATTACTCTGCAAAGTGTTACTTGGGAGCCCAGAAAGGAGCATTAGCACTGTTAGATGGAGCCCCCTTGTTGGAAAGTCACGTCTTAACTGTGATGTATGCATGCTTTTTAACCAATGTAACTCACCTCTCTGTTTTTCACCCATTTTCTGCTTGGGTATAATTAATGATCTCACTTTTTGGCTCTCTTGCCTTCAGAAAAAAAGAAAAAGAAAATGTGATTCATATAATCAAATCATTGCTGCCACTGTGGAAGCTACAGGCATGAACTCAGGCACCTGGTTCCATCTACAAACCACAGAGGCTCTGCTGTGGGGAAAGCATTAGTGTTGGAGTCAGGATACTTACCTTCAAATCCCAGACTTTTCATTCACTACATGGTACCTGTGGCAAGTCACTTATCTCCTTTTGGTCTTACTGAACTTATCTGAAAAGTGGCCAAATTATTAGTCACTGTTCCAGAACAGGGCTTCTAGGAGATCATGGCAAAAAATGCTAAATAAAGCCAGTGGAAATCAAAGGCGTACCTCATCCCACAGGCTGCAATCCTAGACTTTTGACCCAGAAAGTTTTCGTTCCCTTCAGCTGCTGTGGACACATTCTTAAGTTAAAAAAAAAAAAAAGAAAGAAATTACTTCTTTTCTGTTGCAGTGCATAGTATGGGACTGGGACTCCAATGGCAAACATGACTTCATTGGAGAATTCACTTCAACCTTCAAGGAGATGAGAGGAGCAATGGAAGGCAAACAGGTATGTGGTGAGCCCCCTGTGGTATTTCCCCCAGACTTGCCTGTCACAATGCCTCGTTAGCACCCAGATAGAGCAGCTAGAGGTGAAATATTAGTGTATAATTAAATGAGGCCAGGAGGGAGCATGGGGGGATCCATAACCCAGGTTCTAGTGCCAACCCAGCCTACAGCAATTAGTGTGACTTTGGACAGGACCCTGCATTCCTCCACTGGCAAAGTGGAGAAGTCAAATAAGGATGGTTCAAATTTTCTTTAGCTCTGTAGCCCTGGACAAGTGACTTAGTCTCTCTGTGCCTCAGCTTTCTCACTTAAAAAAAAAAATAATAAGGTGATAATGGTACCTACCTGTGAAGACTACATGAGATAATTCATGATTCGCACTTGGCAGGGTGTCTTCACTTACAAAATATGTACTATTGTTATTATCTAGTGGCAGTATTTTTTCCAGCTCTACATTTCCATAACCTGATAGCATTAATTACACATTTAATGCTTTGGACAAATTGGTTCCTTCAAGTTTGAATTTTGGGCACCAGATTTTCAGTTAGTCTCACCATTTCATTCTTACACTCTTGATATCAAGACATAAATCTGAACACTGTCACAAACCACAGGGGCACATAGGGATTTCACTGCATCATGCAGAAGCCTGCCCCTTCTCTGGGTATCTTTCAGGCACCTGTACTTTGATGGATACATACATGCATCTATTATTCAGTTGCTGTCTTCTGGACCCTGACCATGTAACTTCTGCTCTGACCTGTTCAGGGTTCACCGCCCAATTTCAGTTGAAGAACCTGAATCTCTTTGCTTGAGAGCTTTTTCTGGCTGCTGAATCCTGCTCTGCACCTGCCAACAGCAGGCTGAATGTGTCAGGGAAGATGTACATATTTCAGACAGCTGCCCTCAAAAAATAGCTAGTGGTAAGCAGGATATAACACCCCATCTCTATTGCCATTCAGGCAGCAGAACTCTGAGGTGTGCTCTGAGCAGCTGCCCACAGCTCACCAGCAGGGACTGGCCTGGCTGACAATGGAGTCCCTGACTTGATCACACGCCCCTGTTTGGCTGCTTCCCTCTCCCAGTTCCCCACTTTTCTACACTTGTTTCCTGGAAATACCTACTAGATGAATTGTTGTTCTTGTTGTTGTTGTGCAGTTGCTAAGTCATGTGTGACTCTTTGTGACTCCGTTGACTGCAGCACATCAGGCTCCTCTGTCTTCCACTATCTCCTGGAGTTTGCTCAAATTCATGTCTATTGAGTCAGTGATGCTATCTAACCAGCTCATCTTCTGCCACCACTTTCTCCTTTTGCCTTCTTTCCCAGCATCTTTCCCAGGATCAAGTCTTTTCCAGTGAGTCAGCTCTTCATATCAAGTGGCCAAAGTACTGAAGCTTCAGCACCAGTCTTTCCTATGAATATTCAGGGTTGATTTCCTTCAGGATTGACTGGTTTGATCTCCTTGTGGTCCAAGGAACTCAAGAGTCTTCTCCAGTACCGCAAATCAAAAGCATCTATTCTTCAGGGCTCAACCCCTTCTTTATGGTCCAGCTCTCACATCCATTTATGACTACTGGATAAACCATAGTTTTGACTATATTGACCTTTGTTGGCAAAGTGATGTTTCTCCTTTTTAATACACAGTCTAGGTTTGTCATAACTGTCCTTACAAGGAGCAAGCATCTTTTAATTTCATGGGTACAGTCACCATCCACAATGATTTTGGAGACCAAGAAAATAAAATCTGTCACTGTCTCTTCTTTTCCCCCTTCTATTTGCCATGAACTGATGAGACCAAATGCCATGATCTTCATTTTTTGAATGTTGAGTTCTAAACCAGCTTTTTTACTCTCCTCTTTCACCTTCATCAAGAGGCTCTTTAGTTTCTCTTCACTTTTGGTCACTAGAGTGGTATCATCTGCATATCTTAGGTTGTTGATATTTCTCCTGGAAATCTTGATTACAGCTTGTAATTCATCTAGCCCAGCATTTCACATGATGTACTCTGCATCTAAGTGAAATAAGCAGGGTGACAATATACAGCCTTGTCATACTCCCTTCCCAGTTTTGAACCAGTCCATTGTTCCATGTCCTGTTCGAACTGTGCTTCTTGACCCACACACAGGTTTCTCAGGAGACAGATAAGGTGGTTTGGTTCTCCTATCTCTTTAAGAACTTCCATAGTTTGTTGTGATTCACACAGTCAAAGGCTTTAGCACAGTCAATGAAACAGAAGTAGCTGTTTTTCTAGAACTCCCTTGCTTTCCCCATGATCCAATGAATGTTGGCAATTTGATCTCTGGTTCCTCTGCTTCTTCAAAACCCAGATTGTATATCTGGAAATTATCAGTTCACATACTGCTGAAGCCTAGCTTGAAGAATTTTGAGCACAACTTTGTTAGCATGTGAAATCAGCACAATTTTATGGTAGTTTGAATATTCTTTGGTATTTCCCTTCTTTGGGATTGGAATGAAAGCTGACCTTTTCTAATCCTATAGCCACTGCTGAGTTTTTCCAAATTTGCTGGCATATTGAGTACAACACTTTAACAGCATCATCGTTTAGGATTTTAAATAGCTCAGCTACTTGAATTTAAATCTTTGCTTCAGCATTAGCTTCTGGAAGAACTCAAACCAAGATATCTGCCATCCTTACTCTGGGACCACTAGACTCACAGACCAGAAAAGAGTGATAGCAAAGAAAGACCTTCTCTGTAAGGGATAAGACTCTGTGCCTGGTCTGCTCAGAATTACTACTCAGGGAAAATGTCCCAACTCATTCTTCAAGTCTCTCCTTTCATATATAAGTCAAGATTTAACCAGACTGGATGGACATAATTAATATCCTTTAGGATCAAAGGCTTAATCAGAATCAGACCATTTGTTGAATACCTTTCTTTGGCCTGAAAAGTCAAGCGCAGTTCTCCACATAGCTTCCACAACCTGCTATATATACTGTTGTATACCCAGCATTGCAAGAAATTTGTCAGATAGAGGCCTTCACCCATGAGCAGGCTTTCTGAGTTTTAGGACTATAATTAAAACCAACAGTAAGCTATAAATAAAGTGACTCCCCAAATAACTAGGAACTTATCCAGAGATATTGTTGGTTCTTTGAATGCACAAGACAAGGCCCCGTTGAGTTAATATCTAGAGTTTTTACCAAGTTTTGCCTTGTTCTCCTTTACAAAGAGAAATAAACAAACCAATAAACATGGGAAACATTACATCTTTAGAATGCTGGGAACATATTAAAATTAAGATTATAGCATACATCACAATTGAAGCATACTGAAGTCTGATGCTTTAAAACAAACAAGAAAGAGTCTTTAAGTGCCTCTGAGGAAATGGATCATATGTTCTTGTTCAGACATTAAGATGTGTCCAGATCTCTGCAGCCCCATGGACTGCAGCATGCTAGGCTTCCCAGTCTTTCACTATCTCCCTGAGTTTGCTCCAGTTCATGTCCATTTAGTCAGTGATGCCATCAGATCGTCTCATCTTCTGTCATTCCCTTTTCCTCCTGACCTCAATCTGTCCCAGTATCAGAGTGTTTTCCAATGAGTTGACTCTCCACATCAGGTGGCTAAAGTGCTGGAGATTTAGCTTTAGTATCAGTCCTTCCAATGAATATTCAGGGTTGATTTCCCTCAGGATTGACTGGTTTGATCTCCTTGCTGCCCAAGGGACTCTGAGAAGTCTTTTCCAACACCACAATTTGAAAGCATCAATTCTTCAGCACTCAGCCCCTTCTCTATGGTCCAGCTCTCACATCTGTATGTGACTACTGGAAAAACCACAACTTTGACTATGTGGACCCTGTTGGCAAAGTGATGTCTCTCCTTTTTTAATACACTGTCTAGGTTTGAACTGTGGTGTTGGAGAAGACTCTTGAGAGTCCCTTGGACTGCAATGAGATCCAATCAGTCAATCTTAAAGGAAATCAGTTCTTAATATTCATTGGAAGGACTGATGCTGAAGCTGTCCAATACTTTGGCCACCTGATGTGAAGAACTGACTCATTGAAAAAGACCCTGATGCTGGAAAAGACTGGAGACGGGAGGAGAAGGGGACAACAGAGGATGAGATAGTTGGATGGCATCATCGACTCAATGGACAGGAATTTGAGTAGGCTCCAGGAGTTGGTGATGGACAGGGAAGCCTGGCATGCTGCAGTCCATGGGGTTGCAAAGAGCTGGATATGACTGAGCGACTGAACTGATCTGAACTAGGTTTGTCATATCTTTTCTTCCAAGGAGCAAGCATCATTTAATTTCATGGCTGTAGTCATGGTGTGCACTGATTTTGGAGCCTAGGAAAAGGAAATCTGCCAATGGTTCTACACTTTTCCCTTTCTATTAGCCATGAAGTGATGAATTAATCTTTTCAATGTTGAGTTTTAAGCCAGCTTTTCACTTTCCTCTTTCACCCTCAAGAGGCCCTTTAATTCCTCTTTGCTTTCTGCCATTGAACTGGTATCATCTGCATATCTGAGGTTGTTGATATTTCTCCTGGGAATCTTGATTCCAGCTTGTGCTTCATCTAGCCCAGCATTTTTGCATGATGTACTCTGTATATAAGTTAAATAAGCAGGCTGAAAATATACAGCCTTGACATACTCCTTTCCCAATCTGGACCCTAGTACATTGTTCCATGTCCAGTTTGAATTGTTACTTCTTGAACTTCTTGACCTCCAGTTTCTCGGGAGGCAGGTAAAGGTGGTGTAGTAGTATTTCCATTTCTTGAAGAATTTTCCACAGCTTGTTGTGATTCACACAAAAGCTTTCACCTAGTCAATAAAGCAGAAGTAGATTTTTTCTGTAATTCCCTTTTTCTGTGATCCAGTGCATTTTGGCAATTTGATCTCTGGTTCCTTTGCCTTTTCTAAATCCAGCTTGCATATCTGGAAGTTCTCGGTTTATGTAGTGTTGAAGCCTAGCTTGAAGGAATTTGAGCAATACCTTGAGGATGTGAGATGAGCGCAATTATACAGTAGTTTGAACATTCTTTGGCATTGCTTTCTTTAAGATTGGAATGAAAACTGAATTTTTCCAGACCTGTGGCCATTGCTGAGTTTTCTAAATTTGCTTTCATAATAAGTGCAGTACTTTAACAGCATTCATTTTTTAAGATTTTAAATAAAACAACTGGAATTCCATCACCTCCACTAGCTTTGTCTGTAGTAATGCTTCCTAAGGCCTACTTGACTTCACACTACAGGATGCCTGGTCCAGGTGAGTTTCCACACTATCGTGGTTATCCAGGTCATTAAGGCCTTTTTTTGTATAGTTCTTCTGTGTATTCTTGCCACCTCTTTTAATCTCTTCTGCTTCTGTTAGTTCCTTGCCATTTCTTTCCTTTATTGTGCCCCATCCTTGCAAGAAATGTTTCCTTGGTATCTCCAATTTGCTTGAAGAGATCACTAGTCTTTCCCATTCTATAATTTTCCTCTGTTACTTTGCATTATTCACTTAAGAAGTTTTCTAATGTCTCCTTGCTATTCTCTAGAACTATGCATTCAGTTGGCTATATCTTTCCCTATCTCCTTTGCCTTTTGTTTCTCTTCTTTTCTCAGCTATTTACAAAACCTCCTCAGACAACCATTTTGCCTTCTTGGCATTTCTTTTTCTCTGAGATGGTTTTGGTCACCACCTCCTGTACAATATTATGAAAAGCTGTCCATAGTTCTTCAGGCACTCTGTCTCCCATATCTAATCCCTTGAATCTATCTGTCTCCTCTACCAGAGTAAGACCCAGTTTTCCCCACAGTCAATGTCTCCCATCAGGAAGCTTGCCTCTTATCCTCATCCATCAGAAGGCAGACAGAATAAGCAAGAACTACAATATCACTGCCTTTGGAATGAACACAAAAATCACAGAAAGCTAACCAAAATGATCACATGGATCACAGCCTTGTGTAACTCGATGAAGCTATGAGCCAGGCCATCCAGGGCCACCCAAGATGGACAGGTCATAGTGGAGAATTCTGACAAAATGTGTTTCACTAGAGAAGGGAGTGGCAAATCACGTCAGTGTTCTTGCCTCAAGAAACCCATGAATAGTATGAAAAGGCAAAAATATATGACACCTGAAGATGAGCCCCTGCCCAGGTCTGTAGGTATGCTATGGGGAAGAGTGGAGAAATAGCTCCAGAAGGAATGAAGAGGCTGGGCCAAAGCAGAAACAACACTCAGTTGTGGATGTGTTACCACTAGGTCAAATTAAAATCTAATGCAGTAAAGAATAACGCTGCATAGGCACCTGGAATGTTAGGTCCATGAACTGGATGTGGTCAAGCAGGAGATGGCAAGATTGAACACTGACATCTTAGAACTAAATGAACTAAAATGGATGGGAATGGGTGAGTTTAATTCACATGACCATTATATTGCCTACTGTGGGCAACAATCCTTTAGAAGAAATGGAGTATCCCTCACAGTCAATGTACTGTATGCTTAGTTGCTCAGTCATGTCTGACTTTTTGCGACCCCATGGACTGCAGCCTGCCAGGCTCCTCTGTCCATGGGGATTCTCTCCAGGCAAAAATACGGGAGTGGGTGGTCATGACCTCCTCCAGGGGATCTTCCCAACCCAGGGATCGAACCCAGATCTCCCACATTGCAGGAGGATTCTTTACAGTCTGAGCCACCAGGGAAGCCCAAGAATACTGGAGTGGGTAGCCTATCCCTTCTCCAGGGGATCTTCCCAACGCAGGAATCGAATCAGGGTCTCCTGCACCGCAGGCAGATTCTTTACCAGCTGAGCCACCAAGGAAGCCCAATAAGAGTCTAAAATGCAGTACTTGGGTGCAATCTCAAAAACAACAGAATGATCTTGGGTTTTGTTTTCAAGCAAACCCTTCATCACAGTAATCCAAATCTATACCCCAACAACTGATGCCAAGCTGAAGTTGACAAGTTCTATGAAGACCTACAGCACCTTCTAGAACTAACACTAAAAAAAGGTGTCCTTTTCATCATAAGGGGTTGGAATGCAAAAGTAGGAAGTCAAGAGATACCCAGATTAACATGCAAGTTTGGCCTTGAGGTACAAAATAAAGCAGGACAAAGGCTAACAGAGTTTTTGTCAAGAGAACAGGCCGATCATAGCATATACACTTTGCCAACAACACTAGAGATGACTCTACAAATGGACATCATCTGATGGTCGATATCAAAATCAGATTGACTATGTTCTTTGCAGCCAAAGGTGGAGAATCTCTTTGCAGGCATTGAAAACAAGATCTTGGAGCTAACTGTGGCTCAGATCATAAACTACTTATTGCAAAATTCAGGCTTAAATAGAAAAAAGTAGGGAAAACCACTAGGCCATTCAGATATGACCCAAATAAAATCCCTTATGATTTTACAATGGAGTTGACAAATAGATTCAAGGGATTAGATCTGGTAGACAGAGTACCTGAAGAACTATGGACAGAAGTTCATAACACTGTACAGGAGTCAGTGACCAAAACCATCCCCAAGAAAAAGAAATGCACAAGGGCAAAGTGGTTGTCTGAGGAGGCTTTACAAATACCTGAGAAAAGAAGAAAAGCAAAAAGCAAGGGAGAGAGGGATAGATATACCAAACTGAATTCAGAGTTGCAGAGAATAGCAAGGAAAGATAAGAAGGCCTTCTTAAATGAACAAGAACAGAAATAGAGGGAGACAATAGAATGGGAAAGACTAAAAATCTCTTAAAGAAAATTGGAGGTATCAAGGGAAATTTTCATGCAGGGATCGGTATAATAAAGGACAGAAATGGCAAGGACCTAAAGAAACAGGAGATATTAAGAAGAGGTGGCAAGAATAAACAGAACTGTACAATTAAGGTCTTAATGACCCAGAAAACCATGATGTTGTGCTCCCTCTTTCTGAGCTGGACATCCTAGAGTATGAAGTCAAGAAGACATTACTACAAACAAAGCTAGTGGAGGTGATGAAATTCCATCTGAGCTATTTAAAATCCTAAAAGATGATGATGTTAAAGTGCTGCACTCAATATGTCAGCAAACCCAGCTGGTAAAGAATCTGCCTGCAGTGCAGGAGACCCCAGTTTGATTCCTGGGTCAGAAAATTCCCCTGGAGAAGGGATAGGCTACTCACTCCAGTATTCTCAGGCTTCCCTTGTGGATCAGCTGGTAAGGAATCCACCTGCAATGCAGGATACCTGGGTTTGATCCCTGGGTTGGAAGATCCCCTGGAGGAGGGCATGGCAACCCACTCCAGTATTCTTGCCTGGAGAATCCCCATGGACAAAGGAGCCTGGCAGGCTACTGAGCATGGGGTGGTAAAGAGCAGACACGACTGAGAGACTAAGCACAGCAACACAGCACAGCAGTGGCCACAGGACTGGAAAAGGTCAGTTTTCATTCCAGTCCCAAAGGGCAGTGCCAAAGAATGTTCAGACTACTGTATAATTGCTTCATTTCACATGCTAACAAGGTTATGCTCAAAATCCTTCAAGCTAGGCTTCAGAAGTATGTGAACCAAGATCTTCCAGATGTATGATTTGGGTTTCCAAGAGGCAGAGGTACCAGAGATCAAATTGAGAACATTCAATAGATCATAGGGAAAGCAAGGGTGTTCCAGAAAAATACCTACTTCTGCTTCATTGACTACGCTAAATCTTTTGACTGTGTGAATCACAACAAAATGTGGTAAATTCTTAAAAGAGATGGAAGTGCCAGACCACCTTACCTGTCTCCTGAGACACCTATGTGTGGGTCAAGAAGCAACAGTTTTAACTGGCCATGGAACAACTGACTGGTTCAAAAATGGGAATGGAGTACTTTAAGGATGTATACTGTTACCCTACTTCTTTCACTTATTAATATATGCAGAGTACCTTATGTGAAATGCTGGACTAGATGAATCACAAGCTGTAATCAAGATTGCCGAAATATCAACAACCTCAGTATGCAGATGATACCATTCTAGTGGCAGAAAGTGAAGAGGAATTAAAGAGCCTCTTGATGAAGGTGAAAGAGGAGAATGAAAAAGCTGGCTTGAAATGCAACATTTCAAAAACTAATATCATGGCATATAGTCCCATCACTTCATGGCAAATAGAAGGGGGGGAAGTGGAAGCAGTGACAGATTTTCTTTCCTTGGGTTCCAAAATCACTGTGGAGGTTATTGCCACCATGGAATTAAAAGACCCTTGCTCCTTGTAAGGAAAGCTGTGACAAACTTAGACAGCATAGTAAAAGGCAGAGGTATCACTTTGCTGACAAAGGTAATGCTTTGGTTTTTCCAGTAGTCATGTGTGCTTGTGAGACTTGGACAGTAAAGAAGTGTCTGAGTCTGGAAGAATTGATAGTTTGGAATTTGGGTCCTGAGAAGACCCTTGAGAGTTTCTTGCACTGCAAGGAGATCAAACCAGTCAATCCTGAAAAAGGAAATCAACCCTGAATATTCATTGGAAAGACTGATGCTGAAGCTGAAGCTCCAATACTTTGGCCACCTGATGCAAAGAGCAGACATATTGGAAAATACCCTGATGCTGGGAAAGATTGAAGGCAAAAGAGAAGGGGTGACAGAGGATGAGGTGATTAGATAGCATCACCAACTCAATGGATGTGAGTCTATGCAAACTCCAGGACATAGTGGAGGACAGAGGAGCCCAGGGTGCTACAGTCCGTGGAGTTGTAAAGTGTCAAACATGACTTAATGACTGAACAACAACAAAACAAAAACTGTAATTATACATTGTGACAAATGCTATTAAAAAACTGAGCCATTTTAGTTATAAAGGTGTGACATAAAAGAGATCACCTGAAAAAAAAAAAGAAATTTAACATGAGGGCCCTTAAAAATGAAATGTCAACCATGTAAAAAGCAAAGAAACAGCATTTCAGGTAGAGGGAACTTTGCAAATTACTGAGTCAGAAAAGAGTTTGGTGTGTTTAAGGATCTGTAAAGAGACTAGTTTATCTGTAGCAGAGAGGGTGCGGGAGCCATGCATGGACATGCCTGATCAAGGACAGAGGCAGAGGCCAGGAAAAGAAGGTTCTGAGAGCTTGGAGAGAAGAGTTTGTATTTTCCTATAAATGTGTTGAGAGCACACTGAAGACTCTCCAATTTCGTAGCCACTACCCATATACACCTATTTCAGTTTTAATAAGTTTTAAGTTAAATTCAGTTAAATTTCAATTCTCTCTCTCTCTCTCACTTACATACACACATACACACACATATCAAGTGCTCATGTAGCTAGTGTCTTTCACATTGGTTGGTACAGATGTGGAATCTTCTCATTATTGCAGAAAGTTTTATTGGGCAATGCTATGAGAAGTCTAGGCTGGAGAATGATAAGATTGGATAATGACATTAATTTTTTTCAAGATTACTCTGGCTACTGTATAGAGAATCAGTTGTAGAGAGACAAAAGAGTGAGGCAGGGAGATTTTTCAGGAAGCCACAGCTACAGACAGGACAAGAGGTCAGCAATCTGGGATGAGCTCCTCTGCGAAACTCCTCTCTGCTCCAAACAATGCCAAGGGGACTCACTCCTTCATTTGTGCCTCTGCAGCTGGAGTAGCTGAGATGTTTCTCAATGTGCTCTTTTATCCTCTAGGACACCAGCCTAGGCTAATTTCACATGGTGGTGAAAACATCCAATCACAAGAGCAGGGCAAGTCCCAGTGCACAGGCACTTGTGAAACTTCTGCTCATATCACTTTTGTTAATGTCCCATCAGTCAAAGCAAGTCACCTGACGAAGTTCAGAGTCATTGTGCACTGGGAAGAATGGGTCGTTGTGGACAGTGCTGTATCAGCCTATCCACTAACATCTGCCTCAGAAATGTCTTTGTTTTCAGACATTTTCAGTTGTCAGGGGGTGAAATTTTGTCTTCTGAGTGGAAATCTAAGGATGACTCCTCTAGGACAGTGGGCAGGAGCAATTAGGTGACTCTTGGATGTTTGACTTTGTCAGTGGTCAAAAGGCAGTTAGCTTTGTCCCATGAAGTCTTTTTTTTTTTTTTTAATTTATAGAAAGGTTGAGCTCTCTTCATGCATCTACTCCCATCTGCCTCCTCATTTCTGACTCTATCCCTCACAGAAGCCCCTCTGAAGAAAGTGCCACCATTGTGATGTGTATCAATCCATCATTTTAGTCCTCTGTGAAGTTAAGCAAACTCATTATCCCCATCATCTTCCTATAACCAGTATTCAATGTTCCTCAGTTTTCCTGCCCTTCAGTCAATTCCCAGACACTAACACTCAGCATTTGGATTACTCAGCTATGTGCCCAAGATCTCTCCTTCTCTCTGCTTTTTGATTTGACCCCATTCATAGCAAGCATTTATAACTGTCAGGTACTGTTCTAAATGTACTATAGGGGTTACTCATTCAATCCTCATGGTAACCCTATGAGATAGCTATAATTATGGGCTCCATTTTATAGAGGCAATATGCAAGGCATGAGGGAATTGAGTCATTTGTCAAAGGTCACACAGCTGGAAAGTGAGGAGCTGGGATTCAAACCAGGCAGGTGATGTCACAGTCTTCCTCTCACCACTTCTCCTTCCTTTTCCTCCAGATGCAAGGGGATCAGCTAGAGACCAGGTGTCAGCCCTCAGGACCACCTGCAATGGTGCCCAGGGGCCTCCCCATGAATGACTCCACTTCTTTCTGAGCTGGCAATCATAGTGTAATCTTTTTTATTGCAGGTGCAGTGGGAGTGTATCAACCCCAAGTACAAAGCCAAGAAGAAGAATTATAAGAACTCGGGCATTGTGATTTTGAATCAGTGCAAGGTATAAACATAGCCCCTGTCTTCCAGGAGTATGAAACTGAGGCTGTCTGGAAGGAAGGCCCAGGTGGTCTGCACAGAAAGAATGTCAAGAAGATATGATCTTTTTTAAAATAAGAAGGACAGCACCAGAGGGAGGTCCCCAGATGGGGGCACCCTACATTTCTAAAGCTCCTGAGTGAGTGAGTGAATGTCGTTCAGTTGAGTCCAGTTCTTTGCGACCCCGTGGACTCTATAGTCCATGGAATTCTCCAGGCCAGAATACTGGAGTGGGTAGCCGTTCCCTTCTTCAGAGGATCTTCCCAACCCAGGAATTGAACCCAGGTCTCCTGCATTGCAGGCGAATTCTTCACCAGCTGAGCCACCAGGAAAGCCCAAGAATACTGGAGTGGGTAGTCTATCCCTTCTTCAGGGAATCTTCCTGACCCAGGAATCAAATCAGGGTCTCCTGCATTACAGGCAGATTCTTTACCAGCTCAGCTAAATGGAAGCCGCAACTTACATGTAATAAGCACTAACTTTTTAATAAAAAAGATTTTAAATAGAATAGTTTATATTATCAGAACTGTACCAAGACAATGTAATACCACAAAAAGTTATGGAAAATAGCAATAATCTGCCAATAACAGGATTATTTCTATTACATTCTAAATTCAATTTTTAATCTTCATTTATGCATATTTCATGAAAGAAAACACTAATATTAAGTTTTAGAGGAAATTTTTACTCTTACGTTTTTGTACTTTTATTCCATAACTACATTAAAGTATTGCCATTTCAAAGAAACATCTACAGCTTCCCAGAACTAGTTTTAATACTGGCAGTCTTCCTGTTCAATACACACCAATATAAATCTTTTCTTGTCAGAGATCTCAATATTAAGTACTCTACACCAGGCTTTTTTGTTCTGTGAACTTTGTTTCACTAAAACTTTCATTCTCCATTTCCTCTTCTGTAACCACAGGCACACTCAAACTTAAAGATTTATCTTTCTTGTGTATATTCTGCGTGCCACCTCTGTCTCTGGAAGACACTTTCCTTCCTGCTGACACTTTCTAAAGCACCTACTCTGTGCTTATGACACCAAGTGATAATCCCTAGTACTTGCCAGTCAGTGTTCTGTCTGTGGCACCTCTCCATGCTGAAGAGACGCCATGAAAACAAGACACGGAGGATGAGTAAAGCACCTAAAACTTTCTCCCAGAGGGGCTCTAACTCTGCAGAAAATCTCCTCTGGGAATAATTTTGCCACTGGCTGAGTACTTACTATGGTAAAAATAACTGTAATACGTTCTGTTATTCTTACCGCAACTCTGCGATTTCTACTTTCAGATGTGATGATAACTAGTTCATTGTCTCACACACATGGTAAGAGCTGAGATTTGAATCTCTGTCTGTCTGACTCCATGATGTGAGACTTCCATGCCATCCAGTTTCTCTCTAAATATCTCAGGTTCCTTTTCTCAGAGTTGGCATTCCCGGCTTCCACAGGCTGTAGGAGCCCATTCTCACCTAACGGAAGAGTCAGGCTGAAGACTGATGGGTCTGGCTTAGGTCACAGGCCTATCTCGTGAACTAATTACTGGAACTAGATGATAACAATGCTTACGATTGGCCATCTGGGGTCACCGTTTTGATAATGTTTGCTGTATTTTATGATGCTTCGATATCTTGGGGCCTTGCATACTGGGAGGAACTGCCTCTCTTAGGTTTAGCTAATTCCTCAAGATAGCAATCAGCGTGCCTATGAGCCGATCTTTGACATGCAGACAGAGCAATTCAGAGCCTGTATCCCTAGCCACCCCCTTTCCTGAGCTCTCACCAAGCTCGCACCAAGCCAATATTCCCCCTGCCCTGTATCGAGCCAGCTTCAGACAATTAGAGACCATCCCTATTGCCCAGAGCCTCCAGAATCACTCATTATTCAGTCCTAAACCTGCTTAACTGCTTACCTTGCCTCACTTATTCCTCCCCACAAAAACCACCATAGTGACTTTTGTCTGTGCTTTCCCTGCATGCCTCCTGCCTCCTGCCTAATCCAATGCTACCCCCATGTGGCCCCCTTGTGTGGCAGGACACGCGTTCAGTCCTTTGGGGAGCTGTGAATAATAAACTCTTTGTTCAAAGGCAGTTGTCTCTGGTCGTCTTACCTACCTCCCTATACAGACCAAATCCTGGTGCATTCAGAACAGTCCTGTGCCCATAGAAGCAGGAGAAAAGATGATCCAGATGAGTCGGTTCAACCATCCATCTCTGTAAGGTGACTGTGCATATAACTGTTTCGATCTAAGAGTCTGGCACTCAGAGGACGTGGTACTGATAGGGATACAGTAGTAGGTCCACCCACTCCAGCATTCTTGGGCTTCCATGGTGGCTCAGACAGTAAAGGACCTGCCTGTCTGCACTGGGGGAGATCTCCCCTGGAGGAGGGCATGGCAACCCACTCCAGTGTTCTTCCCTGGAGAATCCCCGTGGACAGAGGAGCCTGGCGGGCTACAGTCCATGGGGTTGCAAAGAGTCAGACACGACTGAGTGACTAAGTACAACACAGCATCTCAACTATCAGGCAAAGCATCCCCATAAGGAAGCCGGGAGCAGGCACTATTCTGAGGGCCCAGTAAACATCAGCCCTGAGACAAGTCTGCTGATAGATGTGTGCCACCTGGAGGTGGTGCCTGGAAATGCTGCCACAGGGTTTTGTGGGTCAGTCTTTGGGAAGCTGCCCTGAGCCTCAGATGGAATATGAGAAGCGAGGGTCAAAAATCAGCTGGTGGTTGTACCAGTAAAATGATCCAGATTGTGAGCTCTATAACTGCAGGTACCATGCCTGTTTCTTTTTTCCCTGTATCCTTAGCATCCAGGGCATGGTGGAGGCTCAATAAATCCTTGTCAAATAACTGCATAGATGAATGTCACCAAGACTCAAGCAGCAGAATCATAATGAAGCAGAAATGAAGACTAGAAATCAGTAAAGAGTGTGAGAACACAGAAACTAGGGGTGGGGCAGGAAGCAGGAAGCCTGTTGATTTCCAGCCTAGAGGTCAAAAGGATGCATTTGGGTCCCACCTCCACCATCTAGGTAGATGATCTTAGCCTCAGTTTCCTCGTGGGTAAAATGGACACAATAATAATCATAGCATCACCTTCACAGGCTCATTCTAAGAATTAAATGAGATCATGTATGTTAAGAGCTTGGCATACAGTTCAGTTCAGTTCAGTCGCTCAGTCGTGTCCAACTCTTTGCGACCCCATGAATTGCAGCAGCACTCAGTAAATATTAATCCTTGTTCTTCATGGCAAGGGAGGAATCTCACTAGCTGGCAGCTTACAATGGAGAGCTTCTTGGATAATTGTGACCTTGAAGCTGCTCGTCTTTTTCACTGTGGTGTTAGGAACTTTACCAGAACTGGGACTTAGACACGCGCAGCGAGACTGAAGCTAAGTGTGAGACTTCATGTATTTCAAACCAGTGGTGACCCATGAAAACACAGTACCAATCTCACCCCAGAGGCAGAGGCTGATTAAAATCATATGTAAACCCAAAAAGAGTGAGAAAGAGGAGGGATGGTTGCAGCCCTCACAGGACCATCTGTTTTCTTTCTCTCTTCTCATGAAAGATAATCAGCTGACTCATCTTTTTCCCGCAGGCCTTTATCTGCTCTCCCCTCTAGGTCGGCAAACCCTATGTTTAGGCCTTTAATGTGTAAGTACTCGGATCACACTGTTTTAATACAGCTTCCTCTCCTCCCGTGCAGATCCACAAGATGCATTCTTTCTTGGACTACATCATGGGTGGCTGCCAAATCCAGTTTACAGTGAGTTGTTTGTTTGTTTCTACTCAGGGAGCAAGGTTGGAGGGCAGTGCTGGGTGTGGGGCACGAGGACCCACAGTCTGTTAAGACCCTGGGTTGGCTTTGCTCGGGTTTCACTGCTGAAATATCATACAGTAACATCTCTGACCAACCTAGATAGCATATTAAAAAGCAGACACATTTCTTTGCCAACAAAGTTCCGTCTGGTCAAGGCTATGGTTTTTCCAGTGGTCATGTATGGATGTGAAAGTTGGACTGTGAACAAAGCTGAGTGCCAAAGAATTGATGCTTTTGAACTGTGATGTTGGAGAAGACTCTTGAGAGTCCCTTGGACTGCAAGAAGATCCAACCAGTCCATTCTAAAGGAGATCAGCCCTGGGTTTTCTTTGGAAGGAATGATGCTAAAGGTGAAACTCCAATACTTTGGCCACCTCATGTGAAGAGCTGACTCACTGGAAAAGACCCTGATGCTGGGAGGGATTGGGGGAAGGAGGAGAAGGGGACGACAGAGGATGAGATGGCTGGACGGCATCACTGACTCGATGGACACAAGTTTGAGTGAACTCCGGGAGTTGGTGATGGACAGGGAGGCCTGGTGTGCTGTGATTCATGGGGTCGCAAGGAGTAGGACACGACTGAGTGACTGAACTGAACTGAACTGAACTGAACATCTCTTTACAATGAGGTCACACTTCTGTTTTCCCCATGACTATTTTTTCAGCATCCTATCAGGAAATGCATGCCATTCAACCTCAGAGGGTTTGGGGAACCAGTCTATTATGCTTTCCATTCTTTCAGTAACTGCAGGAGGCAGGAGGCAGTGGGTGGGTTGCCAGATTCCACCACTGGGTGAAAAGGGTTGGGGAAGAAGTGAACCGTGCTAAAACGGCCCACTGAACCATGGCTGACATCTTGGCTGTGTTCATTTGGACAGAACACAAGCTTATGTGTCGAGCCCAATGGTCAGTGCTAAGAGTAAGCCATCTAGATGACTCATCGGGCAATGAAAAAGTGAGTTCCAAAAGACTGGAGAACCAGCCTGTCAATGTCGAGAAACAGAATTAATGAGTGGACTAAGGATCTTCTCCTACATGGAATCTGTGAGCCCATGGGATTTGTACACTCCTAATAATGTATTTGGTGGTGGACTGGGTCTTTTTTAAGTGTCTGGGTGGACCAAAATTGTAAGTCCACCTGCCCTGGAAAAACTTGCTCTCAGTGGCTTCATACTCAAAATCCTCCTAGTTTCCAGCAGACATGAGCTGCAAAAAGAGAATACCCAGATGATAAGAAATAGATCTATTAAAACTGTGGGAAAGTCATATGGATGTAAACAAGTTGTGAAGCATCTGTGCCCCATCTTACAGAAGTGTACTTGTGAAACTCAGCCCTATTTAGCTTCCTAGATGGGCTCAATCATGTGAGGAAGGCAAAGAAAATGGTTTGAGCCCAAGAGAGTCGACTGGACCAATGTGTTCCTAAGACATAAGGTAGTGGAACCCAAAGGATTAGAGGGGGGTTCCCCAAGGGGATGAGATAAGGCCTCTCCCTAGATAGAGGCTGGGCTTTTGCTATAACCTACCCATGTCCTGCCTAAACGCAGGCCATTGTTCATTTGCCACTGAATACTTATGGGAGTTAATTATAGATTACGGTCATTTCTTTAAAGTCTAAGGTTCTCTAAAGGCACACCCATAGAGCTCCCCACCCCCATATACACACTGGCATGTTTAGAAAGTAGTAAGCACGTGCATTGTGGGCAAACACCCCGACCTCTGTCTGTCCTGCGCACTTGGAGGTGGAGGAGCCAGCAATGTCACAGAGGAGACAATGTCCCTTGATCTTAGGCAAAGGGCTGGTTTCAGGAAACTATTCATAGATTTTCAAGTGAAAGCTCTATCGATTTGGATCTGTTTTAGGTTCTATAGATCCCATGCTTTTGGACAACTCTTTACTCAACCTTCAGGGGCTTGCTTTGCCCTTGGGCTGCAAAGAATCCACCTCAGTGAAAACTGGAAGTTTGAGCCCAGAGGGTTTCCAGCTCTACACCCTGGCTCACAGAGGAGAGGGGAGGTCATGTGGCCCCCCTGGCCCAAGGAGATTATTCTTCTGGCGTTGCTCTCCCCTCCTCCTCACTTTTTTAAAAACTGCTTAAGTAATAAGAAATTACTTGAGTAACAAGAAACCCATTTTTTAAAACTAGTCACTTGCCAATTAACTTTTTATGTTTTAACTTTATTTATTTTGGCTGCACGGGGTCTTTGTTGCTACGTGTGGGCTTTCTCTAGTTGCAGCAAGTGGAGGCTACTCTTCATTGCAGTGCACAGGTTTCTCATTGCGGTGGCTTCAGTAGTTGTGGCTAGCAGGCTCTAGAGCATGGGCTTAGCTGCATGTGGAATCTTCCTGGAGCAGGGATCAAACCTGTGTCCCCTGATTTGGCAGGCAGAATCCTAACCACTGGATCACCAGATGTCCCATCCTTCTCACTTTTGCTGACCCTCCCCAACTTGGAGGGACCACGTCAGTGGTTATCACCACCACTTCCTCAGCCCCCACTTCTCAGCCCTCCAACATCCACAGAGGGACCTGCAGGAAGTCTGCAGAGAGTGAGGAGCAAGACCTCTGAAGAGGGAGAGCAGGTGCAGATAAATCCCAAGGAGAAGGGGCCAGACCATAGTTCAGTTCAGTTCGGTAGCTCAGTCATGTCCGACTCTTTGTGACCCCATGAATCGCAGCATGCCAGGCCTCCCTGTCCATCACCAACTCCTGGAGTTCACTCAGATTCATGTCCATCGAGTCAGTGATGCCATCCAGCCATCTCATCCTCTGTCATCCCCTTCTCCTCCTGCCCCCAATCCCTCCCAGCATCAGAGTCTTTTCCAATGAGTCAACTCTTCGCATGAGGTGGCCAAAGTACTGGAGCTTCAGCTTTAGCATCATTCCTTCCAAAGAAATCCCAGGGCTGATCTCCTTTAGAATGGACTGGTTGGATGTCCTTGCAGTCCAAGGGACTCTCAAGAGTCTTCTCCAACACCACAGTTCAAAAGCATCAATTCTTCGGCGCTCAGGCTTCATCACAGTCCAACTCTCACATTCATACATGACTACTGGAAAAACCATAGCCTTGGCTAGACGGACCTTAGTCGGCAAAGTAATGTCTCTGCTCTTGAATATGCTATCCAGGTTGGTCATAACTTTTCTTCCAAGGAGCAAGTGTCTTTTAATTTCATGGCTGCAGTCACCATCTGCAGTGATTTTGGAGCCCCCGAAAAAAGCAGTGCCTAAAACAAAATCCTTCCTCGTGGAGGGCTCCAGGCCAGGGATGCAGGAGAAGGTGATAGGTGTTCTATTTTGAGGTTTCTGTTAAAGAAAGCATAACAACCACCTCATTGTAAAATTAAGTCAATAATTTCTTGTTACTCAAGCATTGCCAGCTAATGTAAATGATAAGCTGTAATGCAAACTATTATTAACAATTGACCTGCCTTACTTAATTTGGCCTATAAGTATTTGTTATCTGTCCAGTCATTTCATTGAAGCCATCTGGAAAAATGAAGGGAACTTTGCAGAGGGATGAGAAATGAGAACAGGGCTTCCTGGTATGGAGATGAACAGAACAGAGGAAGTGAGTCCAGGATGACTCAAATGTTTTGTGCCTGAAGACAAAGCATGTTGACCCCATTCATAGAAATATGGAAATCAAGATTAGCCACCAGACAGCAGAATGAACTTCCCCAAAGATGTGGTGGGGGTGTTTTCAGGTATCCCAGTGAGATGGCATTTATAAATATGGCCCTTGGTTTCAGGAGAGAGGTGGAAGCTGCACATATATAGGTCTGGAGGAGATAGCTAAAGAGAAGAAGACAGAAAGATAGGGAGCCTGGTAATAGAATGCTATGGAAAATCTGCATTCAGCAACAGGGGAAAGAGGAGCCAACAGTAAGATAAGATGCGTCAGAGAAAAAGGTCCCAGAGGAGGCAGTAACTCAGATGATCAGGAGAAAGTCTTACAGGATCAAGGACAATAATCTCATATGCTAAAGAAAAGATAAGGTGAAGAATGAAAACCAGTGACTGAGCCATGTGATGAGTAAGCACAAGTCATCTTCAGAAGAGCAGCTTCAGCAGAATGAGACCGTAGGCCCAGGTTTTGGGATGTAACAGTGAGGACGTGAACGCAGTGGGTATATATCTACTCGATCAAGACAGCCGACAGTGAAGGAAAGACAAGACGTGGAAAGTAGGTGCCAACCTGAGGATGAGAAGAGGGGAATTTTAAGTAATAAAATAAGCAGAAAAGATCCCAAGGAGGGAAGCAGATAAAGGATGCTAAAAAGAGCCCCCATCAGTGATTCTTCCTCTTTTTCGGTCCCATGGACCGCTTGAAATCTGACACAAGATCTATATCCACTCACTGGAAAGTGCACACACTCCATCCCACACACAACTACAGGATGCCCTTGGGCACCCGTGAGGCCAGCCTTTGTTCCTCGTGTGAATTCTTGAGTCATAAGGGCTCTGGAGCAACAGTCATGTCACGGTCTTGGGAGAGCTGGGCAGAGGTTAGCAGACATTGAGGGAGAGAGATTGGGTTCCATACATTTGGCACATGGTGCAGCAGCCAAAAGAAAACCAGGTACTAGAATTTCACCTACAAAATCAATAGCTATAGACAGCATAGATGAGGCCAGACTCCATAAGATATCTGGAAAGACAATGGTAAAAGAATTAAATGTTTCTGTCGAAAGTTATTGCCTTTCCAGATGCAAAAAATGTTCATTGTAAAATGGATTTTCACGGAATCAGGTTGTAAGCAACACAAACGTCCAACAATAAGGTAATGGCTATATAAATCATTGTAGCTCATTTAAGTGGACTATGATAAAGCCATTTTAAGTGATAATTATAATGACTTGTAATCACATGAGGATATGTTAATGTCATTAAGTGGACAAAAAAAGAATATAAAACAAAGCTTCCCTGTGATTACAACTATGTTAAATGTCTTTATGTATTATATATATATTTTACATATAAAATTTTAAAATATTTTGTATTTATATATATGTAAAACTAAAAAGGAAAAATATGACTTACTGAACTAGTAGAATCCTGAGTGGTCATTTTCCTTTTATTATATTCAGATGACCCTTTTTATTATTTGTAATTTTTTTTTTATTAAAAGGGGTATTGCTGGGACTTCCCTGGTGGTCCAGTGGTTGGGACTTTGCCTTCCAATGCGCAGGGTGGGGGTTCAATCCCTGGTCAGGGAGCTTAGATGCCACATGCTTTGTGGCCAGGGAACCAAAGCATAAAACAGAAACAATATTGTTAAAAATTCAATAAAGGCTTTATAAATGGCCCACATCAAAAAAAAAATCTTTAAAAGGGCAAGTATCACTTTTCATTATCTCTGATTTTATTATCTATTTTTAATAATATGATATAACAAGCTAAATGTGGCTAAGCTTGAAGATTAGCCTTCAAGCCTAAGAAGAGATCACCTATTAAAGGTCCTCTCATGTCATCTTTTCTGACCTTAATACACTTAGAACATCCTGTGCCCACACTATGCCTCGGTTTAGTTTTAAATCCTGATTTTAAATGTCAGACTAAATAGTGATGGGCTCTTGTGTAGACCTCTGAGACATGAGACTGAGTCCTGGGTTGAAGAGGAGAATGTTTTGCATGTTCCAGGAAGTGAACCAGACAGGTTCTTTCTCATCTTGTCTTGGTTCCTATTTCTTTCCTGCTATGCAGTTTTGAGGAGGCAGAAAAGCACAAGAATTATATGTGTTATTTAAGAAATGGTCCAGCCTGAACAGTATCACCACCTATAAGGCTCGTTGTATAGGCCCAAACTGTATACAGACTTAAAAAGAAAAATGAACAGCTGCCCTATAGCAGATGATATCACAAAGATTTCAGAGAGATCAGACAACTAACCAGAGATGGATTCACAGCAGCTTTCCCCAAAAAACATCCAGGTGGGTCTTAAATGGCCCAATTGTCAGAGGCAGGGAAGGGATCTGAGGCATGGGCTCAGTTCAGGTAAGAAGTTAAAAATATCCAAGGAAGGATAACATCGTTAGCGTCGAGCCTTTTTTGGAAGCAGTTCCTCACACTGGGGACTTGGCAGCGTAGAGAAAGTAAGCACTTTGCTCTCATACTTTACAAGATTTTGCAAAACTGCTCCATGGCTCTGCTTAATGAACAGCGAGGCCTCCTGGGCAGAAGGGGAAACAAAGGAGGCCTGCTCCGGGGCTGACCACTGGGAAGATGAGAGTGCACACCAGAACCGCAGGCTTTCCTAAATGCTTCATAGCAGAAGAGGAAAACAGTAGCTCTGCAAGCCTGCCACATTCAGGAAGCCAGGAATCAAGAGCCTCCTCCACAAACTAGCATTTTTCAGTCATTTTCATGCTTTTATTTCTCAACTTAGTCCCATCTTTCACAGCCTCCCTGTTGCTTTTTAAAATAAACCTAGCCTTTCTCTCTGTTCTCTTGCACTCATGCTAACTTAAAGAGCACAGAGAATTCGTGATAGAAGACCACCTCCTGAAGACAAAATTCTTATCTCCAGCCCCATCAGGGAGACTTTAGGAACCATCAGTTGCTGGGGGGAGGAGGAGGGGTGGGGGGGGGATCTTTGAGCTGCCTTGTACCTGAGACTCTCTGTTTACTGTCAAGTCAAATGATAAAGTGAGACGAGGTAGCTGAGAACTATACAAAAAGATCTTAATGACCCAGATAACCACGATGGTGTGATCACTCATCTAGAGCTAGACATCTTGGAGGAAGTGTGAAGTCAAGTGGGCCTTAGGAAGCATCACTACAAACAAAGCTAGTGGAGGTGATGGAATTCCAGCTGAGCTATTTCAAACCCTAAAAGATCATGCTGTGAAAGTGCTGCACTCATTATGCCAGCAAATTTGGAAAACTCAGCAGTGGCCACAGGACTGGAAAAGGTCAGTTTTCATTCCAATCCCAAAGAAGCCAATGCCAAAGAATCCTACTACTGTACAATTGTACTCATCCCACACGCTAGTAAAGTAATGCTCAAAATTCTCCAAGCTAGGCTTCAAGAGTATGTGAACCGAGAACTTCCAGATGTTCAAACTGGGTTTAGAAAAGGCAGAGGAACCAGAGATCAAATTGCCAACATCCACTGGATCATTGAAAAATCAGGAGAATTCCGGGAAAATATCTACTTCCGCTTCATTGACTACACTAAAACCTCTGATTGTGTGGATCACAACAAACTGTGGAAAATTCTTTGGGAGACAGGAATACCAGGCCACCTTACCTGCCTCCTGAGGAACCTGTATGCAGGTCAAGAAGCAACTGTTAGAACCAGATATGGAACAACAGACTGGTTCCAAATTGGGAAAGGAGTACATCAGGGCTGTATATTGTCACCCTGCTTATTTAACTTATATGCAGAGTACATCATGCGAAATGCTGGGCTGGATGAAGCACAAGCTGGAATCAAGATTGCTGGGAGAAATATGAATAGCCTCAGATATGCAGATAACATCACCATTATGGCAGAAAGTGAAGAGGAACTAAAGAGCCTCTTGATGAAAGTGAAAGAGGAGAGTGAAAAAACTGGCTTAAAACTCAACATTCAAAAAACTAAGATCATGGCATCCGGCCCCATCACTTCATGGCAAATAGATGGGGGAAAAAATGGAAACAGTGACAGACTTTATTTTCTTGGACTTCAAAATCACTGCAGGTGTTGACTACAGCCATGAAATTAAAAGATGCTTGCCCCTTGGAAGAAAAGCTATGACCAACCTAGACAGCATGTTAAAAAGCAGAGACATTACTTTGCCAACAAAGGTCTGTCTAGTCAAATCTATGGTTTATCCAGTAGTCATGTATGGATGTGAGAGTTGGACTATAAAGAAAGCTGAGTGCCGAAGGATTGATGCTTTTGAACTGTGATGCTGGAGAAAACTCTTGAGAGTCCCTTGGACTGCAAGGAGATCAAACCAGTCAATCCTAAAGGAAATCAACCCTAAATATTCATTGGGAGGACTGATGCTGAAGCTGAAACTCCAATATTTTGGCCACCTGATGTGAAGAGCTGACTCATTAGAAAAGACCCTGATGCTGGGAAAGATTGAAGGCAGGAAGAGAAGGGGACAACAGAGGATAAGATGGTTGGATGGCGTCACTGACTCAAGGGACATGAGTCTGAGCAAGCTCCAGGAGTTGGTAAAGGACAGGGAAGCCTGCCATACTGGAGTCCATGAATTGGACACAACTGAGTGACTGAACAACTACAACAACAAATGATAAAATATTTTTATGAGCAGAGGGAACTATAGAAAGCAGTACGTGATAGGGATCATTATTTTACTTCCTTTTTTCATCACATAATTTTACGTTTAATACCCTTCCCTAAAGTTTCATCAGCATCTCCTGAGCTTGAATAGCCTTTGTGGTTGTCGTAAATAAGGGGGCCACCCCCACAAAAGAGTGCAAACCCCAGAGGCCTGCAGAAAAATAAAAAGCAATTTCCATTGGGCATGTTTTTCTCTACAGCACCACCAGGAACAGGCAACTCAATACTGCCTACTAACCTTGAACTTCAAGTTACCCCACTTCATCATCTCCTCCATCCCCAAGGAGATCTGGCCACTCCCTTCCCTAACTGGCATCTAACCTCACAGTCAGTCAACGAATATCCTATTTCTGTTCCATGCTTAATATATTCCATCACAATCCTCTTCTCACCACCGTCTCTGCCTCTCCCTAGTTTGTTAAGCATGAGGGAATTATTCCAAGCCTAAGGATGAAGAGTTGATAGAAATGAAAAGATGTAGAGCACTGGGACCAGAGTGAAGAAAGAGAGGAAGGCACCTAGGGTGCAAAATTTAAGGATACATCACTCGGATTGGGCAAGTGTAGGATCAGCTCAGATGAGTGCCTTCCTGAGTTTATGCCTAGTCACCTCTCTTGTCTTACCCTAATCTCAGCCCTACGATTTTTTTCAAAATTTAATATAGTTGTTGCCAAAATTTTTAATGCTTATCTAGATGTTACATACACTTCTTCCCACACCACAGGGACTCATCCAGGTAATACATCTGGGCTCAGATGCTGCCTTTTGGTGCCTACATGCTTGGAGGATCTCACCTGTGCTTAAGAGATGTTCAGTAATGTTTCTTGAGTTGCCATTTTTCTTTATGGAGGCTTTCCCCTCTATTCTTTATATTATCTGATTTATCTGATTTCATTCTTTGGTTTTACATCAAGATACCAGAATGTTTTTGTCATCACAAGACACCCTTGACAATCAGGTAATCAACACACATGGGACAACTGCAGTATTAAAAAACACAGATAGATTGGAATGTCAGTGATTTGCAATATTTGCAATGTCACTGATAAATCAGAGCAGAATCAAGTTTGTGTGTGTGTGTTAAGTCGCTTCAGTCATGTCTGGCTCTGTGACCCTATGGACTATAGCCCATCAGGCTCCTCTGTCCTTGGGATATTCCAGGCAAGAATACTGGAGTGAGCTGCCATTTCCTTCTCCAGGGGATCTTCCTGACCCAGGGATTGAACCCACATCTCTTATGTCTCCTACACTGGCAGGTGGCTTCTTTACCACTAGTGCTACCTGAGAATCAAGTTTATCTCTGCAACATCCTTGCAGTCTCTAGAATTTTCTACAGTTCTAAAGTGCTTTCCACAGAAGGAGAGAAAAAGATGCTTTTCTTCTAGCCTTCCCAGCATTATGTTTACTTTTTAAACACTATGTACACCTGTGAGGTGCCATGATCTCCTAAGTGTGTCTTGTCAGGACAGAAGTCAAGAGTGGTGGGTGTGTGTTGAAACTTAGCAAATCCAGGGGGCCTGAGATGCTTGATTTCTCCAAACACTGCCTCTTGGGTACCTTTCGAGTATCTTCCTTGGAGAAGTTTTCCAGGGATTGTCTGAATGTATCTGGACCTTTGTCTGGTTGGTGCCCCATAGGTGTGACCTAAAATGCTTTTTAATTGCAAAATGCATGTAGACTCGCCACCCTCAACTAACTTTTCACCACAGTTCATGTTATCTTCCTCTCTTTTTTCACTGGCTTGGCTTTCACCTTCAGGATGAAATCTTTCTCAGAAGATATTGGATTTCACTGGTCCTTTTAGGTCACCCCCAATCATCCTCAGTCACCCATTATCCCACTATTTTTCTTTTTAAAAATTATTTTATTTTAATGTTTTTATTGAAGTATATTTTATTTACAATGTTGTTTTAATTTCTGCTCTACAGTAAAGTAATTCAGTTATACATATAGATACATTCTTTTTAAAATATTATTTTCCATTACAGTTTATCATAGGATACTGAATACAGTCATCTGCAATATACAGTAGGACCTTGCTGCTTATCCAGTCTATATATAATAGTTTACAGCTTGTTGTTATTGAGTCATCAAGTTGTGTCCGACTCTTTACGACCCCACGGACTCTAGCCCACCAGACTTCCCTGTCCTTCACTGCCGGGGTCCAGCCCTGGTGGATCCAGGGTGATTTGAAGGGGGGGGGGGACGGCGTTGGCATCTTTGGAAAAATACATATTTAATTACAAATATAGAGAGAGATTAGAAACGGATAGTGTAGTAGGAGAATTAGTGGAGAAAAGAGGCTGAATTCAGCCAGAGAAACGGGAGAAAGAAGCGACATGGTGGAATCAGTCTTTCCGGAAACTGATCCGATTTCTTTATTTTGGGGTTTGCTTATATACCTTTTGTTACACATAGGGATGAATACAGAGTCACGCGGGGATCTTAGGGATATTACATCATCTTCTGGCCATGAGTAAGACCTGCTGACATTCTATGGTCCTTTCTTTCTGATAACCAAAAACCTTATTTCTTCCAAGGGTGTTTTTTCTTAAACCAGGCACCACCCTCCAGATAAAGTTGCATTCCTATAGGGTAAGGGTGTAGTGAGTTACAATCAAGAAAGGAATTTATTTAACCCAAGGTTAACAGGATTAATCTTAAAGGTTAATACTTATTTCTCCTATATGCTTAAAGGTTAATACTTATTTCTCCTATATTGTTAGTTATATTCATTATAAGGACAGGGAATATGGAGATTTAGCAGCAAACATCAGCCTGACAAATGAAAATCCTTTCACCAATGCTCCACTTAAGATTTATTTAGTCTTAAGATAGCGATAAAGTTACATTTTTACATAACAAAGACACAGTGATTCATAACAAAGCACAGTGATCTATTACAAAAGAGAAAATTCATTAACTCAAAAAGTCTAGTATTGCTAACATCAAAAACTACTGTATTTCCTTTTCTATATTCCAAATACATTGATTAATATGTTCCCAGGTGCCTAAGGATATGGAGGCCTGGCGGCAATCATTGACTCAACAATGAGAAAAGCCCTATGCTAATTAAGATTCTCAAAATACTCCAAAACTCTCTGTGCTGTTTAAGGTTAACACGTAGTAAACAATCATGTGGGTAGTGGCAGGAGTATGGATAATCCTGTCACACAAGCTAGTCTGTCAGCAGAGAGGTTTGACCTGAGACATCCTTGTCCCACCCAGAGCAGGGAATTAGCAGCAATCATTGACACAACAAATGAAAAACCCTTCACCAATATAATTCCTAACCAACTCACTATACTGGTAATTTCTAACTCCCCAAAAGAATTTGCCTTTAGTAAGTCTAAAACATCTCGTGCCTCTCAGATTTGGAGGCTGTAAACAATCACATGTGGCCGGAAGAACCTATACAGGCGGGCTAGATGACCTTCAGAGGAGTTTGTAAGCTGAAACACTCTTGTCACACCCAGGAATTTTTATTGCCTTGGAGCTGCACGTTTACTCCTTCTCCAAGAAAAATGGTTATGGGGGAGAGCCCCCCGTAAAGTCAGAGGTGTAGGCGAGAGCATAAAACAGACTCTGGTTTTGGGGTAGATGCTCGGGAACAGGGGGTTTCCTGAGGCTTGATCACGCCTTTGCGTATGCCAAGCCTCTTTCCTCATGACCTTTGCCATGGGCGGAGTTCCTCACACTGGCCCCCAACACTTCACTATCTCCTGGAGGTTCCTCAAACTCATGTCTTTTGAGTCAGTGATGCCATCCAACCGTCTCATTCTCTGTAGCCCCCTTCTCCTGCCCTCAATCTTTCCCATCATCAGTGTCTTTTCCAATGAGTCAGCTCTTCACATCAGTATTGGAGCTTCAGCATCAGTCCTTCCAGGGAACATTCAGGGTTGACTACCTTTAGTTTACAGCTGCTCGCCCCAAACTCCCACTCCGTCCTTCCCCCACACCCCCTCCCCCTTGGTAACCACAAGTCTGCTCTCCGTGTCTCTGAGTATGTTTCTGTTTGCACATAAGCTCATCTGTGTCATAGTTTAGATTCCACCTGTAAGTGATATATTTGTCTTTCTCTTTCTGACTTACTTTTTGCTTAGTGTGATCATCTCTAGTTGCATCCATGTTGCTGCCGATGCATTATTTCATTCTTTTTATGGCCCTTAGTATTCCACTGTATATGTGCACCACATCTTCTTTATCCTTTTATCTGTGGATGGAGTTAGGTTGTTTCCCTGTCTTGGCTATTGTGAATACAACTGTTATGAACATGGAGGGTACATGTATCGTTTTGAAATAGTTTTGTCTGGATATATGCTCAGGAGTGGGATTGCTAGATCATATGGTAACTCTATTTTTAGTGTTCTGAGGAACCTCCATAAGAACCTCCATACTGTTTTCCATAGTGGCCTCACCAATTTACATTCCCACCAAGAGTATATGAGGGTGCCCTTTTCGCCACATCTTCTCCAACATTTGAACAACTAGTTTTTAAAGCTAATGAATTTCTTCTCTAACTCTGCTTGTCAGCAGGATGTGTAACATACCACTTTCCCCCTCCCTCAGGCTGCATCACTGTCAAGGTTAAATGAAATATGTTCACTTTAAATCCACCCACTCTGCTATCTTCTCTTCCAGGTAGCTATAGATTTCACGGCCTCAAACGGGGACCCCAGGAACAGCTGTTCCCTGCACTACATCCACCCCTACCAGCCCAATGAGTACCTGAAGGCCTTGGTGGCAGTGGGAGAGATTTGCCAAGACTATGACAGGTATGAGACTTCCCATCTCTGGGGGTTCTTGTGGCCCCTGGCTGATCCTGGGCAGAATAATGGAAATGAAGTTATGCTGAGCCTCATGAAGGGACAAAATAAAGCCTAGCTCTAAATGTGTTATCCTCTTCACCTCGAGAGGAACTGAATTCATGCCAAGCTCACATTGGCCACCAAAAAATCCTTTCTTCTCTTACTTGGCTGGCAGGACCACTGGACAGAGATTTTGGTTCTCTTTTGTGAAGTTTCATTATGTGCCTTACTACATACAGAAACTTGCACAGTCGGGTGCATTGACTAGCAGCATAATGTCGCAGAACATCAAGCTCCACTTGAACATCTAAATCAGCATCTGCACTGTAACATGATTCCCAGATGATCTGTATGCAATTTGAGATTTGAGAAGCACCGGTTTATTGGGTGCTATTCTTTCTGATCCTCATACTAACCCTTCTGTCATGGGTGTTGTTTAACAGAAGAGGAAAACTGTGCAGGGAGGTGAAGTGGTGTGTGCCCTGACCTACAGACAAGGGCAGGATTTAAACCCAGAGCCAGCTCCTTCCACAGCATAAGCTCATAATCATGGGATTTCACTGATCTCAAGAGCTATTGGTAACTTAAGCAGAGGGTGTGTGTGTGTGCCCCTGACAGTGTTTACATGTGTTTGTAAGTCTGTGTAGAAAACACAATTTTGAGATCAGATCAGTATTATATCTATTTTTACTTCTCGGCAAACACTGACCTTGCCCACCAAGAGAATTCCTTGTAAGAAGTGATTTACATAAACTACATTGAACAGAATTTATGTTGCCTTTCCAGTATTTCTAGATTGAGGTGAAATTGTTCACATGTTTGATTAAGAAGGTTCTTTGAAATAGAACCAGTGTAAATATATTGTGGGCAAATCTCATTTGACAGCCTGATGTGACTGTAAAACAGGACTAGTTAGTAATAAGCAGTAACTAAGTGACGTGAAAGTTGCTCAGTCATGTCTGACTATTTGCAACCCTATGGACTATACAGTCCATGGAATTCTCCAGGCCAGAATACTGCAGTGGGTAGCCTTTCCCTTTTCCAGGGGATCTTCCCAACCCAGGAACTGAACCCAGGTCTCCCGCATTACAGGCAGATTCTTTACCAGCTGAGCCACCAGGGAAGCCCAAGCAGTAAGTAATTGACCAGGAAAATAAAGTGACTCTGTCCTCCAATTTCAGAGAGATTTCATGAAATAGCCTGATTTCTGTTCTTTCTAGTCTCATAATTGGTGATAACTATATTAAAAACTCAGGCACTTAGGGAGTGACACAACCTAGTGACCAGAAGGTGCATGAGTGTCCTTCCCACTGGTGAGTCTCTGGATTTGGATGGTCATCACCAATAACTCAGATGTATATGATGCTAGTTGGGGATGAACGAACAGACGCAGTCAAATCAGATAGTGCTAAACACTTCCCCTTGCCCTTGCCAACACTTCCCCTCCATGTTTGGAACAGAGAGCAGTAATAGCATTTTAAATTACCTTGTTGAACTGATACTTGTACCTAACCTTGAAATATTGTCTGTGAAGGCAACTTTAATCTCAGCTCTTGATTTCTTCAGGCCCCAATTCAGGAAGGATTCGTAGAGAGGCTCAAGTCATAATGGAGATTTCTACCGAGAGGAAAAAACCAGACAGATTGCAATTCCCACTGTTAGAAACTCCTCCAAATATCCCCCAAGATACCACCACAGTAATTCCCTCCTTTCTTTCTCTCTCTCTGCTACCCCTCAACACACACACAATGTTACCTTGTGTCATAATGTGTCCATTTAAGAGAAGAAGAATGAGAACTTCTTCAGGATTCTTAACAACTTTTAAATATTGAAATGCTCATAAAATAAAGTAGGTAAAGGCACTTAATACAACACAATAGACACTTAGTTGAGTCAGTAAAGTTGGCCTTGACTGACTCTGCAGGCACAAGGCAGCCTAGTAATGAATTCCGGAGAGCAAATTGATGGCTTGGCCAGAAATTAAGATGCCAACACCCAGAGCCCTTGCTGTGTTTCTGCAGCAGATTTATTGGACAGGCTACAGAACTTCTGTTTCCTGATTACCTCAAACTCAAAATGCAGATAAGACAGTCAGAGGGACCCACACATCTTTTGGAGATATTATCCCTTTATAATATGAGCCAGACAAAGCCTAGGGAGGATTTTTGTATTTCCTCAAAAGTACAGATAAAAGTAAGAGAGATCACCTTCAGGTTACATAAAGAATCATCTCAGATGATTCTTTTAAAAAACTGATTCATGTTATATGTGGCAAAAAACATCAAAATGTTGTAATTGTCCTCCAATTCAAATAAATTAATTTTTAAAAAAATTTTTAAAGGAAAATACCAAAGTTGTTGGTCCCAACTGGCCAAGAAAATCAGATTTCTTCAACTCAGTGGAGCATTTTTATTTTTCATGTGAAGAAAGCACCTCAGCATTGAAATCGGCACACTAATCACTTCATGAAAACTGACAAGTTTCCCTCACTTCTCTGTGTGGGTGGAAAGACAATAGACAGACAGGCAGGACATTGCAAGTAGGGGCTTTGGAATTAATTTATTCTTGCATCAAAGTCAGTGAAGTTGCTGCTCAAAAAGAAACAGTTGAGTAAAAACTGACAGAAGGCTCCATTTGCCCACCTGCAACAACGCAGAGGCATTTAATCCCCAGGAACCTTGAAATTCCTCTCAGCCTCTGACAGCCAAGAGTTTTCTTCCTGCCTTGTACATTCACTGCTCACGGGTCTTGATGAGCTGATCCATGAAGCTGAACAGCTTGAGAGATGCGTGAAGCTCAGAGCTCTCTGGGTGGCCTTGAGGGGAGGCTCAGGTCCTAAGCCTGGCAGGCAGTCTGCTAGCCTGTTTTCTCTGTGTTTCTGAGAGGGAGACCCCTGCCTTCTGTCTCCTCCAGCTCCCCAAGTGTGTGCCTCCCAAACGAGCTCATCTGTTCCCAGTCGGTTGTAGCCCTGCCCCAGCTCCTACAAACAACGTGGTCTCTTTAGGCTGCTCAAGGCCAGGGTGGCATCCACTCCTAGGGCTCAGCAGAGATGTGAGTCTCTGACGAGCGTCTCTTTCGAAGAGTGCTGGGTAGGGCGCTGCGAGGTACAGTTAGAACTGAAACAGGCTGGAATGCAGAAGATTGGGTTAGAAGTCAGAAGTCACATTACAGTGCTGTCTTTTTCACTCTGCAGACACCAATCCATTGTTCTCTTGGCTCCACTTTGGAACCACTAGGGAAGCCTTAAAAACAGACTGGTGCCTGGGCCCGGTCCCCAGATTTAATTAGTCTGGTGCACATCCTGAGGTTAAACTCCTTGGGCCTTGTTTCCTTGACAGCAAATGAAAGATTCAGCTAACTTCCCCTGCAGAGTAGTTGTAAGAATTAGATATAGAAGTTCTGCCTTTTGTACATTCTTAATAAATAATAGAGGCTTTCTAAGGAGATCAGCATTGGGATTTCTTTGGAGAGAATGATGCTAAAGCTGAAACTCCAGTACTTTGGCCACCTCATGTGAAGAGTTGACTCATTAGAAAAGACCCTGATGCTGGGAGGGATTGGAGGCAGGAGGCAGGAGGAGAAGTGGACAACAGAGGATGAGATGGCTGGATGGCATCACGGACTCGATGGACGTGAGTCTGAGTGAACTCCGGGAGTTGGTGATGGACAGGGAGGCCTGGTGTGCTGCGATTCATGGGGTCGCAAAGAGTCGGACACGACTGAGTGACTGAACTGAACTGAAGTGATAGAGGCTTATACTCTTTACTTATATTTAAAACATCAACTGACACAAAAGGGAAAAGAACTATAGTGTCAGAACTAAAAATCATTTTGGACCAATGACATGTAAAATTTTTGGCTCACATACCCCTAAAAAGAATGTTTAAACATATAACCTTGATACCCTATTATACTGGAATCTAACATTTCCCATCATAAGTTTAAATAGTGACAAAGAATGAAAATTCTAATGTCATGTAAATATGGACATTTAAAAATAAAACTGCTACATAACTCTACTGAATGCATCCAGCAGAACTAAACGCCACTTGATACCCACCATCATCCATTTAAAAACTGTGTGAACAAGTTCATCAGTTTGAGTTGAGAATTCTGTTTCTTATTTTTCATGAAGTCATATTTTCATTCCCTTCTCTCATAGAATTTCATCCCAATGTATCTTTAAAATTTGCTTTGAAATTCCTTAATTGATCACTATATTATAACTTTAATTAAAATATGAATATAAATTTTTAAATTTCCAATTTCTAAAATTTACTATAATGAAAAGATTTGAAGCATTTAAAAATATCTTCTGGTTTAGTTTTTATTATAATCATTATTGTTGCCTAACTGATCATAAATATTTGGGAAATTTCAGTAATGATTATTGCCTATAAATTTTTTTTAATCTTAATGAAACAGATACTCCCCAGTTAGTTTACATATCTGTGGGTAACTGCCCCCTCTGACCAGAATGGAAAAGTCCAGCATCAGTTCTAACTCAATTTTTTGTTTTATCAATGTAAATACTAAGAAAGCTTGTTTTTATAAGTCCATGGTAATGGAAAGAGTTTGCCTAGCAGTGTTATGCAGTTCTTTCAATTCAAAGTTTTATCTAAAAAACTACATATCTATCATCAAAAGATGGTTTTTAATGGTCTACCATCTGACATCAGCCCTTCCAACAGTTTTTTTAAGCAAAAACTGGCAACTACCTGACTCATGAAAGGATTTGTTTGCTAGCAGTCATTCTCATCAGGAAATGTCCCTTTGTATTCTGCTTGGAGCTTCTACAAAGGGGAGCAGTGCACACGGTGGCTGAGATTCTGCGTGGGTGAGCAGAGGGTAACTGGGAGACGGGAGGTGTGAATGAGAAGCAGGTACTTCAATCACAGACGTTCCCAAATCAGTTTCAGCAAAGAATACATGGGGAGGTAAAGGAGCTGAATATTGATTTCCTTTAAAAGCAAAGAAGCCATGCTCTTACATCTATAGAAGGGCTTCGTACCTCCACATACCCCAACTTTAAGACCACCGCTTTAGAGAACAGTCTTTATTTAATGTGTAGCTGTTCTAAAATGCGATTTTACTGAGTTCATCTCCATTTCCTTATGCACACAGTCTTTCCTTTAATTGTTCTCTTGCTGTAGCCCCTTCTTCCTTACCTGGGAAGACAAAAATGCATCTCCCATTGGAAGATCATCTGACCAAGGTCTTTCCCTAAGTTCAAGACAGCAAGCTCATTGCCACTGAAAACCCTGGGCTCTTTGATCATATTTTATACTATTTTATTCCAATAGTAAGAAATACTGCCTTCAGAAAATTCAATCTGCCTTGAATTTTCCAGGTTGGGAGATTCCATCAGTCATCTCAGTAGTTTCTAAATGGCCCCTTTATAAGTGCTGGTAGGTCTCATTTTAAGTTCTCTGATGTGTTGGTAAGCTTTCACTTGCTTGTGCACTCAACTTGCCTTCCCTTTCTCTGTTTAGTTTTATTTTTAATCAAGGAAAGTGAATACTTAAATCTATTGTTCTTAGGCTTGATTTTTTTTTCTTTAGTATGCTTATTAGAGCCTGTGTGGTGGTTAACTTCAGAGAATTGACACCCTCATGACTCATTAATTATTCCCCCTGTAGGTGAGACATTTTCCCTACCTTCCTGCTGTTGAAACTCAATTGTGTAACAGTGCCTCATGGTCAGTAAACTTCAAATCCCCAAGGGTGGCTTGAAGGTATAAAATCTGAAACACTGGTTTGCTGATTAGAAACAGAACACTAGATCTCACCTCTCTTAAACTCATCAAAGAAAATAAAAGGTGTGGAGCTTCCTAATTTTCTCTGCTTTGACTTCTGAGCCATCTGAATTGGAAGAAGGTGGACCCATCCTCCACCCAGAACAGCTTTCTTCCAGACTTAACTAGAAAGTACCTCTAAAAACTCCCTCACATTCCTCACCCTTATCCTAGCTAAGAAGGAATCTCTGAGACAAAGCATTTCAATATTTCCAAGGCCCAGAAGTATTTCAGACCTGTGTCTAATCCTTTATAAGCTTTTATGATTTTCTGTTTATCATCATTAATATGCTAATACATGCTAGATATATGCAAAGTCCATATCTACATAACAGAGAGGGAAAGGGGGAATAAGTCATTTTTCTGACAAATTTAGCCTCTGATTTCAAAGAATTCTGATTTCCCTGAATCTCCCAACCCCTGCCCCAAATTTGGTCAAATTGGATGTATTTTGGTGAAGGTCTATCAAAGCCGTCTTTGGCTACCAGTGACCTCTATCTAAATCAGTAGATGGTGATGGGTGACAGTCTGGCTTTGATCCTTTGACTTCTCAGCCTGGGGCTCCCCTTTTGCTTTCAGAGACATTCCAGGGACAGTGAGCCCTTATCTGAATTTCCTCTTCTCCTTGACTGACTCTGTAAGAATTGAGAAATGGAGGAATTGTTCCAAGAACAAATCTCAGTTGAGTCTTTAATGGGAAAGCAAATACAAAGTAGGTGTCCTGAGAAGGACGTGCCCTCTTCAAAGAGCAATATTCCTGAGCTCCACTGTAACAATCCCCTGACAGCACAAAATTCACTTAAGAAGTATCTTGTTTGTGGTCTGATCAGGTTCCCAGTTACAGAAAGCACAAGAGGAAACCACATTTAATACTGTACGTAATCACTAAGATTTGATGGTATAATAGAAAATTCATAGGCTTTGGAATTAAACAGTGCTTGCTGGTAAACACCTTAGTTCACTTTCTTAGACTTTTTGAGGCTCAGTTTATTCATCAGTAAAACAGGAATAAAAAATAGGTGGACCTTCAAATGTTGTATGAAAATTAACCAAGTATAGACATGGCCTAGCATCATATCTGGTGTTGTAGTGCCAATCAATGTTCACTCTTCTCCTACTCACTTCTCACCTATAGTATAGGAAAGCAGTAAAGTGATGAGCTTTGGGGATTATTTCTTTATTTCAGTTTTCCACTCTATTTCTGTCCCCTGTTACCACAGGTAATCAAAAAGCATGAGTTAGCATTTGGCATAATGACCTGTTCTAGGGAGGCAATGCAGGTTTATGTTTTTCTTTCTCATTAGATGAAAAAATACAGCAACTTCTTTTTTAATTTCAGTGACAAAATGTTCCCAGCCTTTGGGTTCGGTGCCAGGATACCCCCAGAGTACACGGTGAGTGGGTGTTTTACTATAAACAAAGGATGGCGTGGGTTTCCCTCACAGAAGTCCCACACTTTCAACCTTTAATATAATCATGTAAAGGCCCATAGTCAGAAGTGATCTTCACAACCAGTGAGGTTAGCTCCTCCAGCTGGTGTATAGATGTCACCCATTCTCCTGGGATTCTCGATGGGCTGTCTCAGAGTTAATTCCAAATGAAAACTTCCATTGTTTAGCTTCATTTAGACAAGTCAGAGACTGTGGAAACACCTTGAAATTGATCTTCAGTGGCTCAGAGCCCATCTATTCAGATCTTTCCTGGAGAAAGACCCTATTGACCATTCTGACAGTGAAAATCCATGACAGTGAAGTCTACAGACTCCCTCATCCCAAGTTGCTAAGCGCCAGTCTTGTGTGGGAGATGCAGAGAAATCCTGAGGAAATAGCTACTTGGGTTCAGAGAATTTGGAGCTGAAAGGCTGCTGTAAAAACACTGGAATCCTATTTGACCTTGATGCCGATTTCCCATGACACAAAGAAGGGCAAGACTGTATATGGAGAGATTTGTGCTGCAGTGGGGCTGAGGCACTCTCCCATGGTATACCAGATGGTCCGGGTGGGAGAATCTTGGGGAGGAGCAGGGACCCCTGTTCCTCAGGAGGCCTCTGTGGTCCCAAATAAATGCAAGCAATGCTGCCCAGTCATCAGTGTCTCTTTTACTGACCTAATCTGAGCTGCACATCAGGAGGCAGACGCCAACTTTTGCTTCCACCCCACAGCAGTCAGACTGAAGGCCTTTCATGAAAAAAGGAGTCCACCTTCTTTTTCCTGCTGGAGTGAGCAGTGATGGAGTAGCCTGTCTCCATGACCTGTCCTCCTTCTTGTTTGCCTATGGCCCACACTGTTCTCCCTGCTGGCCATGCTATAGAATTCTGGAAGCATTTGTTGGAAATGGAGCACATGGTAGGGGAAGAATATAGATCAAGTGTTGTCAACTGTTGGCTTATAGGTGTTACTCAGTCCACAAATATATTCTGAGACTTTTTTTTTTAAGAATTAGACAATTTCATGAAAATGTCAGATTTCTGGCTTCTCTGGAAAAACTGAAAGACCTGGCAATACTAAAATTAAAAGATCATACATAAAAGAATTAACCAGAGCTCAGGAGATGCAGTCCCCTTCAGATGGGGTATCAGTTCCAGGATGTGGGCAGGTGGGTGTCCACCTTCCTCACCGAACTGCTAAGCCTCTAGCCTGGAATTGAACCTGGATAACCACCAGTTCAGCTGCCCTGAGATGTGTAAGCATACTCCCCAATCCCTCTAGGTAGCCTTGGCCCAGTGGGGCTGAGGATAGAGGTGTGTGGCTTACCTGGCTCCAGGCCTTCCTGTCCTCATCCCAGACATCTGCCTGGTCCCCCTCCTAAAGCAACTTCTTCTAGCTGTTAGCTAAAGTTCTTATCCCCATCCTGATCCACTCTGCCTGACAGCTAACTTCTTCCTGCTACCCTACCAGGCATCCCTTATGCATCCTCACTCCATTCCCCCAAAGCCATTCAGATACCCCTTTTCCATGCCTCATCTCCATGCCTCATCTCCCCTCTGCTCCAGACAGGCCCTGATGGTCTCAGCAACTCAGTGCCCCCGGAGAATTTATAAGGTTACCATGACTTATTTCTTCAGGATAAAATCTCAGTTTGCATTGAAACTGAGTCACAATCACCTCTGTCTTAGTTTGTACTCTCCAGGGACCTTGCAGCAAGGATTAGGAACCAAGCAGTTTATTTGAGAAGTAGAGAAAGCCTCAGTAGACAGAGGGGAAATGGGAAGAAGTCATCATAGGGTTTTCTAACAAGTCATTACCAGCATGGACAGCCAAAGCCAGATCCTGGGAGACAGGGCAGAGTACACACAGACCCCAAGGGATTAGAGGGCTCGGATACTGATTCACAGCCTCCTGTCAGCCCATGATGAAGAGCTACTCTCCAGGGACATTACTCTCAGGGGACATTAATTCCCCAACACTTTTTGCCTGTCACTTGGGTAAGCCACGCCAGCTCTGGAAGCCCAAGGAAAATTTAAGGTAAATAAACCAGGTAAGATAACTGACAGTTGACTGAGTTGCCTTGAAGAGCCAAGGGCAAGGAAATGTGGGTAAGGCACCAACAGTATCAGCTCTGACCCCCACTGGGAAAAAAGGGATTTTTACCACAATGACTTATTTTCTAGGCCCCAGAGAGTCAGTGCTTTGGGAAATAGCCTTTGAAATGGAAACCTCAGCCTTTGAAATTCTATGTGACCCAATAAAAATATCTGGATGCCAGGAAAAATAAGCCACATATTATTTAACCTCGTATTGTACATAGGTCCCACCAGGTAGAGGAATCTGTATTGGAAGTTTCCAAATTACGTTACTTTATTACTTTTCCAAAAGCTAGAGTCTATTTTTACCTTTATGTATGTGAAAATCCTCCTGCCCAGCAGTTCTATATATTATGTTAGAATGAGTCGTAAATGTCAACAGCTTAGCTGGAGCCTTTGTAAGCATAGCCATCTCGAGCAGACAGCTTGGGTTATTGAGTTATCATTTTTTAATCACTTGGTCCAAATAGAGCTCAGCCAAATCTAGCCTCTGTTCTGAGGCCACTTCTCTCTTGAAGCTATTTGGAGTTAACATTTTTCTGAAATCTTTCCTTGTATTTTTTTTCATATACCTTATTCTCCCTCCCCTGCCAGCATTTATCTGATTCTAGAAAATCTCCCTGTGACCTCAACTCCACAGGGAGCTTAGAATCCACCCTCCATCTCAGAGAGATTCTGTAGAGGCTTAAAATGGTTCCTGCTGCTTGACACAAAATGAATGTAATGAGCGTCTGTTTGCAGACTCTAACCCCAGTGCCTCCTGACTGGATTAATGTTGTCATTCTCCTGTCTTCCTTTTGTAAATTTTAATTGGTGTCCAGGTCTCTCATGACTTCGCCATCAACTTTAATGAAGACAACCCGGAATGTGCAGGTAAATCACGATGTGAAAGGGAGCCAGTGTCCCACAGCCCTTCCCTTCCCCTTTTTCCCATCTTAGTTTCTCTCTCCTGATGCAGTATGTCAGTGATGATTGTCCACAGCAGAGAATTAGGCTCCCTGAACCCAAATAACAAGAGAGCAGAGGTAGAAGAGCTGGAAAAGACAGAATGCAGAAGAGGTCTTGAGCTTAGAGCAAGAATATAAATCCCAATTCTGGATTCCTCTGGCCAAAAAAAAAAAAAAAACCTTGAGGGAAGGGTCATCTGATGGGGAGTGATGAGGTAACCCCCTTTCTGCTTTCCAAGTTGTCAAGTATTTATTTTTCACAACTTCCTGTGTAGTAATAAGAAGAGGGGGGGAGTACGGACATCAAATGACAATCTTACCATATTGATAATGGAGTCGTTTCCATGGTTTTGTGCCAGAAAGAGCTCCTCAAAGACTTTGATCCTTATTCTGTTATTTCCAACTGGAGATTCTCCAACACATTCCACAAAATAATGATGATGACTATGATGATAAATTGTATCCTAGAGTCATTTTTCCTAGTTTCTAAATGATAAATAGAGCCAAGCACATCTGTTGCTATGAAAATGGTAAGACATTTTTACAGTGGGCTGGTGGAAATGTTCGTGTCTCTCCTCCTTCCTGTCAAGGAGGAACCCAGAACAGAGTTAATTCAGATCCTGTGGGGGATGTCGAGCTTTCTACAGTTTCTTTCACAAATCTGGCACTAACTGTCCAAGAACATGACATCAGTATCCCCAGGTCTGCACAGAATAACCTCTAAGACCAGATCTCCACTCAGCTCTTATTCCCTTTCACCATCCTTCAGGCCAAGTTTATTAAAATTTAGGCTTCCTTCATCTGGAACCATCCCTACTCTTCAACTGTAAGAGTGATTTTTCATCAAAGCAGAGTGAAGGACATATCCCATGTTAATCTGTTTCACATCTTAGAATGTATCTGCCTGGTACCTTTGAAAGAGAATTCAAACTTGCTTATCTTAAGCAAAAACTCAAGGGCCAAAAAAGATAAAGAACTTCTATTCAGTATCACTTAACTTCAAAACCAGGCTATGTATATTGATTTGGTATCTGTCTTTAGAATGGCAGACTAAAGAGAATGGAACACTTTCAGTCATTTTCATACACATTTTGTTACATGCATCTGTATGAAGGTAAAACAGAATACAGCTACATCCAAGAGGCCCGAAAGCTGGTTAGAAAGATATGGACAGAAAACAATCACAGGAGGGACTTTGTGAGTCTCTCTGGCCTGAAGGACCAGTGTGCTGTTTTAGGGTAGAGAGGGCTTTAGGAGGATGAGATGAAACAGGGACGAGAGCGGGAACACAAGCACAGGCATGGAGAGGACCCTTTGAACAAAAATCACTGGTAATGGGACTGTATCACTGTGGGATCATGATTAGAACCTTCAGTGTGCAGTCAAGACTCAGGCTGGGAGAAGCTCCACAAAGCCCACCTGTCACGATGTCTGGATGGAAGCCCCCTTAAATGAGGGGTGCCCATGGTGATGAGCATCATTTGTCTGTATTATAGTCCCCAACAGACAACAGTAGCAGTCATTTTCCTCATCCATCACACGTTTGGGGAGCAGCTACTATGTGCCTGACATGCCTTGAGCTTATGAGAGAGGAAGGTACAATTCCTGCCCACAAAGACTTTAGCCTCTGGAGAGACTGTATGTACACATTATTCACATAGGTTGGCCTGGGACTGGTGTACTAGTCAACATGGTGGGGCAAAAACTAGAGAAGTGTTAAAGCCTTGAGCACACACTTGTGTGAATCCTGAGTCTGCAACAAGCCTCTCTGAGCCTCAGTTTCTTCACCTGTAAAAATGATCACTTTTAACGTGAACCTTTTAAGAGGATGAGTTCTGGCTAAAAGATTTCTCTCTGAGTTTTAAGCTGTAGGGTTGCAAAATATCCCCAGCATGAATCCCTTATATTTGAAAGTGTACAAAAGTTTTGGGAATACATAGGTTTGTAACTGCTATTTTTTTAACTGGGTCTAGAGTATTCTCTTTGTCATAAAAGGGCTTGTTTGTATTCTGTAGGAAACATAATCATTCATTAATAAATTCTTCCCAAGCCAATTTCAAAAAATAACTAAAATGCATACAGAGAATGATTTTAGTGGAATGGAGGCAGAAACACCAGCCCAGATGTGATGTTTTCTTTTTTATCTTAAGAACATAAATGTGCTATTGATAAGGACTCTTTGAGGGAAGTTAATGCTTTGTGTGTATATATGTGTATTCTTAAATATATTTAGAAGACTATTTAGCTATTGATCTTTGCCAATTTTACCTCAGGGATTCAAGGAGTTGTGGAAGCCTATCAGAGCTGCCTTCCCAAACTCCAGCTCTACGGCCCCACCAACATCGCTCCCATCATCCAGAAGGTGGCCAAGTCAGCATCAGAGGAGACCAACACCAAGGAGGCGTCGGTAAGGAGAGGGGTGGTCTGCCTGCTAGTGCGTACCTACCCTTCCTCCTCTGGATACTGGCCATAGCACCCGCCCCATTCTGACAATGAATTTGCATTTTACCTGCATAAGTTTGAATAAATGATTTAACATTCCCTCCCCAGTCCTCAGTCTCCTCATCTGAAAAATGGGGATAATCATGCCCATCTCTGCTGGATTAACATGAGGTTTAGGGATGACACAACTCAAATGTCTTCAACATTACCTGAACACAGGAGGCACTGAACAAGGGAAGCCTCTATACTCTCTGGAGTGTAAGTCCATGTCACAATGCTCAACTTACCTTCAGTTCCTGGGAAGGAAAAAAAAAAGAAAAAACTAAGCTTAACTTCCAGGGTATCCAGACTACAGATGGAAGTGAAATAAAATGATGGGTTATTCTTCTACCTAGTAGTCAAGTGAAGTAATACACAACATCTTGGGGAAGATTTGTTTGAGGTCCTATTGGTGGTTTTCTTAAGAAAAATGCAAACCAAAGCTGAAAGGCCAGAGTTTGGTTTTTTTCCTACTATGTGGTGTGCATGCTAAGTCACTTCAGTTGTGTCTGACTCTTTGTGACCTCATGAACTATACCCTGCCAGACTCTGTGTGTCCATGGGATTCTCCAGGCAAGAATATTGGAATGGGTTGCCATGCCCTTCTCCAAGGGATCTTCCCAACCCAGGGATCAAATTTATGTCTCTTACATCTCCTGCACAGGCAGGTGGGTTCTTTAACACTAGCACCACCTGGGAAGTGCCACCCAATTACATTAGAGTTACATATATTACCATAATATGATAATTTTTCTATGTATCATTTTTCAATACCATCATTATGTGCCTCTTGAGAAACCTGTATGCAGATCAGGAAGCAACAGTTAGAACTGGACATGGAACAACAGACTGGTTCCAAATAGGAAAAGGAGTACATCAAGGCTGTATATTGTCACCCTGCTTATTTAACTTATATGCAGAGTATATCATGAGAAACGCTGGGCTGGAAGAAGCACAAGCTGGAATCAAGATTGCTGGGAGAAATATCAGATATGCAGATGACACCACCCTTATGGCAGAAAGTGAAGAAGAACTAAAGAGCTTCTTGATGAAAGTGAAAGAGGAGAGTGAAAAAGTTGGCTTAAAGCTCAGCATTCAGAAAACTAAGATCATGGCATCCGGTCCCATCACTTCATGGCAAATAGTTGGGGAAACAATGGAAAGAGTGTCAGACTTTATTTTTCTGAACTCCAAAGTCACTGCAGATGGTGACTGAAGCCATGAAATTAAAAGACGCTTACTCCTTGAAAGGAAAGTTATGACCAACCTAGATAGCATATTAAAAAAAAGAGACATTACTTTGCCAACAAAGTTCTGTCTAGTCAAGGCTATGGTTTTTTCTGTCGTCATGTATGGATGTGAGAGTTGGACTAGAAAGAATGCTGACTGCCGAAGAATTGATGCTTTTGAACTGTGGTGTTGGAGAAGACTCTTGAGAGTCCCTTGCACTGCAAAGAGATACAACCAGTCCATCCTAAAGGAGATCAGTCCTGGGTGTTCATTTGTGGGACTGATGTTGAAGCTGAAACTCCAGTACTTTGGCCACCTGATGCAGAGAGCTGACTCATTTGAAATGACCCTGATGCTGGGAAAGATTGAGGACAGGAGGAAAGGGGGACAGCAGAGGATAGCATCACCAACTCGATGGACATGGGTTTGGGTGGACCCTGGGATTTGGTGATGGACAGGGAGGCCTGGCGTGCTGCGGTTCATGGGGTCGCAAAGAGTCGGACACAACTGAGCAACTGAACTGAAATGTTTTTCAGATTCAGCAGAATATTAATGATGTCTGAAATTTTCTTTATGATTTTATCCTGGATTCCACAACACTAGATTTGCATAAAGAGCATGATATACTGCTGCCTCACCTTCTTATGTGAGCCCATCTTTCCCCCATGCTCTCTGCCTGTGTTCTCAGCATCCCTCATGTTACGATGGGCTGGACATATTCCCATCTCACAGTGGTGTCTGCTCTGTGCACTGCAGCACACACCTCCCAACTATCCAGGAACAGTGACCTCATACTTGCATTCCCTTTTTTTCCTTATCATCTATTTCTCTTTCTACTGAAGACTCATTCCTATTAGCAAATAAAACATGTTGTAATTTCTCTTGCTTAAGTTCAAAGCTCTCCCTTGACACCACTCTACCCTTTAGCTACTGTCCCTTATTTTACTCTTTTTGAGCAAAATTCACTGAAAGAACTGCCCATACTCACCATCTCCATCTCTCTTTCCACTGGTGCCTCTACCCATATCATCCAAACTTTGCTCCTGACACCACTCTGAAGACCACATTTGTCAAAGTCAATAGCAGCTCCATCTTACCAAACTCAAGAGGCCTTGGAGAAATTCTGAATCCTCACAGATGCAAGGTTTAGAGATAGGGTTGGACAAGATCAGTATTTCATTTATTTTAACCCCTTTTAAATTACCAAAACCTCAAATTCCTCGAATAGTATCTTGCTTAGAAACCAAACATATAGATTTTAAGAAAACAGACTGTTCTGACTGAATCTGGGCTAAGGGGTGGGGCCCACACTTAAGCTGCTTTATCCTTAAGAGGATCCAAGGCATCCCTAGGGCTCCATGGAGCCCAGTTTGAGAACTGAGTTATCTCAGCCTCTCTAGGTTACCAACACTCACAGGAGTAAAGAGAATCTGACATAGGTGTGCATTCTGGATTAATAGAAACCAGAATGAGGTTTTGGGCATCACTTACTCCTCCAGGGTCAGGTGGGTCTGCTCTGAAAGGACAGATCAGAAAACAGTACTGAAAGGATTTAATCCATATCTCATTCTTGTATGCCAGGAACACTGATGCTTTCCCCCAGAGTTTCTGTTGGTGGTCCAGGGCCCTCTTGTTATCACTGATTGTTAAGTGTCCTAACCTTGAACTTTGTAGGCAAGTGGTGTCAGGAAGTCTGTGGCTATAGGATTTTTTCCCCAGTTTTATGAAACTCTTCTAGAAAGAAAAAATTCCCTCATTATTTAAACAGGACCTCAAGTACATTCAGACTATAATGTTTCACCCATGAGCATTTTCCTAGCCTGACTTTGGAAGCAAGTGTTTCTGCCAGCTTTATCGGAAATTTCCATCAGGGTTTCGATCCAGCAGTCTGCAGCCTATTACCTTTAGCTAGATTAAACCTGGAAGGATCAGGTCTAGAATCTTGACAGTCTCTTCAGACCAGAACTTCTTAACCCTTTTTGATCCATGAACACCATTAGCAGCTGGTAAAGCCCATGAACCCCCTCCTCAGAAGGGCCTTTAAATGCACAGAATAAAACATATGTTATAAAGTAAACCAATTACGTTGAAATGCAGTTAGCTAAATATTTTTAAATGTGACACAGAAGCATCATAAACATAGCAATAAATTTAAATTGTGAGAATTAGTGCCTGGCCTAATAATTCTGTTATTTCTAAGTAATGTTGAATGTAAATGATACACTCTTTTATAACAGGAACATATTCTGTGATTTCTATTGGTGACTCAGTACAAGTACATTTAAAAACCAATTTTATTTGTTGATTATACTCCGAATTGAAAAATGATACATTTTTAGTTAAAGGTAAGTGAAAACAGAACTTTAATTTACCCCAACTGTGCAGATGGCCTGAAATTATTAATTCAACAGTCTGCAAGCCCAGGCTAAGAATCCCTGCTCTACCTCCCTCCCATCTCCCTCACCATCCCACCTCTCTAGGTTGTTACATATGTATACCTATGGTTGCTTCATCCTGATGTTTGGCAGAAACAAACAAACAAACAAAAATCTGTAAAGCAATTATCCTTCAATTAAAAAAATAAATTTAAAAAAATGAAATCAAGGCAAATGAGAGAGAAGTAAAGAATGAATAGGCTCCAGTTTCCACAGTCTTTTGGCCTCTGTGGGAGAGGGAGAGGGTGGGATGATTTGGGAGAATGGCATTAAAACATGTATAATATCATATATGAAACAAATCGCCAGTCCAGGTTTGATGCATGATACTGGATGCTTGGGGCTGGTGCACTGAGACGACCCAGAGGGATGGTAGGGGGAGGGAGAAGGGAGGAGGGTTGAGGATGGGGAACACGTGTATACCTGTGGTGGATTCATGTTGATGTATGGCAAAACCACTACAATATTGTAAAGTAATTAACCTCCAATTAAATAAATGTATATCTTAAAAAAAGAATGAATAAAAATTACTGGAAAGAAAAAACGAATCCCTGCTCTAAATGAAAGCCAGCAACATTCTGCAACCTGTTTTTCAGTTAGCTAAGAATGGCTTCTACAGTTTTAAATGGTTGAAAAAAAATCAAAAGGAGAATCATATTTCATGGCACACAAAAGTAATGTGACATTCAAACTTGTGTCCCTCAATAAAGTTTTATTGGAACACAGCCATGCACATTCCTGTTAATATCTATGGCTATTTTCATTCTAACAGGCAGTTAGGTCATTGCTGCAGACATCATTATGGCCCACATAGCCTAAAGTATTTATCATAGCCCCTTTACAGAAAATACTTTCCCAATACCCTATCTAGACAATGACAGCTATAAATTCCTTGATATGGTGGTGTGATTGTCAGGTTGTTTGCTCCTGGAGGTATTATAGGGGACAGGTAGGGGAGATCCATGCCCTAAATCATGAAGATCAGACCAGACAGGAGTTAGGGGAGGGTGAGGAGTGAATGGTGGAGGTGCAGAAGTGTGATTCACTCACAAGGCCACCTGCTCAGGAATCAGGAGGAGGCTCCAACCAGATTTGGTACCTGTTATAGCCTCCAAGGCACACCCTGCAAAGAGTCATTTAGAACTCTGGTATTTCCTGCATCACATCCATCCATCCCTAAGCCACCAAGTTGCCTCCTTTGGCTTCTTCTCCCTGCACCTCCATAGCTCCTCCATCACTTTCTCTGATTAAAACCTTCCTCCAAACTCCCAGGCCACTTTCTCTGTGAATGTATCAGACTCCAAAAGCATAGGTATGGATGAAAATTGATAATTCAAATGAGTTTTAAAATTGTTCAGTTAGAACTAGGGGTGGGTAATTAGCAGACATGGAACAGAATTTGCCTCTATATTAAACTGTATGAAAAGCATTAAGGACACGTGTCTGTCTTCATCATAGTATGAATTTCTCTTCTCTCCAATTGTATTTTGACTGGGTTGTTTTGTTTAAAAATATTTTTTTCAGACTCACAGAGAAAAATGAGAACTCTTTGGCACTACCAGCCCTATATGCAACCTTTTAAGTATGATTCTCAAAACCAGATGTGTTCAACATGTGATTTTCTATCTAGCCTTTCTCCTTTGAATGTGGCAACTTGGAGTGGTTTCACCATCCCACATTTATTCCCTGTAGATGAGCATATTGCAAAGTTTACATTAAAAGTTCTTTAGAGTTTGGTGTGAGCAGCATCTCAGTAACCTCATTCCCAAATCCCTTCTCATCCAAGATGCTGTCATGATGCCTCTAATAACTAAGGACAGTGAGGTCCTCCCTGAACTTTCCCTCTTCAGACCCCATAGCCCTTCCCTAGCCCTCCTTGTGCTGATGAGTATGGAGCCTCCTGTCCAGTCTCCGTCTCAGATGAGACTCCCACAAGCCTGTTCAGCCATAATTTAGAGTAGGAAGAGCCTTCTGCCCCCATCCTTGGAGAAGGGCAGCCACCTGCAGGCCACTCACCAGTCCAGAGCACACGATCTAAAGGAGAGCCCACAATCCTCACCTCTCCTAGGGCTTTAGTGCAGTGTCATCCTCTGACTTTCCTGGTGGCTCAGATGGTAAAGTGTCTGCCTACAGTGCGGGAGATCCAAGTTCAATCCCTGGGTCGGGAAAGTCCCCTGGAGAAGGGAATGGCAACCCACTTCAGTATTCTTGTTTGGGGCTTCCCTGGTGGCTCAGACGGTAAAGCGTCTGCCTATAGTGTGGGAGACCTGGGTTTGATCCCTGGGTTGGGAAGATCCCCTGGAGCATGACATGGCAACCCACTCCAGTATTCTTGCCTGGAAAATTCCATGGACTGAGGAGCCAGGTAGGCTACAGTCCACGGGGTCGCAAAGAGTCAGACACGACTGACTGACTTCATGTTCATGTTCATCCTCTAGAAATAGAGTGGGAGGTGTGCAGAAATTTTTAATTCTCCAGTAGTCACAGTTTAAAGCTGAAGAGAAATAGGAAAATTCATTTTAATAACATTTTATTTAACCCAGCATAACTAAAACCATCATCTTAAGAGGTACTCCATATAAAAATTATTAATAAAGTATTTTAAGTTATTGTTTGTACTAAGTCTTCAAAATCTAGTGTGTACTTTATCCTTATATCATCTCAATTTGGATGCTAAATATCATCAAAAATACTTGATCCTTATATAGATTCAATAAATTGATAATTGAGAAAGTAGATTCACATATTTTTAAATTTATTTTTTAATTGAAGGATAATTGCTTTACAGAATTTTGTTGTTTTCTGTCAAACATCAACAAGAATCAGCCATAGGTATACATATGTCTCCTAGATTCACATATTTATAGTTGTGCAAATATACTTAAAAGATTTCCAGTAAATCAATCAGGTATCCACTTTTTAAGTTAAATTTAAATTTATTTGAATGAATGAGATAAAATTTAAAATTCTGTTTCTCCATTGCTTTCACGGCATTTCAAGGCCTCAGTAGTCACATGGAGCTGGTGGCTAAATTAGGCAGCTCCACTTTAGATTTGCAAATCTCCAAGCTGAAGAGGACGCTATGAATGATCCAGCTCCACGTCTCACGTGAGAGATGAAAAGGGTGAGACCCAGAGGATTCAGGGGAAAATTCCCACCATTTCAGAGAACGAGGCTTTGAAACCAGCCCCTGTCTCCTCTACTATTCTGTCTATACCCTGTGCTTTATAAACATCACTAAGGTGGTTATTTGGATTTGGATTATTTGGATTACTTGCAATTACTGAGCCGGCCTTTAAGTTCCATTCATCCTAAGTCTTTGGTGTTTAGGGCTGTAAACTCAGGCGTTCAGGAAAAGTTTGTCATCACTTTTGCTGTGGTCAGTGTGCACTGGAGCCACCTGAGTGTGTAACTGGCTTTGTCCTTGTCTCCCCCACCTCTCTGTCCCCATTGTCTCCTGATGTCCGACCTATGGCAGCAATACTTCATCCTGCTGATCCTGACTGACGGGGTCATCACAGACATGGCCGACACACGGGAGGCCATCGTCCATGCCTCCCACCTCCCCATGTCAGTCATCATCGTGGGAGTAGGCAACGCAGACTTCAGCGACATGCAGATGCTGGACGGTGATGATGGGATTCTGAGATCACCCAAGGGAGAGCCTGTCCTCCGTGACATCGTCCAGTTCGTACCCTTCAGGAACTTCAAACACGTACGCATATTTGGGGGGCTTACGTTGGGAAAGCAGAAACCCCCCATTTTTCCACCAGTGCTGGTAGTGAAGCAATGCCAGCCATACCTGCCTGGGCCAGGCCACCTCCCAGTTAGGACATGAAAGCTTGACTCATTGGAGAAAGAAGTATGCCCTGAGTTATGGATGAGGAGTCATGCTAACTATGTAGCCAACCTTTCGTTGGAACTTGGCCTCATCTACATAATTTAGCGTCTTCAGTGTACCCAAGGCTGGCATATATACAGTTGGACAGATTGTTTCCTGCTCAAGAGAAGTAGAAAAGAGGAGCTGTAGTTTCCTGCCTGGCTGAAGTAGAAAGAGGAGCTGAAATGCAACCTCAGTTCTCCTTGTCGGGCCATGTGCCCTGGCAGAGGCCTGTGTTTGCCTTGGCAAAGTACGTTTACAAAATGATAGAATCCTAAATCCTCTATAAATATATAGTAAGCATCATCAAAGATTTATTTAGTTCAGTAATGAAAGAACCAGCAAGATGACAAAGTTAGTTTAAAGGATAATATTAAATAGTTGATTGTGATCAGTAGGGGAAAATGCTGGAATCAATTTGCCAAGGTAGACTCAAAACTGATTTATGACCAACGAGTTAAAAAAGAAATTTTTTTCTCTGAATTACACGAAGTTTCCCTCTGGGTTGGTGGTGGCCCTAAAGAGCCCTGCTGTATTATATAGTCCCCTGTGTTCTTTCATTCTATGCCCCTTGTGAAAGCTGCCACAAGTGTGGGCAGTAAGCCTGAGGGAAGAGTACCTCTGCTACTGTAGCCTATCTTCAACTTGCCCAAGGGGAGGTTTCAAGCCCCCAAGGTGTCTACCCAGGACAGCAAGGAGGGGCATCTTTGTCAAGTTGGGGTGTGCTGGAGCTGAAGCCCCTACAGTTGCGTCCATCAATGAAGCTAGTTTATAGGGTGATGCCCAAGGTGGGAGAGGGTGTTCTTCCAGACTGTAATGTCCTGCCCCATCTTGTCAGCTGACACAAGTACCCCAGGAGTGACCACCACCCATATTGCCTGAGTGATGAGGGGTTCAAGAGTTTCCCCAAACCACCCTCTCCCTACCCGCTGCAAACATACATACACACATATGCCTCTTTGCCATGTAGGGCTGCAGCCTTCGCTCTAGCCCCTGCTCTCCCTCACATACTTACAGACTGCTGGCTGCGTGCTTGCACTGGTACCACAGTGAGATGAGGAGCCATGGGCCCAACCTCCTCCAGGAATTTACTGGAGAATTGCCCAGTTGGAACACAGGTGTCCACCTAAGTGATCTGTGGGTGGTTGAGGAGGGCTACCCCATCACTACAAAACTTCAGAGACGTGGCCAGAGTTGTGACATGAAGAAGGCAGACCTTGGTGGGGTGGCGGGAGGGGACAAGGGACACCTGTAATAAGGAAGTGCCTAATGGGGCCAGGAAGGGGGTGGGCTGCCTGTCCCTCTGTCCCAGGGTTCAAGCTTCCTGTGGACCACAGAGCAGAGCAACAGGAGCTCAACACCCGCCTTATCTTCCTGAATTTCAAATTAGATTCTGAGAACCATTTCATTATCCAAACTAATCTACTCTGAATTCAATAAACCATAAATAAAGCACAAGATGAGGTGCTGATATCATTTCATACAGCCAGGAACCTGTGAATTGCCTCCCGTTTTCTGCTCTGCAAAGTAACTCAGACCTTCAGACAGGCAGAGGCTGTGGGCTGTGTGACTCAAGGCAATTTACTTAACCTCTCTGTGTCACAGACTTTCATTTGTAAAATGGGGTAAAGGACACACACTTTGGAAGATTAGAGGAAGGGCCTATATAAAGCTCAGCACAGTGCCTGGAGAATGTAGGTGGTTAATAAATGCAGCTGTTATTACTATTGTTGCCAGCTACTTTCATATTTTTTTCCTTTTCCCAACCTAAGGACCTCCAAGCAGTCTTTGCTCACCAGAACCACCAGTACAGGTGTGCAAATGGCAGGAGAATCACTGGGAGCTGTGCCATCCAACACAGTAGCAAAGGGCCACATGCGGTTATTTAAATTTAAATTCATTAAAATTAAAAAGTTGGTTTTTCAGTCAGACTAGCCATATTACAGGGGCTCAGAGACACCATGTGTCTGGTGACTACTACATTGGACAGCATAGATACAGAATACTTTTATCACCCAAGCAAGTTCTATTTGACACACTGGTCAGGAATATTTTTGTCTTAACATAACAGCAAACCAATATCACAGTGGATCACATGAGCTATTCTTAACCAAGGATGATTTTTCTTCCCAGAAAAAATTGGCAATGGCTAGAAACATTTTTGATGGCTACTTACATCCAGTAGGTAGAGGCCAGAGAGGCTTGTAAGCATTCTATGATACAGAGGAATAGTCCCCACATGAAGAATAATCAAACATATCTAGTATAGCAAAATTGAAACTGTGCCAAAATTGATTATGTAAGTACAAATATACTTTTCTTTTCTCATGTAGCTAAATGTTAGGGGCTAGTGGCTACTGGCTAGTTTTTTCAGTGATTCAATAGTGTCAGTACCACATAGAGATTCTTTTTGCTATTCCCTCATAATGATAAAATGGTTGCCAAAGCTCTAGAAATTACATTCTAGTTCAAGGTAAAAAGGAAGAGGAAAGAGATATAGAACTGATGATGTCTGTTGAAGAGCTTTCCAAGAAACAGCCCCCAGGAAACTTCACTTGGGTCTCAAATAATTAAATTGGGTCACATGGCATCCCTACATGCCAGGAAGACTGGGAAATCAAGTCTTTATATTTCTAACATTTGTGTGAGCAACAACCAGAGAGAAAAGGGAGAAAATGACTCTTGTGTTTTCCCCAGTGTACAAGTTGGCCATGATCTAACACACTTGAGCAGTTATTTATAAAATAAAAGAGTATTAATGGATGCCAATGGCCAACATACTGACATCTTCAAAATGTGAGCAGTCACTTTAGAAGCACGATATTTTCGGATTGTTTTTGAAATTTTTAAGCTCTCTTGCATTTTTAACCACCCAGAATATTTGAGATAGAATGAATTCCTATTCTTTCCTTTCCTGTCTCAAAACATCAGGGCTCAGCAAAGTTGAATGGCTGAGTGACAAGGAAGGCAAGAGCTAGAAACCTCGTCACCTGGCGTTCAGGCCATCCCTCTTTCCTTCAGGATTTTTCCTGAGGGACCTCAAGCATCACACTCTGCCTCAAGTTCTCAACCTCTGCAGTAACTGCTAACAATGAGATTCAGGCAATCTTACTTGCCCAGGGGCTGGGCAGTTAATAGTGAGTGCCAGGGTCTAAGGTCAAGCCCAGCTCTGCTAGAATCCAGAGTCCATGCAAAATGTCAGCCTCCACCTTCCTCTGCCCCAAGGCTTAGAGTCTATAATGCTGATAGAAGAAAGGCTATATAAACTAGCTAGTACATTCCATTGCTCAGCCACAAGTTCATTTTCCAGCTAAATGCACAACCAATCCTGCATCCCTAATACACACTTCCTTCAGAGCCCCATCAGATGACTCACTATCCCTAGAACGATCAAACGCCAGTCCTTTCCTTCTCCCTGTTTCAAAACATACCCAATGTAAACGCTATCTCTTCTTGGAAGCCTGCTGTGATCTCCTAGATGACTTACGCTCTTGATTTTCTGTGCTCTGGTCACACAAGTGTTTGTGACTCCCTAGGACAGTACTTCTCAAATTTCCACATGCATAGGAGTCACCTAGGCATTGACTTAAAACACAGATTCTGATTCATTAGCTCTGGGATGGGTTTAAGGATCTTAGTTTCTAATAAGTTCACTTGTGATGTGATCTGCTGCTCTGTGGTATGGATCATGTTCTGCCTCATGGGAGGGTTCATTTCGGCCCCACCAGGCTCCCCTCACATGACTGTGTGTGTGTGTGTGTGTGTATGTGTGTGTGTGTTAGTCGCTCAGTTGTGTCTGACTCTTTGTTACCCCCTGGACTGTAACCTACCAGACTCCTCTGTCTATGGAATTCTCCAAGCAAGAATACTGGAGTGGGTTGCTATTTCCTCCTCCAGAGGATCTTCCCGAACCCAGGGATCAAACCTGCATCTCCTACATTGCTATCAGATTCTTTAACATCTAAGCCACCAAAGAGAGAGAAGGCAATGGCAACCCACTCTAGTACTCTTGCCTGGAGAATCCCATGGATGGAGGAGCCTGGTGGGCTACAGTCCGTGGGGTCACGAAGAGTTGGACACGACTGCCTCGACTTAGCAGCAGCAGCAAGCCACCAAGGAAGCCTTTCACATGACTGTAACTTCCCTAATGGCAAGAATCACAGACACTGTCAACACTCCCAGAGTGCCTGGAACATAAATAGGTGTCTGGATTTGAATGTAATTCAAACACAAAACTGCAAGGCAGTTCTTCCTACCATCCTACCATGAAATTAAAAGCTCACTTTCCAACGATCTGATAACTCTTGCTTGGAGTAGATGCTGACAAGTATAGAATGAATGATGAATAAATGAATAAGTGAATGAAACCTGCTGTTCAGAGCGGGTTTCAAGTGTTTAGGCTGATTTGGGTCAGATTAGTTCAACCAGGTGCCAGAGTCATGCTGATTTCTTCTTTCCTGCAGGCATCTCCAGCTGCCCTGGCAAAAAGCGTGTTGGCTGAAGTCCCAAATCAAGTCGTGGACTATTACAATGGCAAAGGGATTAAGCCAAAATGTTCATCAGAAATGTATGAATCTTCCCGGACACTGGCTCCATGAACTGTACACACTTTTACTGAGTTCTCAGATACTATTCCTGCTAATATTTAATACTTCTATTACTCCTGTACTTAAAAAGACACACAAATACACATTTAAAAATAGCACGTTTGGTGATTTTTAACTAACTGACAATTTTTTTTGCATGTGTAGCCCTGAGGCCTGGATCCATTAATCCCTTGTATTGTTAAAGACTTTTTACAAAGAAACACAGATAATTATAACTTACTCTTTACATTACAGCATGTTGCCTTGAAATAAAAAGTTATCTGTATCTGTTTTTTATACAGGTTTGTTGAAATTTTGCTAAATTTCTTATTATCTTTACACTGTAAAGCATTTTGAAACATTTCTTGAATGTTGATAGCCAAAACATATTTGGTTTTATCTGCTACAGGATGAGAGACTTTTTAAAATGGCAGATGCATGGACTGTATTTTGCATGTTTAAAATAAAAAAAAAAAATACTGTTTTTTGCAGTTGTCATCTATAACTCCTCCCTGCTGGGAATGGTGTCTCCCCTGAAGAAGAGGTTTATCCAGCTAGAGGTGATCTTCTTAAAATGGGGCTGGGGCACCGAGTCCAGCACTTCTTAGACTTCTTTGTGTATACAGTTCACCAGAGGATCTTGTTAAAATTGAGACTAATGCAATCGGTCTGTGTGAGCCCAAGATCTAAGCAGCTATCACAGAATCCCAGGCGATGCCAATTCAGGCCCCATGTTTATGTCAATCCTTAGGTGTGACCTCAAAGAGTCTTCAGTAGACCCATGACAGTGGAGACTTGTCCACAGAAAATGGCCATGTGGTGTTGCTCCTCAGAAAGGTGGCCCACCAGACTGATCTTTACGCTTAGCTTGGGCTTCTTTGTGCTTCTTATCACTCCTGAGAGCAAATTCATCAAAACAAAGGCTTGGGACTGTTTTGGGTAGAGGTGTTTTTTTTATATATAAACTCTCCACTTTTGAACCTAAAGAATGAATGTTTCACTTGTATAATCTTCTTACAGAGAAATGGGCAAGCTTTTTGCAAGTATAAAATGCCCTAGGTGGAGCCTACTTTTATTCAGAGATACAAGAAGGTAAATGACAAGGCACAATAGATCTGTTTGTTGTTTGGTAAGGGGGGAAGTATTTCATGTGCAAATCAAGTGCCTTGTATAATTTCCAGTATTATAAATATAGATCTTAACCTTACAAATATATGTTGGCCAAAAGCATATTTGGGAATGATGGTAAATATATGACTGAAAAAAAATCATTAATATTGATTATGAACAAATTGGGTACTTACAGAATTTTTTCCAAGAGTTATAGTCTTGTTTCTCTTTTTAAGGCCATTTTTGAACAGTGATTCATTTCATGTAGGTTACTTGGTCTCAGGTTAGGAATAAATCTTTCAACAGTCCCATAGAAACATGTGTATCTTTGTTTATAACAGACAGGGAATTAAAATACTTAGACCCTGTTCACCAGAAATACCTGATGGTTGTTTCTAACCCAAAACAAGGACATGAGCTTCCATGTCTATGTGCCAGGAACATAGTAAGCAATATATTTAATGAATAAAAAACTATTCATTAGACTGATGCTTAAAGAATAAATAGAATACTAATCAACTGGGTAAATGCATGAAAGAACAAATGAATGGACTCATTAATATGCCTCATGAGTAACATCAAATCCACTATAGGTTTTTTTTTAAATTTTATTGAAGTATAGTTGATTGACAATATTCTGTTAGCTTCAGGTATACAGCAAAGTAAGCTTTTTAGATTCTTTCCCATTATAGAGTATTACAAGATATTGAGTATAGTTCCTCTGTGCTATAGAGTAGGTCCTTGCTCATCATCTATTTTTTATATAGGAGTGTGCGTGTTCTAGTCCCAAACTCCTAATTTATCTCTCCATTCCACCGTTTCTCCTTTGGTAATCATAAGTTTGCTTTCCATGTCTGTGAGTCTGTTTATCTGTCTTGTAAATAAGTTCATTTGTATCATTTTTTAGATTCCACATATAAGCAGTATTTATATGTGGTTTTCTTTATGTGGTTTATATGTGGTTAAATGATAGTTCTCTTTGTCTGGCTTACTTCACTTAGTAAGATAGTCTCTAGGTTCATCCATGTTGCTGCAAATGGCATTATTTCATTGCATATGTATGTGCCACCTCTTCTTTATCCATTCAACTGTTGATGGACAGGTAGGTTATTTCCATGACTTGGCTATTATAAATAGTCTTGCAATGAAATTGTGGTGTATGTATCTTTTTGATTTATGGTTTCTCTGGATACATGCCCAGGGATTGGATTGCTGAATCATATTCAGCAGGTAAAGAATATGCTTGCAATGCAGGAGACACAGGAGACGCAGGTTCAGTCTCTGGGTCAGGAAGATCCCCTGGAGAAGGAAGTGACAACTCCAGTATTCTTGCCTGGAGAATTTCATGAACAGAGGACCCTGAAGGGCTACAATCCAATGGGTTGCACACAGTCAGACATGACTGAGCAACTAAGCACAATGCAAATGATAAATGGTAGCTCTATTTTTAGTTTTTTGAGGAACCTCCATACTGTTCTCCGTAGTGGCTGCACGAATTTACATTCCCACCAACAGTGCAGGAGTGCTTACCCTCTCCAGCACTTACTGTTTGTGGATTATTTTGCTGATGTCCATTCTGAATGGTTGAAGTGATAGCTCATTGTAATTCTGATTTGCATTTCTCTAATAATTAGTGGTGCTGAATGTCTTTTCACGTATCTGTTGGCCATCTGTATGTCTTCTTTGGAGAAATGTCTATTTAGGTACTTCTGCCAAATCCACTGTAGATTTAACAGGTATGAATTGAGTAACTGTGCCTGTCAATCAAAATGAGGCACCAGGTCATTCTCAGATATCTGTTGGAATCCACTGCATTCATGTCAGGATGGCTGGCATCTGGGAGATAGGGTGGTAAGGACAGAGTCCAGGTTTTCTGGCAGAACCTAAGGCAGCTGACTTCCCTTTTCATAGCCAGGCTCGAGCCCAGCTCAAAAGAAAAGTAAAAATAACAGCTAACAATCACTGAAGGCCTCTTTTGTGCCAGCCACTATTCTAAGTGCTTGTCACATACTGCCTCATTTAATTCTTCCAACAACCCAATGAGATAGATAATATGAGTCTCACTTTTCATTTATTCATTTATTTATTTATTGAAACTAAAACCCACAGAGTTTGGATAACTCATCCTAGGTCACACAACTATCAAAAAGTTTATAACCAAGATTTGAACACAAACACTCTGGCTCTTGAGCACAAACTCATTTTTTAACCCCTATTTCAGCTACTCTCCTGACACCTTACCCATCTACTTGCCATATTCAGCAGCAGATTATTACAATGTCTGAGAAAATGAGTCTTAAAATATAATTTTTGCCTCCATTTCAAAAATCCCTGTCTCATCTGGTGATCTTATCTTCTTTTCATGGGCCCTTGGCATCTTGTGATATATAACATCCCCCAAGGAGCAGTGGAAGAGTCTCGAGACACACCCAGGTCTTCCCAGCTTCTTGACACTGAGGAGACCATGTAAATGAGATATTTAAAACACAGATGTTTCCAGGAGCTGAGAAACCATGTGGAAAACTGAGAAGGAGCAGGTTTAAAGGGAGGAATGTAAAGAATGGGATGTGGCAAAAGTGGAGGAACACTGGAAGGCATGCATACAGAGGAAGGCTACTCCACCCAGCTGCAGGGGCCAGGCAGGACGTGGACCCAGTAAAGCCAGGCCATTCAGTTTTTCAAGACAACTGAAAAATGTGATATTTCACATAAAAACTGCCAATTTTTAAATAGAGAAAGCTCACTCAAAATTCAACAATTGTCTTACATAGTAAAAGGGCTAAAGTCAAATGAAAACTACTCTGGTTTTACATTGGCTCTGGAGAGCAAATTTGGAACTACTGAGTTGCACCTATGTGTGGCCTGCCCTCCAACAAGCCTCAGTAGATACCATCCACTCTAAAATTTCTGAGGACTCCAAAAAGATTTTATTTCTGTGGTTTACTATTAATATTTGCACTATTTGAAGTTGAAACAAAAATTATAATTAATTTATTAATTCATTTATATCAATAATGAAACCATTATATATTAACATAAAATATGTTTAGAAAAATCTGTATTTTCAAAACCAAAAAATGGTCAGTGAGACAAGATGCATCGTGTCTCTTGCTTAACAAAAGACTGCTGGATTCTTATTTCTGTCTCTGCATTCAACCTGTTGTGAAATGAGGTCTTGACTAACGTACAATGAAGCAAATCTAGCCTCATATGGTTTTTTAGTTGGTAACAGAGGTAATATTTTTACGATAATTGTGCTAATTCTTCTTTTTACCACAACAAAACTCAACAAGTTTCTTAAAGGTTAGTTGCAATTTGGAATATGGAAGCATATCAATAAACACTTCTGGCATTTTCCATGGTTCCTTTACTCATGCATGATTCGGTAACATTGATCATTTGGAAAATAATGACCTACTGTTATTCACATGCTGCAAATACTTCCACACGTTATTTTACAGTCTAAAAAAAATCACATTCTTCTACTCTGTAATATCACAGTTGATCTCACCAGACAGTCTGAGTATTGAGTATCAGTCAAATTCCAGCAGCAGATACAGATTTTCCAAAATTCTATTCTTTGCTTGAAAGCTCAAATACTGTCATTGGAAAAAAATACTGTCAGTTGTTTTTCTTGAAGTGGCAGGCTCACTTCATTCATTTTCAAGAAAATATCTCCTGAATACCCATGTCTGAGTAACCCTCATTTCTGTATCAGTCTTTTGTTAAATAAAAATGATGTTTCATGAGAGAAAAGGCACACATACCTTTCTTTGAGGCAGAGGGGCTTTCTGATGCTTTTATCATCCAGCATATGGAGAAGACATGGATTTAAAGGTCAAGATTTAATTTGTTTTGTTTTGTTCAATAGCTCAGTCATGTCTGACTCTGCACCCCCATTGACTGCAGCATGCCAGGCTTTCCTATCCTTCACTGTCTCTTGGAGTTTGCTCAAACTTATGTCCATTTAATAACATTAAGAATTTGTCTGCTCCTTAAGATCATCCTTAAGTGAAACTGCATGTTCTTTCCTTCAAGGTTGTGCTGGAGAAACTAGAATGACCACCGGTAAAGTGATGCTACCTTGACATGAGCCAAGACACCAGTGGTTTCCCCCATCAATGCTTTTACACTTTTGGTGCAAATATCAACAACATGAAAAAGGCAAATATCATCTTAGTGTTACTGTGAAAATCATCTTCCCTTCACAGACTTTCTGAGAGAGTCTAAGGGACCTTCAGGAATCACAGTTTAAGAAGTGCTTGCTCTAGAGGAATGAATAAAGATGTGGTACATATGCACACTAGAATACTACTACTCAGCCATTAGAGAGAAAGAAATCATGTCATTTGCAGCTACACGGATGGACCTAGAGATTGCCTTACTGAGTAAAGTAACTCAGAGAGGGAAAAATAGGACATCCGTTATATGCAGAATCTAAAAAGTGAACTTATTTACAAAATAGAAACAGATTCACAGACTTAGAGAATAACTATATGGTTGCCAGGGGGAATGATAGGGAAAGGGACAGTTAGAGAGTCGGGGATGGACATGTGTACACTGTTATATTTTAAATGGATAACCAACAGAACCAACAGGACTTGGCTATACAGTGTAGCCAGGAAACTGTTCAATATTATATGGCAGTCTGGATGGGAAGGGAGTTTGAAGGAGAATGAATACATGTCTATGTATGGCTGAGTCCCTTTGCTGTCCATATGAAACAACATTGTTAATCAGTTATATTCTCATATAAAATAAAAACTAAAAAAAGAAAAAAAATAGTCCAGGCAAAATTAGCTGGGTTCTCTCAGCCTCATAAGGCTGAAATCAAGATGTCAGCAGGACTGCATTCGTCACTGAATGCCCAGAGAAAAATTATGCTTCCTGGCTCATTCAGGTTAAAGTCTCATTTCCTCACTAGCTGTCAGCTGGGAGCTTGGGGTGGGTGGGGAGTGGTCTTTACTCCTAGAGGCCTCGGATCCTTATCCGTTCCCACATGGCCCCTCCAGCATTGCGTTGGTGTGCTAAACTCCTCTAAAACATTACCACTCCCTCACTTCTTCTGCAGCATCCCTCTGACTCCATCAAAAGAAAGTTCTCTGCCTTCAAGGTTCATGTGATCACATTGAACCACCAGATAATCCAGGATTCACTATCTGAAAATCTATAAGCTTAATAACATCTGCAAAGTCCCTGATGTCATGAATATAACATGTTTAAAGCTTCTAAAGAGTAAGGCCTGGGCATCTTCAGGGGGCCATTCTGCTTATCCCAGAGAGAACACAGGATATTGCCAGATGATTCTATAAGGAAACATCAAGTGTTCAAGAACTGAAAAGGCTCCCAGGAAAAAGAAAGAGAATCCAGACCAGGACAAGGAGTGATGGTAAAAATATCACTGATTCCACATTGCTGCCCAGGAGAGCTTTCTCTGAGTCCATTTAAACATCTTGCTTCAGGCTTTCCATCACTTGTTAAATACCAATCTGTACTGTTTTGGGGTGGGGATGGGTATACAGAAGGGAGCAGTTAAGAGTAAAGGAAGCAGAGGAAATACATGATCTCTGAGTCCAGAGGAGCTCCCAACCCAGAACTGCTGATTCTAGGGCTTTGGATCCTGCTAGACATACCGTACATGATTTAACATGAAGACATACAGATTTAAGGACTTTCTCATGAAGATCCTCTTAAATATTAAAAGGAGAAGAGTAGTGGAAGGAGACAGGTGGGGACACATGTGAGAGGAAACATGAGGCTGACCAACCATTCTCATGATCCTCCTCCTCCCTGCCCTCAGCATGAGACAGACCTTCAAATCAGTTCTGAAAATAAAATTCTACTTTTCATACAAAGATGGGCACAATAAAGGACAGATATAGTAAAGACCTAATGGAAGCAGAAGAGGTTAAGAAGAGGTGGCAAGAATACACAGAATTATACAAAACAGGTCTTAATGGCTTGGATAACCACGATGGTGTGGTCACTTACCTAGAGCCAGACATCCTGGAATGTGATGTCAAGTAAGTCTTAGGAAGCACTACTAGGAACAAAGCTAATGGAGATGATGGGATTCCAGCTGAGCTATTTACAGACCTAAAAGATGATGCTGTGAAAGTGCTGCACTCAATATGCCAGCAAATTTGGAAAACTCAACAGTGGCCACAGGACTGGAAAAGGCCAGTTTTCATCCCAGTCCCAAAGAAGGGTAATACTAAAGAATGTTCAAACTACCATACAACATGCTAGAAAGGTTATGCTCAAAATCCTTCTAGGCTTCAGCAACATGTGAACCAGGGAACTTCCAGATGTACAAGCTGGGTGTCGAAGAGGGAGAGGAACCAGAGATCAAATTGTTAATGTTCATTGGATCATAAAGAAAACAAAGAAATTCCAGAAAAACACCTACTTCTGCCTCATTGACTACAATAAACCCTTTGACTGTGTGGATCAAAACAAACTGGAATATTCCTAAAGAGATGAGAATACCAGATCACCATACTTGTCTCCTGAGAAACCTATATGCAGGTCAAGAAGCAACAGTTAGAACCAGACATGGAACAGGTAACTGTTTCAAAAGTAGGAAAGGAGTACGACAAGGCTGTATATTGCCACCTTGCTTATATCACATATATTCAGAGTGTCTTATTCTTGTTCAGTTGCTCAGTCATGTCCGACTCTTTGTGACTCCATGGACTGCAGCACACCAGGCTTCCCTGTCCTTCACTCTCTCGCAAAATTGATCAAACTCATGTCCACTGAATCATTGATGCCATCCAACCATCCCACCTGCTGTCATCCCTTTTCTCCTCCTGCCTTCAATCTTTCCCAGCATCAGGGTCTTTTCCAATGACTCAGATCTTCACATGATGTGGCCAAAATATTGGAGTTTCACCATGAGTCCTTCCAATGAACATTCAGGGTTAATTTCCCTTATGCTGAAGCTTGACCTTCATCTAGCCTGGCATGATGTACTCTGTATATAAGTTGAATAAGCAGCATAACAATACAAATCCTGATGTACTCCTTTCCCAATTTTGAATCAGTCAATTGTTCCATGTCTGATACTAACCATTGACTCTTGACATGCATACAGGTTTTTCAAGAGGCAGGTAAGGTGATCTAGTATTCCCATCTCTTTAGGGATTTTTCACAGTTTGTTGTGATCCACAGTGTCAAATGCTTTACTGACTGTGGTTCAGATCATGAACGTCTTTTGCTAAATTCAGACTTAAATTGAAGAAAGTAGGGGAAACCACTAGACCATTCAGGTATGACCTATATCAAATCCCTTATGATTATACTGTGGAAGTGACAAATAGATACAAGGGATGAGATCAGATAGACAGAGTGCCTGAAGAAATATGGATGAACGTACATGATGTTGTACAACAGGTAGTGATCAAGACTATCCTCAAGAAAAAGAAATGCAAAAAGGCAAAATGGTTGTGTGAGAAGACTTTAAATAGATGAGAAAAGAAGAGAACCTAAAGGCAAAGGAGAAAAAGAAAGATATGCCTCTTGAGAAACCTGTATGCAGGTCAGGCAGCAACAGTTAGAACTAGACATGGTTCCAAATAGGAAAAGGAGTACATCAAGGCTGTATATTGTCACCCTGCTTATTTAATTTATATGCAAATTACATCATGAGGAACGCTGGGCTGGATGAAGCACAAGTTGGAATCAAGATTGCTGGGAGAAATATCAATAATCTCAGATATGCAGATGATACCACCCTTATGGCAGAAAATGAATAAGAACTAAAGAGCCTCTTGATGAAAGTGAAAGAGGAAAGTGAAAAAGTTGGCTTAAAGCTCAACATTCAGAAAACAAAGATCATGGCATCCGGTCCCATAACTTCATGGCAAATAGATGGGGAAACAGTGGAAACAGTGGCTGACTTCATTTTTCTGGGCTGCAAAATCACTGCAGATGGTGACTGCAGCCATGAAATTAAAAGACGCTTACTCCTTGGAAGAAAAGTTATGACCAACCTAGACAGCATATTCAAAAGCAGAGACATTACTTTGCCAACAAAGATCTGTCATCAAGGCTATGGTTTTTCCAGTGGTCATGTATGGATGTGAGAGTTGGACTAGAAAGAAAGTGAGCACCAAAGAATCAATGCTTTTGAACTATGGTGTTGGAGAACACTCTTGAGAGTCCCTTGCACTGCAAAGAGATCCCACCAGTCCATCCTAAAGGAGATCAGTCCTGGGTGTTCATTGGTAGGACTGATGTTGAAGATGAAACTCCAATACTTTGGCCACCTGATGTGAAGAGCTGACTCATTGGAAAAGACCCTGATCCTGGGAAAGATTGAGGGCAGGAGGAGAAGGGGATAACAGAGGATGAGGTGGTTGGATGGCATCACCAACTCGATGGACATAAGTTTGTGCAAGCTCCATGAGTTGGTGATGGACAGGGAAGCCTGGTGTGCAGCCATTCATGGGGTTGCAAATAGTTGGACACAACTGAGTGACTGAACTGAACTGAATCAATGAAGCAGAAATAAAATTTTTCTTGCTTTTTCTATGATCCAATGGATGTTGGCAATTTGATCTCCGGTTCCCCTACCTTTTCTAAATCCAGCTTGTAACATCTGAAAGCTCTCAGTTCACATACTGTTGAAGCCTAGCTTGAAGGATTTTGAGCATTGCTTTGCTAACATGTGAAATGAGTGCAATTGCACGGTAGTTGAACTTTCTTTGGCTTTGCCCTCCTTTAGAATTAGAATGACTTTTCCATTCCTGTGGCCAAAGTTGCTGGTATATTGAGTGTGGCACTTAAACAGCATTATATTTTAGGATTTGAAATAGCTCAGCTGGAATTCCATCACCTCCACTAGCCTTGTTCTGGTATATTCAGAGTACATCATGTGAAATGCCAGTCTGAATGAATCACCAGCTGGAATTAAGACTGCAAGGAGAACTATCAACAACCTCAGATATGCATATAATACTACTCTAAAGGTAGAAACTGAAGAAAAACTAAAGAGCCTCTTGATGAGGGTTAAAGAGGAGAGTGAAAGCGCTCTCTCGAAACTTAACATTAAACAAACAAACAAACAAACAAAAAGATCATGGCATTCGGTCTGATCACTTTACAGCAAATAGAAGGATGGAAAAGTGGAAGCAGTGACAGATTTTCTTTTCTCGACTCCAACATCACTGTGGACTGTAACACCATCAATGAAAAACAAAATTGCTTGCTCCTTAGAAGAAAATTTGTAACAAACCTAAACAACGTATTAAAGAGCAGCGACATCACATTGTCAAAGCTACGGCTTTTCCAGGGGTTGGGTACGAATGTGAGAGTTGGACCATTTGAAGGCTGAGTGCCAAAGAATTGATGCTTTTGAGTTATGGTGCTGGAGAAGATTCTTGAGGTCCTTTGGACTGCAAGATCAAACAAGTTAATCTTATAGGAAATCAACCCCATATATTCATTGGAAGGACTGATGCCGAAACTGAAGCTCTAACACTGCAATGCAAGAACCAACTCATTGGAAAAGACCTGACACTGAGAAAGATTGAAGGCAAAAGGAAAAGGGGCGGCAAAGGATGAGATGGTTAGACAACATCACCAACTCAATAGACGTGAATTTAAGCAAACTCTGTGAGATAGCGGAGGACAAAGACCCTGGCATCCTGCAATCCATGGGGTTATGAAGAGAATGACATGACTTAGTGAGTAAACAACTTTCTAAATGCCTGTGCTCTCCTACTGACCATGGTCTATGGAAATACCTACTGTTTTCCATTCAGAACAACCTGGATCCAAATCCAATCTTTTCTACAGCTAATGCTCAGTAGTGTCCAACTCTTTGTGACCCCATGGACTGCAGCACACCAGGCTTCCCTCTCCTTTACCATCTCCCCAAACTTGTTCAAATTCATATCCATTGAGTCAGTGATGCTATCCAACCATCTCATCCTCTGTTGTCTCTTTCTCCTCCTGCCTTCAATCTTTCCAAGCATCAGGGTCATTTCCAATGAGTTGGCCCTTTGCATCAGTTAAGTTCAGTTCAGTCAGTCGCTCAGTCATGTTTGATTCTTTGTGACTCCATGAACTGTGGCACACCAGGCCTCCCTGTCCATCACCAACTCCTGGGGTCCACCCAAACCCATTTCCATCCAGTTGGTGATGCTATCCAGCCATCTCACCCTCTGTCATCTCCTTCTCCTTCTGCCCTCAATCTTTCACAGAATCTGGGTCTTTTCCAATGAGTCAGCTCTTCACATCAGGTGGCCAAAGTATTGGAGTTTCATCTTCAACATCAGTCCTACCAATGAACACCCAGGACTGATCTCCTTTAGGATGGACTGGATAGATCTCCTTGCAGTGCAAGGGACTCTCAAGAGTGTTCTCCAACACCACAGTTCAAAAGCATCAATTCTTCAGCACTCAGATTTCTTTCTAGTCCAACTCTCACATCCATACAAGACCACTGGAAAAATCATAGCCTTGATGACAGATCTTTGTTGGCAAAGTAATGTCTCTGCTTTTGAATATGCTGTCTAGGTTGGTCATAACTTTTCTTCCAAGGAGTAAGCGTCTTTTAATTTCATGACTGCAATCACCATTTGCAGTGATTTTGGAGCCCAAAAAATAAAGTCAGCCACTTTTCCACTGTTTCCCCATCTATTTGCCATGAAGTTATGGGACTGGATGCTATGGTCTTAGTTTTCTGAATGTTGAGCTTTAAGCCAACTTTTTCACTTTCCTCTTTCACTCTCATCAAGAGGCTGTTTAGTTTTTCTTCACATTCTGCCATAAGGGTGGTGTCATCTGCATATCTGAGATTATTGATATTTCTCCCGGCAATCTTGATTCCAACTTGTGCTTCATCCAGCCCAGCGTTTCTCATGATGTACTCTGCATAGAAGTTAAATAAGCAGGGTGACACTATACAGCCTTGACGTACTCCTTTTCCTATTTGGAACCAGTCTGTTGTTCCATGTCCAGTTCTAACTGTTGCTGCCTGACCTGCATATAGGTTTCTCAAGAGGCAGGTCAGGTGGTCTGGTATTCCCATCTCTTTCAGAATTTCCCAGTTTATTGTGATCCACACAGTCAAAGGCTTTGGCACAGTCAATAAGGCAGAAATAGATGTTTTTCAGGAACTCTCTTGCTTTTCTGATGATCCAGCGGACGTTGGCAAGTTGATCTCTGGTTCCTCTGCCTTTTCTGAAACCAGCTTGAACATCTGGAATTGCACAGTTCACATATTGCTGAAGCCTGGCTTGGAGAATTTTGAGCATTACTTTACTAGCATGTGAGATGAGTGCAATTGCACCGTAGTTTGAGCATTCTTTCACATTGCCTTTCTTTGGGATTGGAATGAACTGACCTTTTCCAGTCCTGTGGCCACTGCTGAGTCGTCCAAATTTGCTGGCATATTGAGTGCAGCACATTCACAGCATCATCTTTCAGGGTTTGATATAGTTCAATTGGAATTCCATCACCTCCACTAGCTTTCTTCATAGTGATGCTTCCAAGGGCCACTTGACTTCACACTCCAGGTTATCTGGCTCTAGATGAGTGATCACACCATCATGATCATCTGGGTTGTGAAGACCTTTTTTGTACAGTTCTGTGTATTCTTGCCACTTCTTCCTAATATCTTCTGCTTCTGTCAGGTCCATACCATTTCTATCCTTTATTGAGCCCATCTTTGCATGAGATGTTACCTTGGTATCTCTAATTTTCTTGAAGAGATCTCTAGTCTTTCCCATTCTGTTGTTTTCCTCTATATCTTTGCATTGATCACTGAGGAAGGCTTTCTTATCTCTCCTTGCTATTCTTTGGTACTCTACATTCAAATGGGTATATCTTTCCTTTTCTCCTTTGCTTTCACTTTCTTCTTTTCACAGCTATTTGTAAGGCCTCCCCAGACAGCCACTTTGCTTTTTTGCATTTCTTTTTCTTGGAGATGGTCTTGATTCCTGTCTCCTGTACAGTGTCAGGAACCTCCATCCATAGTTCATCATGCACTCTATCTATTAGATCTAGTCCCTTAAATCTATTTCTCACTTCCACTGTAGACTCATAAGAGATTTGATTTAGGTCATACCTGAATGGTCTAGTGGTTTTCTCCACTTTCTTCAATTTTGGTCTGTATTTGGAAATAAGGAGTTCATGATCTGAGCCACAGTCAGCTCCCGGTCTTGTATTTGCTCACTGTATACAGCTTCTCCAGCTTTGGTTGTGAATAAGACTTTATTTGGGGGGGCTCCAAAATCACTGCAGATGGTGATTGCAGTCATGAAATTAAAAGACACTTACTCCTTGGAAGGAAAGTTATGACCAACCTAGATAGCATATTAAAAAGCAGAGACATTACTTTGCCAACAAAGGTCCGTCTAGTCAAGGCTATGGTTTTTCCAGTGGTCATGTGTGTATGTGAGAGTTGGACTGTGAAGAAAGCTGAACGTTGAAGAATTGATGCTTTTGGACTGTGGTGTTGGAAAAGACTCTTGAGAGTCCCATGGACTGCAAGGAGATCTAACCAGTCCATTCTAAAGGAGATCAGTCCTGGGTGTTCCTTGGAAGGGCTGATGCCGAAGCTGAAACTCCAATACTTTGGCCACCTCATGCAAAGTGTTGACTCATTGGAAAAGACCCTGTTCTGGGAGGGTTTGGGGGCAGGAGAAGGGGACGACAGAGGATGAGATGGCTGGATGGCATCACCAACCAAGGGACATGAGTTTGGGTAAACTCCCGGAGTTGGTGATGGGCAAGGAGGCCTGGTGCACTGCAATTGATGGGGTCGCACAAAGTCAGACACGACTGAGTGACTGAACTGAACTGAACTGAATGTAATGAATCTGATTTCAGAGTCGACCATCTGGTGATGTCCATGTGTAGAGTCTTCTCTTGTGTTGTTGGAAGAGGATGTCTGCTATGACCAGTGCATCTCTTGGCAGAACTCTATTAACCTTTGCCCTGCTTCATTCTGTACTCCAAGGCCAAATTTGCTTGTTACTCCAGGTGTTTCTTCACTTACTATTTTTGCATTCCAGTCCCCTATAATGAAAAGTACATCTGTAGGTCTTCATAGAACTGTTCAACTTCAGCTTCTTCAGCGTTAGTGGTCAGGGCATGGACTTGGATTACCGTGATATTGAATGTATTGCCTTGGAAACGAACAGAGATCATTCTGTCGTTTTTGAGGTTGCATCCTAGTACTGGCATCCGGTCCCATCACTTCATGGGAAATAGATGGGGGAACAGTGGAAACAGTGTCAGACTTTATTTGGGGGGGCTCCAAAATCACTGCAGATGGTGACTGCAGCCATGAAATTAAAAGATGCTTATTCCTTGGAAGAAAAGCTATGACCAACCTAGATAGCATATTCAAAAGCAGAGACATTACTTTGCCAACTAAGGTCCGTCTAGTCAAGGCTATGGTTTTTCCTGTGGTCATGTATGGATGTGAGAGTTGGACTGCGAAGACAGCTGAGCACCGAACAATTGATGCTTTTGAACTGTGGTGTTGGAGAAGACTCTTGAGAGTCCCTTGGAGTGCAAGGAGATCCAACCAGTCCATTCTGAAGGAGATCAGCCCTGGAATTTCTTTGGAAGGAATGATGCTAAAGCTGAAACTCCAGTACTTTGGCCACCTCATGCAAAGAGTTGACTCATTGGAAAAGACTTTGATGCTGGGAGGGATTGGGGGCAGGAGGAGGAGGGGATGACAGAGGATGAGATGGCTGGATGGCATCACTGACTCGATGGACATGAGTTTGAGTAAACTCCGGGAGTTGGTGATGGACAGGGAGGCCTGGCGTGCTGCGATTCATGGGGTCACAAAGAGTTGGACACGTGTGAGCGACTGAACTGAAGTGGCTGCATTTCAGACTCTTTTGTTAACTATTATGGCTACTTCATTTCTTCTAAGGGATTCTTGCCCATAGTAGTAAATATAATGGTCATCTGAGTTAAATTCACCCATTCCAGTCCATCTTAGTTAGCTGATTCCTAGAATGTCGACGTTCACTCTTGCCATCTCCTGTTTGACCACTTTCAATTTGCCTTGATTCACGGACCTAACATTCCAGGTTCCTATGCAATACTGTTCTTATAGCATCAGACCTCACTTCTATCACCAGTCATATCCACAACTAGTTGTTGTTTTTGCTTTGGCTCTATCCCTTCATTCTTTCTGGATTTGTTTCTCCACTGAACTCCAGTAGCATAGTGGGCACCTACCGAGCTGGAGAGTTCATCTTTCAGTGTCCTATCTTTTTGCCTTTTCATGCTACTCATGGAGTTCTCAAGGCAAGAATACTGAAGTGGTTTGCCATTCCCTTCTCCAGTGGACCACATTTTGTCAGAACTCTCCACCATTACCCACCATCTTGTGCGGCCCTACACGGCATGGCTTAGTTTCATTGAGTTAGACAAGGCTGTGGTCCATATGATCAGATTGGCTAGTTGTCTGTGATTGTGGTTTCAGTCTGTCTGCCCTCTGATGCCCTCTCTCAGTGCCTACTGTCTTACTTGGGTTTCTCTTACCTTGTACGTAGGGTATCTCTTCATGGCTGCTCCAGCAAATTGCAGCCACTGCTCCCTACCTTGGATGTGGGGTAGCCCCTCTTGGCCACCACCCCTGACCTTGGACATGGGGTGGCTCCTCTCAGCAGTGCTTCTGTGCCGTCGCAGCTGCTGTGCTTGTGATGCAATCTTTGTATCAGGTGGCCAAAATATTGAAGCTTCATCTTTAGCATCAGTCCTTCCTATGAATATCAGGGTTGATTTCCTTTAGAACTGACTGGTTTTATTTCCTTGCAGTCCAAGGGACTCTCAAGAGTCTTCTCCAACACCACAGTTCAAAAGCATCAATTCTTTGGCACTCAGCCTTTTTATGGTCCAACTGTACATAACTACTGGAAGAATCATAGCTTTGATTATATGGACCTTTGTCTACAAAGTAATCTCTCTGCTTTTTAATATACTGTCTAGGTTTGCCATAGCTTTTCTTCCAAGGAGCAAGTGTCTTTTAATTTCATGGCTGCAGTCACCATCCACGGTGATTTTGGAGCACAAGAAAATAAAGTCTGTCACTGTTTCCATTGTTTTGCCATCTATTTGCCATGAATTGATGGGACTGTATGCCATGATCTTCATTTTCTGAATGTTGAGTTTTAAGCCAGCTTTTTCATTATCCTCTTTCACCCTCATCAAGAGGCTCTTTAGTTCCTCTTCCTTGTCTGCCATAAGGGTGGTGTCATCTGGGTATTTGAAGTTATTTTAATATTTCTCCTAGAAATCTTGATTCCAGCTTGTGCATCATCCAGCCCAGTATTTCTCATGATATACTCTGCATATAAGTTAAATAGTAGGGTGACAATATACACCCTTGACGTACTCCTTCCCCAATTTGGATACAGTCCTTTGTTCCATACTACTGGAGAGTTGGTTGGTATCTCTGAGCCTCAACTTTCCTATCTGTGGAATGGGGAGAATAATTTCTACCTTGACAGCTTTTCGTAGGGTGTGAGGTGATGTGTGTAAGCACTTAGAATCCTATTGCATGTTTCCCAAGAAGTGAACTCAAAGACAGATATTAGTGTGCAGGTAGGTTATTAAGAGCTCTTAAGAGAAAATTCTTGGAAGTAAGACCTGTGGAAGGAAAGAGAAGGAAGTGACCCTGGGCAGAGGAAATGTTGGGTTGCAAAAGGTGGATTTGAAGCTGGGATAGTCCTTCCAAGTTACCTTGAGTTGGGGCAAGACAGCCAGGTCTTTATACTCCCTTACTCACATCACCAGCCAGTGACGTGAGCTTCCTCAAGATGAAGGGTGGTTTGGAGTCAAGTCCTTCAACCCTAAAGGGGAGGTCTGGGTTGCACAGCACAGCACCCATGACACCTGGCCTATGGCAAGTATATAACACATTGTAACACTTGCTATTATAATTGTCAACATCATTTTTATCCTTCTTTTCATAGTCACTGCCCTGACTTAGTTTAAGTTTTCATCATCTCTTGTCTGGAATATAAAAGAACTTCCTAACTGCTTTTTCTTATTTACATTGTCTCCCTCAGATCTGTCCTCCATACCCTTCCAGAGTGATGATTGTAATCTAAGCCTCTCACCACCCTGTTTAAAACCTCCAGTGGCTCCCCACCAACTTCAGAATAGAATAGCTCACTTTAAAGTGATTTTGAACATAACACGTACCTGACATTTTCATCTGATCTTTGCCCACTTTCCCCACCTACCTCAGCCATCCCGCTGCCACCTAACCACGTCTTCACACTCCATTTGTTGAAGCTTCCCCCACCCTTCTCTTCACTCAGCTGGCTTCTGCTTATCTTTGAGTTCTCAGCTCAGGTGACAACTCCTCTCAGAAGCCCTCCCAAACCAAGTCGTGGCTAAGTATTCTTCATACCAGTTCCCTTTTCGTCTGGGCATACCTCTGTCAGAACTCTTTCCAACTAGGACCCGAGTTTCTCCCAGAGAGCAGAGCCTTTGGGTCCTAATGTCAGCACAGATACAATATCAGAGTGTGCAGGGCTAAACCAGTAAGAGGAGGTGCCCCTCTGGTCAGTGACAGACCTCCCCACAGTCTTTTGAGAAATGCAGCTGCCAAGCACAAATCAGATTTTGGTGTAATAACCACCACCATCACCACCATGGACACTGATTCCATGCTTAGTTTTCCAAAATATAGCCAAGAAGAGAACAGCACTCAGCAAAGCTTTCCTAAATGTTTGAACTGAACAAAGAACATTTTTAATATGATGGAGATACATTTTAAACGTGAATGCACTGTTTGCTCTAAGAACTCATGGGTTACATGATGTATCATTCATCTAATAACTCTGACGAGAAAAAGAAACAACATAAAATATTTACAAGAATTTCACATTTGCTAATAATAGCACGCATTCATTCCCACAATCCCATTCTTCTTTCTTCTTCATAGTCAAAATGCATCTAAGCCTTCTTCACATTGTGATGTGCTTCTGCTACTTACAAGTAAACTACCGCTTAATCGCTTAGTCTTGTCCGATTCTCTTTGGCCCCATGGACTGTAGTTCGCCAGTCTCTTCTGTGCCTGAAATTTTCCAGGCAAGAATACTGAAGTGGGTTGCTATTTCCTACTCCTGGGTCTCCTCCCAACACAGAGATTGAACCCACATTTCTTGAGTCTCCTGCATTGGCAGGCAGATTCTTTACCACTAGTACCACCTGGGAAGCCCTACATGTAAGCAGAACGTCAGGAATAAATATTGGGATTTGTAACTGCTTGGGACCTTGACCTTTTGGGGTCTTGAGGGCAGATAATATAATTCTGAAGTTTACCCAAGAACACTGAGATTTCAAACGTGGTTCCAATTTGGTAAAACTTATAGATACCCACTCCAGTGTTCTTGCCTGGAGAATCCCAGGGACGGGGGAGCCTGGTGGGCTGCCATCTATAGGACTGCACAGAGTCAGACACGACTGAAGCGACTTAGAAGCAGCAGCAGCAGCAGCAGTATAGTGATTTCTAATTTTAAAAGCCCAGAGTGGATTCACAAAGGAATACCAGTCTGCCATTTCATTCCTGACTGTTTCTGTGATTCCTGAGAACACAAAAGGGCCCTAAAGTTGCAGTCATGTTGATGAAATGTAAAACATTTCCCCGGACTGTAAACACAGCTTCAAGTTCGGACGGCATGAATAATTTCTCTAGTCTTGCCCAAAAATTTCTAAAAGGAAAATAAAACAGATTCAAGCATACATTGTTTTCTTACAGTATATGGAGTGCTTTTTTCTTTTATACATCTATATACACATATGCACATGTATTCATTAGCTTTCACTTTGTAAAACTGAAAGCAGAGCTGAAGGTTGGCTGAGTTCCCTCTAATATGAACAGACAGGACTTCCCCCATTATCACTCCATCCTGATGGCCAGATGAGATTTCTAAGAAAGAAATTTCTTTCACGGGTGATTAAAAGGCATGGCATAATTCAAAAGAAAAATGTTTTCTTCCCTCTTGCATACTGAATGATTTTTCTAAGTGACATAAAATGCTAAAGAGGACTTTCTGCATACATTAACAATCCACAGGTAAATCTTTGGCAACTGGGACCCACTGAGACTGCAATCCTCGCATTACAGAAAACCACCAAAGTCAAACTCAAGTGGACTGGAGTGCAGGATATGAAAAATATGTACACCCACAGGGACTGAATTAGTCTGAGAAAATAATTTCATAATTGAAACTAATTCATTTAGAGTTGAATACAAATCAAATGAATTGGAAGTGATTAAAAATATCATCAAATATAGCCACAGTCCAAAAATTAACATCATGTTCAGTTTAAGTCTCTTTTGTTGGGTAGTTAGAATAGGAAAAAAGGAGTCCAAAATGGCGGTGGATAAAAGACAAAGAATGGAGAAGCACACAAAAAGTGGAACAAAGGAAGGTCTGAGGACCAGAGTGAGAACCTCAGGTGAAAAAAAACAGCCATGCTAGCTGGCCCAAATTACACAGGGCAGGTTCAGGGAGAGGATAAAAAACATATAAAAAGAGGAGCCAAAACTGAGCCTCTCTCTTCTTTTGGATTGGCCCACCCTCATGCCTCAAGGATGTATTTTCCTTTGCTTGCCAAATAAAACTGAGCTGTAACAGAGCTATAACACTGGTCCACCGTTTCAAATTTTTATTGCGGTAAGACAGAACCAAGAAAATTACACACTCCCCCAACATATCTGGTGCCATTTCTCAGATTTCACCTGACTGAAACAACCTTGGCTTGGCCCCTGTAAGGCGGAGGCCAAGCACAGCAGAAGCCCAAGTCGGTAAAAGCTGATGCAGTGGAAGCTGAATTCAAAGAAAACGCAGTGCAGTGGAAGTGACAAGAAGCCCAGCATGCTGGAAATGGGGACAGCAAACACAAACTCAGCAGAGGGCTCATGCAACTCAGTCTCAGATTTCAGAAGACCTCCGGTTAAGGTAGGCGGTCCTTGCTCCTATGGCTGGAAGAACATATGGCTAACTAAATCTTAATTCCTTTACAATCTCTTGTTTCTCGTTTCCTTGAACACCCTGTGAACAGGTGAGCAGCAGTGAGTGCAACTGAAGGACTCTGGCAGGGGCTACTCCCCAGTTTGTCCTGAAGGCTCCACTATCTGCTATGACCTAGTAGCTGTTGCCCAAGTGGGTGAGGGTTCTTCTGTCCTTAACCTCCTTGTGCCAAGGATCAGGCCAATAAATATTGTGGGCACAGGTCAGGCATTAAGCAGATTTTCCAAGTTATGAAGGGGATTCCTCAACATGTTTTTCCCACTGCTTTTTCCTCTCATCCTTCAGCTCCTCTCTCCATCTAGTCCACTGCTTACAAAGTATTGGGCAGCTTATAATTTTCCCATTTCTGAAAGTTGCATTTGAAATTGTTTACCTAAGATTGGCACTCAAATCTACGTGGCAGGGACTCTGCTATGCTTAGTCACTTAGTCGTATTCAACTGGAACTTGAGCACGGCCTAAACCCACAGTGCCTGGTTTCAGACCTAATGAAGTTCAGGTTTTTGATGTCTCACTGCAAATAATTCAATGAGAGACACAGTAATAGCTAAGAGGTAGATTTGTTCAGATTCAGAGAGAAGCACAGTCCACAGAGTATATGCCATTAGAGAGGGTGTATCCCAAGGCCATGAAATGTGGTGTTTTCCTGAGCTGGGTGATTTCATATGCTAATGAGTGGGAGGATCGTTCCAACAATTGAGGAACCACCCACTCCTTGGTCTTTTGATAGTGCCTTTTTATGGAATGAGATTCATGACATTGTACAGGAGACAAGGATCAAGACCATCCCCATGGAAAAGAAATGCAAAAAAAGCAAAATGGCTGTCTGTGAAGGCCTTAATAATAGCTGTGAAAAGAAGAGAGGTGAAAAGCAAAGGAGAAAAGGAAAGATATAAGCATCTGAATGCAGAGTTCCAAAGAATAGCAAGAAGAGATAAGAAAGCCTTCTTCAGCGATCAATGCAAAGAAATAGAGGAAAACAACAGAATGGGAAAGACTAGAGATCTCTTCAACAAAATTAGAGATGCCAAGGGAACATTTCATGCAAAGATGGGCTCAATAAAGGACAGAAATGGTATGGACCTAACAGAAGCCAAAGATGTTAAGAAGAGGTGCCAAGAATACACAGAAGAACTATACAAAAAAGATCTTCACAACCCAGATAATCACGATGGTGTGATAACTCATCTAGAGCCAGACATCCTGGAATGTGAAGTCAAGTGGGCCTTAGAAAGTATCACTACGAACAAAGCTAGTGGAGGTGATGGAATTCCAGTAGAGCTATTTCAAATCCTGAAAGATGTTGCTGTGAAAGTGCTGTACTCAATATGCCAGCAAATTTGGACAACTCAGCAGTGGCCACAGGACTGGAAAAGGTCAGTTTTCATTCCAATGCCAAAGAAAGGCAATGCCAAAGAATGCTCAAACTACTGCACAATTGCACTCATCTCACACGCTAGCAAAGTAATGCTCAAAATTCTTCAAGGCAGGCTTCAGCAATACATGAACTGTGAACTTCCAGATGTTCAAGCTGGTTTTAGAAAAGGCAGAAGAACCAGAGATCAAATTGCCAACATATGCTGGATCATGGAAAAAGCAAGAGAGTTCCAGAAAAAATCTATTTCTGCTTTATTGACTATGCCAAAGCCTTTGACTGTGGATCACAATAAACTGTGGGAAATTCTGAAAGAGATGGGAATATCAGACCACCTGACTTGCCTCTTGAGAAATCTATATGCGGGTCAGGCAGCAACAGTTAGAACTGGACATGGAACAACAGACTGGTTCCAAATAGGAAAAGGAGTACGTCAAGGCTGTATATTGTCACCCTGCTTATTTAACTTCTATGCAGAGTACATCATGAGAAACGCTGGACTGGAAGAAACACAAGCTGGAATCAAGATTGCTGGGAGAAATATCAATAACCTCAGATATGAAGATGACACCACCCATATGGCATAAAGTGAAGAGGAACTAAAAAGTTTCTTGATGAATGTGAAAGAGGAGAGTGAAAAAGTTGGCTGAAAGCTCAACATTCAGAAAACGAAGATCATGGCATCCAGTCCCATCACTTCGTGGGAGATAGATGGGGAAACAGTGGAAACAGTGTCAGACTTTATTTTGGGGGTCTCCAAAATCACTGCAGATGGTGACTGCAGCCATGAAATTAAAAGACGCTTCTCCTTGGAAGAAAAATTATGAGCAACCTAGATAGTATATTCAAAAGCAGAGACATTACCTTGCCGACTAAGGTCCGTCTAGTCAAGGCTATGGTTCTTCCTGTGGTCATGTATGGATGTGAGAGTTGGACTGTGAAGAAGGCTGAGCACCGAAGAATTGATGCTTTTGAACTGTGGTGTTGGAGAAGGCTCTTGAGAGTCCCTTGGAGTGCAAGGAGATCCAACCAGTCCATTCTGAAGGAGATCATTCCTGGGATTTCTTTGGAAGGAATGATGCAAAGCTAAAACTCCAGTACTTTGGCCACCTCATGCGAAGAGTTGACTCATTGGAAAAGAATCTGATGCTGGGAGGGATTGGGGGCAGGAGGAGAAGGGGACGACCGAGGATGAGATGGCTGGATGGCATCACGGATTAGATGGATGTGGGTCTGAGTGAACTCCAGGAGTTGGTGATGGAGAGGGAGGCCTGGTGTGCTACGATTCATGGGGTCACAAAGAGTCAGACATGACTGAGTGACTAAACTGAAACTGAAACTGGAACTATCATGGTACTTCTGGGTGTGTCATTTTAGTTTGCAGATTGAGAAGCAAAGTTTACTTAAATTTGACTTGTCTGTCATTTTGGACCCATTTGATTGTAATCAGTTTATGTTATACCCTTGGGCTATCTCCTTCTTTCAAATGTTGTGCCCGGTCACCTTTGTTCCTGTTTCATGCTTTTTTCCTGAGCCCCTTCGGGGCTCACAACTTTGCCTTTACAACCTTTTGGAGGGACAACCAGTTAATAGCTGGCCCTTGGGAGGGAAATACTGCATAATATCCAATCCCTCTAGATATTCAGGCCTTCATCTTCCATGTTTCCTACAACGTGTGCAACAACAGCATCTCTCAGTTCAGTTCATTTCAGTTCAGTTCAGTTCAGTTCAGTCCCTCAGTCGTGTCCGACTATTTGCGACCCCATGAATCGCAGCACGCCAGGCCTCCCTGTCCATCACCAACTCCTGGAGTTCACTCAGACCCACATCCATCGAATCCGTGATGCCATCCAGCCATCTCATCCTCGGTCGTCCCCTTCTCCTCCTGCCCCCAATCCCTCCCAGCATCAGAGTCTTTTCCAATGAGTCAGCTCTTTGCATGAGGTGGCCAAAGTACTGGAGTTTCACCTTTAGCATCATTCCTTCCAAAGAAATCCCAGGAATGATCTCCTTCAGAATGGACTGGTTGGATCTCCTTGCAGTCCAAGGGACTCTCAAGAGTCTTCTCCAACACCACAGTTCAAACGCGTCAATTCTTCAGCGCTCAGCGTTCTTCACAGTCCAACTCTCACATCCATACATGACCACAGGAAAAACCATAGCCTTGACTATGCAGACCTTAGTCAGCAAAGTAATGTCTCTGCTTTTGAATATGCTATCTAGGTTGGTCATAACTTTTCTTCCAAGGAATAACCGTCTTTTAATTTCATGGCTGCAGTCACCATCTGCAGTGATTTTGGAGCCCAGAAAAATAACGTCTGACACTGTTTCCACTGTTTCCCCATCTATTTCCCATGAAGTGATGGGACCAGATGCCATGATCTTCGTTTTCTGAATGTTGAGCTTTAAGCCAACTGTTTCACTCTCCTCTTTCACTTGTATCAAGAAACTCTTTAGTTCCTCTTCACTTTCTGCCATAAGGGTGGTGTCATCTGCATATCTGAGGTTATTGATATTTCTCTTGGCAATCTTGATTCCAGCTTGTGTTTCTTCCGGTCCAGTGTTTCTCATGATGTACTCTGCATATAAGTTAAATAAGCAGGGTGACAATATACAGCCTTGACATACTCCTTTTCTTATTTGGAACCAGTCTGTTGTTCCATGTCCAGTTCTAACTGTTGCTTCCTGACCTGCATATAGATTTCTCAAATCCTCCATTTAAAAGTGTATACCTCAGTGGTTTTTAGTATATTCACAAAGTTGTGCCACCATCATCACTAAAATTTTCAAGTGTTTCTAGAGTTCTTATATATATATTTTTCTTTTTTTATGGTATGGTGTGGTGCCACATGGCTTGCAGGATCTTAGTTCAGCAATCAGGAATGGAACCTTCACCCTTGGCAGTGAAAGTATGGAGTCTTGATAACTGAACTGCCAGGGAACTTCCCTGGAGCTCTTATTATAAATGTAAGATTTCTGGGAGAACTGAGGAAATATATTACCCTGCCTTGAAAGAATTTGTAATGGCTTGTAAACTTAAGGCTCCTCACTACTTATAATAAAAGAGAACAATATTGTATAAGAATGTAAGAGATAAAATACTTAGAAAGAAGAATTAACAAGCAGGGCTAGTGATGATAAGGGAGTCTTCTGTGGGGAGGCAGGCCTTGGAGATGAGGAAAAATTGGAGAAGTGGTGTGAGCAGGAGGGCATCAGATGCAAGAAACTGTCAGACTAAACAGCCAAAGTGTTAAACTGTTGCCAAGCTAACTATTTGCCCTACTGAGAGACTACCTGGGACTGCAATAGGAAATAGAAAAGAGCGGAGATGAGACCAGAGATATCAGAGATGGCCTGGCCTATTTGAAGGTAATTTATATAATAGTGACCAGCAGCTCCTCTCAGAAACTAGGGTGTGATGCTCATTGGTTTCAGCAAGATGTATGTTTTGCAGAACAAAGACAGCATCTGGCTCTTAGTGGAAATTCCTGCTTTAAAAAGGCATTTTGTTCCATTTTGAAATAAAGTGGGAGTGAAAGTCATGCCCCATGATGCTTCATGGTTAACAAAACTGCAAAGGCATTTCTGCCTGGGCATAAAAGATTATTTTAAGCATCATCTCCTGGGCTTCTCAGTTACTAAGAGAATCCTGTCTCAGCTCAGTGGTGCACACAGGCAAGTTGCCATGACAATCCTGCTAGGCCTGGATGGAGTCTAAATACCACAGAGGTAGGAAATGCTGTCACTGTCTGACCCCTGAGCAGCTTGGCAGTGTCCTCCTACCCCTGCAGCCAGTCACTTCTCCTGGACCCACCTCTGCAGCACAGTCCTTGCCACTAGGAGGCACAGGCCTGGCTGTGGGCATTCAAGGGTTAGTAGCTCAACCTGTTTGATGGTCAGTCTCCTCTTGTGTCCCAGAATGTGCTGTTCATGTTGAGTCATATTCAAGTCTTCCTGAATGCTCATAGTCCCTCAAGCCTTGCCTTTGTCTCTCCAAATAGAGGCTGCTCCTGCTGCTGCTGCTAAGTTGCTTCAGTCGTGTCCAACTCTGTGCGACCCCATAGATGGCAGCCCAGCAGGCTCCCCCGTCCCTGGGATTCTCCAGGCAAGAACACTGGAGTGGGTTGCCATTTCCTTCTCCAATGCATGACAGTGAAAAGTGAAAGTGAAGTCGCTCAGTTGTGTCCGACTCTTTGCGACCCCATGGACTGCAGCCTACCAGACTCCTCCTTCCATGGGATTTTCCAGGCAAGAGTACTGGAGTGGGGTGCCATTGCCTTCTCCCCAAATAGAGGAAACACTAGATACTTACCAAGAAGTTGCACTAGGAAGCAGGAGAAAATCTTGAATGAATCTTATTCTCTCTCCAACCAGATTATGTGTAGCCAGACATAATCTGAAGCTTTTTCACAGAGAACACCTATCATGGAACTGGTCAGCCAACAATTGACCAGCAATTGATCAATCCCTGCAGTTGCCTAGATGCCATTCTATCCTTTCATGTGTATGCACATAGTGTTTGTGAGCAACAGTGCTTTCTAAAGATGGCAGTAACCACGTCCTCCATCTCTTGTGCTCTTCAACAATGCGACTCAATGCTCACATTGAGGCATGGATCTATATTCTTCAAATCTGGACCAGTATGTGTCTGAAGTGAAGTAGTAACATGATTTCTAAGGTTAGGTCATAAAAGGTAACACAGCTTACATCTGGTATTCTTTGGATGCTTGCTCTTGGGATCCAATGCTCAAGTTATGAGGAACCCCAAGCAACCACGTGACAGGACCACCTACAGAGGTTCCAGAGAACAGCCTAGTAGACGTCCTGACTGACAGGTAGCATCAAACACCAGACATGAGGTGAAGAAACCTTCAAAATACTTCAGTACAATAGCTGACATCACCCAGTCTTCCATCATCTCAGCAGAGCTCCCAAACATAGTGAAGCAAAAACAAGTTGTCCTCACTATGCCCTTTCTCAATTCTTGACCAACAGAAAGCATGCAAAAAATAAGAGTAATTGTTCTGTGCCAAAAACTTTGTGATGATTTAGAGAAAGGGAAAGACATAACTGAACTGAATTCAGAGTTCCAGAGAATAGTAAGGAGAGATGAGAAGGCCTTTTTCAATGAACAATGCAAAGAAATAGAGGAAAACAATAGAATGGGAAAGACTAGAGATCTCTTCAACATTTCCTACAAAGATGGGCATGATAAAGGACAGAAATAGTAAAGACCTAAACCAGAAGAAGAGATTAAGAAGAAGTGGCAAGAATACACAGAATACCAAAAAAGTCTTTATAATCTGGATAACCATGATGGTGTGCTCATTTACCTAGAGCCAGACATCCTGGAGTGTGAAGTTAAGTGAACCTTAGGAATCATTATTGTACTCAAAGCCAGTGGAAGTAACAGAATCCTAGCTGAGCTATTTAAAATCCTGAAAGACTATAAAACACTGGTGAAAGAAATCAAAGAGGACACTAATGGAGAAATATACAGTGTTCATGGATTGGAAGAATCAATATAGTGAAAATGAGTATACTACCCAAAGCAATCTATAGATTCAATGTCATCCCTGTCAAGCTACCAACAGTATTTTTCAGAGCTAGAACAAATAATTTCACCATTTGTATGGAAATACAAAAAACCTCGAATAGCCAAAGCAGTCTTGAGAAAGAAGAATGGAACTGGAGGAATCAACCTGCCTGACTTCAGGCTCTACTACAAAGCCACAGTCATCAAGACAATATGGTACTGGCACAAAGACAGAAATATAGATCAATGGAACAAAATAGAAAGCCCACAGATAAATCCATGCACCTATGGACACCTTATCTTTGACAAAGGAGGCAAGAATATACAATGGAACAAAGACAATCTCTTTAACAAGTGGTGCTGGGAAAACTGGTCTGCTTCTGCTAAGTCACTTCAGTCATGTCTGATTCTGTGTGACCCCATAGACAGCAGCCCACCAGGCTCCACCATCCCTGGGATTCTCCAGGCAAGAACGCTGGAGTGGGTTGCCATTTCCTTCTCCAATGCATGAAAATGAAAAGTGAAAGTGAAGTTGCTCAGTCATGCCCGACTCTTTATGACCCCATGGACTGCAGCCTACCAGGCTCTTCCATCCATAGGATTCTCCAGGCAAGAGTACTGGAGTGGGGTGCCATTGCCTTCTCCAGGGAAAACTGGTCAACCACTTGTAAAAGAATGAAACTAGAACACTTTCTAACACCACACACAAAAATAAACTCAAAATGGATTAAAGATCTAAACGTAAGACCAGAAACTATAAAACTCTTAGAGGAGAACATAGGCAAAACACTCTCTGACATAAATCACAGCAGGATCCTTTATGATCCACCTCCCAGAATATTGGAAATAAAAGCAAAAGTAAATAAATGGGACCTAATTAAAATTAAAGCTTCTGCACAACAAAGGAAACTATCAGCAAGGTGAAAAGACAGCCTTCAGAATGGGAGAAAACAATGGCAAATGAAGAAACTGACAAACAACTAATCTCAAAAATATACAAGCAACTCCTGCAGCTCAATTCCAGAAAAATAAACGACCCAATCAAAAAGTGGGCCAAAGACCTAAACAGACATTTCTCCAAAGAAGACATACAGATGGCTAACAAACACATGAAAAGATGCTCAACATCACTCATTACCAGAGAAATGCAAATCAAAACCACAATGAGGTATCATTTCACAACAGTCAGAATGGCTGCTATCCAAAAGTCTACAAACAATAAATGCTGGAGAGGGTGTGGAGAAAAGGGAACCCTCCTGCACTGTTAATGAGGATGCAAACTAGTATAGCCACTATGGAGAACAGTGTGGAGAGTCCTTGAAAAACTGGAAATAGAACTGCCACATGACCCAGCAATCCCACTGCTGGGTGTACACACTGAACAAACTAGAATTGAAAGAGACACGTGTACCCCAATGTTCATCGCAGCACTGTTTATAATAGCCAGGACATGGAAGCAACCTAGATGTCCACCAGCAGATGAATGGATAAGAAAGCTATAGTACATTTGCACAATGGAATATTACTCAGCCATTGAAAAGAACACATTTGAATCAGTTCTAATGAGGTGGATGAAACTGGAGCCTATTATACAGAGTAAAGTAAGCCAGAAAGAAAAACACCAATACAGTACACTAACACATATACATGGAATTTAGAAAGATGGTAATGATAACCCTGTATGTGAGACAGCAAAAGAGACATAGATGTATAGAACAGACTTTTGGACTCTGTGGGAGAGGGTGAGGGTGTGATGGTTTGGGAGAATAGCATTGAAACATGTATAATATCATATATGAAATGAATTGCCAGTCCAGATTCAATGCTCAGGGCTGGTGCACTGGGATGACCCAGAGGGATGGTATGGAGAGGGAGGTGGGAGGGGGTTCAGATGGGGAACACGTGTACACCCATGGTGGATTCATGTTGATGTATGGCAAAACCAATACAATATTGTAAAGTAATTAGACTCCAGTTAAAATAAATAAATTTATATTAAGAAATAAAATAAATTAATTTTAAAACATAAAAATAAATAAATAAATAAAATCCTGAAAAATCATGCTGTGGAAGTGCTTCACTCAATATGCCAGCAAATTTGGAAAACTCAGCAGTGGCCACAGGACTGGAAAAAGTCAGTTTTCATTCCAACCTCAAAGAAGGGTAATGCCAAAGAATGTTCAAACTATCGCACAATTGCACTGAATTCACATGCTAGCAAGTTATGCTCAAAATCCTTCAAGCTAGCCTTCAGCATTACATGAATCAAGAACTTCCAGATGTACAAGCTGAGTTTCGAAGCAGTAGAGGAACCAGGGGTCAAATTGCCAAAATCCGTTTAGATCACAGAGAAAGCAAGGGAATTTCAGAAAAACACCTACTTCACTGACTATGATCACAACAAACTGTGGAAAATTCTTAAAGAGATGGGAGTACCAGATCCCTTACTTGTCTCCTGAGAAAACTGTATGCAGGTCAGGAAACAATGGTTAGAACTGGATGTGGAACAACAGACTGGTTCAAAATTGGGAAAGATATATGACAAGGATGAATATTGTCACCCTGATTATCTCACTTCTATGTGAAATGCTGGGCTGGATGAATCACAAGCTGGAATTAAGATTGCCAGGAAAAACATCAACAACCTCAGATACACAGATGGTACCACTCTAATACAGAAAGGGAAGAGGAACTAAACAGCCTCTTGAGGGTGAAAGAGGAGAGTGAAAAAGCTGGTTTAAAACTCAAATTTTTAAAAACTAAGTTTATGGCACATGGTCCCATCACTTCACGGCAAATAGAAGGGGAAAAAGTGGAAGCAGTGACAGATTTTCTTTTCTTGGGCTCCAAAATAACTGTAGACAGTGACTGTAGCCATGAAATTAAAAGATTCTTATTCCTTGGAAAGAAAGCTTAACAAACCTAAACAGTGTATTAAAAAGCAGAGACATCACTTTGCTGACAAAGGTTGGGATAGTCAAAGCTATGGTTTTTCCAGTAGTCATGTACAGATGTGAGAGTTGGACCATAAAGAAGAATAAGCACTGAAGAACTGATGCTTCTGAATTGTGGTGCTGGAGAAGACTCTTGAGAGTCCCTTGGAATGCAAGGGTATTAAACCAGTTAATCCTAAAGGAAAGCAACCCTGTATATCGACTGAAGGACTGATGCTGAAGCTGAAGCTCCAATACTTTGGCCACCTAATGGTAGAGCTGACTCATTGGAAAAGAGCCTGATGCCTGGGAAGATCGAAGGCAACAGGAGAAGGGGTGGCAGAGGATAAGATTGTTAGATAGCACCACCAACTCAATAGACATGAAGCAAACTCTGGGAGATAGTGGAGGACAGAGGAGGCTGGCATTAGGTCATGAGGAGTCAGACATGGCTTAGTGACTGAACAACAACAACAAAACACTAAAAGAAGATAACAGGGTTATCTTTTTTCCAGTGAGAAACTGAAGTCCCAGAGAGGCAAAATGGTATCAGGGTCCCAAGGCCATGGTACTGTCTGAAGGATGACGTCAGAAATGCTGGGAAGCTGGAGATCAGTGCCCTAGAGAAGCCCTGGCTAGGTCCCTCAAGAACTGGATTGGTTCTTGTCAATTAGCAGCACACTGTAGTGATGAAATTAAGACAATACTTCCCAATCCCAGCTGTCAATCAGGAAATACCTGACAGCAGACAGAGCATGTTTTGTTTTGATTTGGTTTAATGATGGTGTCTGCTAAGGACAACCTTCGCTGAAGGTTGCCATCATGGACTAGGAGAGTTCTGGCACTAGGGGCAAAGGTTAAACTGACTGGCTGCCTCCTCAGACCTCACAGACTGCCATGTGTGATATGATCACTTACCAATTTTCCTCTCAGCGATATAGGAATTCCAATGCAAGGGTAATAACATACTTGTCTTAGAGAATCAAAGAAACAGAATGGCTCTGCTGAGATTTAAATCTTGGCCCTAACTAGTCAAAAGAACTTAAGTCATGTAGTCTCTCTGTATTTATTTTCTAAACTGTAAAATGGAGATAATTATAGTATTATCCTATGGGGTTATTATAAAGATCAAATGAGGAAATACACCAAAGAGTGAACATGAATTCTGTTAGGAATCAGATTTCAGTATTTAATTTATAATGGAATGTCAACACAATAATTCTAACAGACCACACCCAAGGCCACACTCCAGTTACAAAACAGTTCTTTCCTCAAAAAATCTTATCCTCAAAACAGATCTGCTCCCTCACCATCATTATCCCTAGTTTCACATTGTCCTTCTTACTTCCAACAAAATTACTGTGATGCCCAAATGCTGAACTTTTGCTGAATAGTATCCATTTCAAAAGAAGTCTGTTTCCTTCATGCCACCCAGTGTAAGTCCAAATATTATGACTCATTTGTAGGTGTATGCTCTCTCTTGCTGCAGGAAGCTAATGAAACTTAAATTTATGAATTCAAGTGTGCTCCTGGTAGTCTCTGACTGAGACTTCCAGGGCTTCCACAATACTCATCCCATATTATATGCTCAAGAAATGCTAGCCATTTGCAGTTGTAGTCAAGTCTTTTTATTCCCAGCTTCTTTCATACAGCATATCTCAAGACATGCTTATTCAGTAAAGGGCTATTCTCAAATAACTGGGAAGCCAGGCTAGCATGAGCAAACAAAGATTTTGAGAACATTCTTTGTTTTCTAATTTTATCTTTATAGAACAGTCCAAGTAGTTATCAGGAATTGACCATGGCCTGGACTTTTTAAATGAGCATAGCCATATCTCAGATAAAAGAAGGTCTTAAAATAGCTTAAGTCTTTTTATTTCTGAATTTCTACACGCACTCATCTGGCAAAGAAGGAAACAAAGTAATAGAATGAATACCCAAAATCACACATGGTGATTAGGCTGACTCTGGAACCCAGGACAAAGGTTTATTTGTACCTAAAGTATATTAGGAATAAATGATTGTACAAAATAATTTAGTAATCATTTACTCTCTCCAGGAGTTTCTCCTGGTCAGGAACTCATGAGTTTCTTAGCTGGGTGGTTTAGGCTCAGTCTTTCATGATTGCAGTCATTTGAAATGTTGCCTGGAACCAGAGGAATCCATTCCTAAGTGGTTAATTCCTAGTTGGAAAGATGGTTCCTCCTCACATGGGCCCCTCCACAGGGACAAGTCCTGCAGGACAAGACTGCTGGCTTTCCTCATACAGAGCCGTCCAAGAGCCCAAGACACACTAGCAATACCTTTTATGATCCACCCCGGAAGTCACACCACATCAACTTGGCCAGAGTCTACATGTCAGTCCTGTTTTAGTACCAATTCTTCCATCTGTTTTGGACCAGCACTGTCTGTATTTCTTCATTTGTAATATAAAAGTAACGACCTTCTTGTTTTGAACATAACCCAATATAAGAATATGAAGAGCTGCTTAGTACAATGAGCTGCCCCACAACGGGCACTACTTAGAAGTGACTTCGCTTCCTTAAGAAGCCTGTCCCTAGTTTGCCTCATTCTCTTAAGTTTAAATTCCAAGAGTCTAGTTCTTTTTTTCCACCCCATAGAGAGCCAGATCCTACCCACCCCACCCTAACTCAGAGCCAAGTTAGGACTATTCCGGAGGCGGAACTCTAGTTCTTGGAGCCGATCCCGGCACCGGCGCGCTTTGCGAGCGGACCGGAAATGGCTCTGGCAGTTCTTTTTCGTCCGGGAAGGCAGTGTGGGAGGCTGCGGGACAGCTTCGGACGGTTCACAGGACTGGGACACGGTCGCTGCGGCGCCCTGAAAGCCGAGCCGAGCGGCAGGGCGCCCGAGGGTGAAGGGGTTGCGCTCTCCCGGCCTCACCATGCCCAGTTGGAGGCTGCTGGCTTGGACCGGCGCCCGGGTGCTGGACCGCGGCACAGGTGGCCTGGGCACTGCCCTGGGCTCGGGAAACAGGTGGGTGCTGCGGAGAGACGAGCGTGGGGGGTGATGCTTGCACTCGCGGCCACGGGCTGTGGCTTGGCCCGGCCCAGGGTAGGAGGGAGCTCCGTCCAGGCCTGAAGAGTTAAGAATCACTACTCAAAGGACGTGCCCTTTGAAGGGTTGAAGGGATAGGTTTTTTATTTTCAATGCTGATGAGCCAGCGACTGGCAGCAAGAAGTACCAACAGCAATAATATTATCTTCCAATTAGTGAGTGTTTATAATAAATGTTCTGTTAGAAACATTAGGCGCCTTGGCTCATGTAGCCTCATGAGAGCTGTTATCATCCGTTTTACAGATACCACCATTATTCCGTCCTATCATTATTCAGTTTTACAGATAAAAGAGTCTTAGAGACAAGCGATTTGCCCAAGGTCACTTAACTAATAACTGCAGAATTGAGACTCTAGCCTGGCTATATCTTCCTGTCTACAAAAGAGATAGACCTCAGAAAGCTTTACTTCTTTCTGACCCTCCTCTCAAGAATTACACACCTGTTTCCTGACCTCTGTCCCCTAAAGTCTTTCTTGTGTGTTCAGCTAGTACAGGTCAGGTCTTTTATGGATTTTTAGAATTTGCACACTCCATTTTTTCACCATTATGAGCCTAGGCCATGTCATTACAGATAAGAGGTGAGTTTATCAGAAAAATATCAGTAAGCCCACATTCTGTCACCTCTACTGCATGTAAACTGTTATGGTACATGTTCAAATGGGCCTGTGACTTCTCTTGTCTACAAAGGACTACACTATTGGAAATCTGTTTATCCCAGAGGAGAAAGGGAGAACTTTTCCTCCAGGATATTTATTAACGGTTAAAATATGAGCCCCGTTTTCATGAGGAATGTCAGTGAAAAAAACTGGAACAGGATGCACACCTTTCCCTAAGGCCCTGACTATACTTTCCAGCTGATGTAACCTCCTGTACAATAAATGGGGAACCTTTTGAGTTGTGCTTTGTTCTCTAATTTTATTTTTGCAGAACAGACATCTGGGTTTTGGTTAGAAGTCTCCATGGCAAGAGTGGTACTTGGTGGGATGAACATCTTTCTGAAGAGAATGTTTCCTTTGTTAAGCAACTGGTCTCTGATGAAAATAAAGCCCAGTTAGCAAGTAAACTCTGTCCTCTGAAAGATGAGCCGTGGCCTATACATCCTTGGGAACCAGGTGGTTATTTTGTATATGTTGTGTTCTCATTGCCTGATTTCTGTCTGACTGGCACATTTAAAGTCATAATGACTTCTGGATAAATTTGTCATCTCTGTTTTTCATGACATAACTGTCTGTTTCATTGTGGTTTGGTTTGCAAGTATATTTCCAGCATCCTAGTCTACTGTTAGTGAATTTCTGATGATCATCAAAACTTACTCAAGAAACTGCATAGTAGGTGAAAAGAGAATCATTCTGCAAATTTTTTTTTAAATTTTCTTCAGATAATAAAATAGAAAAGAAAAGCTGGAAGAGTGCGGTGAACTAAAATGTATCACTCAAAGATTTGCATTTGAGGTGTTCTAGCACTCAGTACCTACCAAGCATAACCCCAGAATCAGCTCTTAGTACCAGAGTGCTGCATCCATCTATGGCCAGACCAAAAAGCATAAGACCTTTCCTGTTGAGGCTGTTGTCTTTGATTGGGGGTTATTGTGGCTGTCAAATTGTTTAATGACTAGACATCTTAGTGGAGCAACTTCATCAGTTTATACAACAAACTGAGTGTCATGGTAGATGCTAACATTTTTTAGCCACATAACCACTTATGTCATCTCTGTAACCCCAGCTAACTTCTTAGAATTTAAGTAGTAGATATTTCCTGATTAATGAGGTTGGATATGAATTGATACTAAGAAAGCAAGGCATAAAGGTAGATACATCATGCCCTCTATTAATTACCACTATTCTAAATACTAGAATATATCACTTTAACTGTTTTCTTTATTTTATATAGTTCTCTTATATTTTTTATTTTACAGAGATTTATTGAGTAATACTATGTCAGGCATGGTTGAAGGCACTTATATCTGAAAGGAACAGTTGTATTTTACTCTATGGGTATATCAGCATGTTTGTTATCTGCCTACTCCTTATATGAAACCAAAATTTAGGAAATCCTGTAGTATCAAGTTGACAAATGTTGGAAAAAACTGTGTGAATACTGATTTGTCTTTAATTGCCAGGTTCCTCTAGAGTGGGCCTTATTGCACTGAAGCTAGGCATGATGCCTTTATGGACCAAAGATGGTAAGAAGCATGTGGTCACATTACTTCAGGTAAGAAAGAAATAAAAAATAATAGCAAATCTGTTGTGTGTGCTGAGATCTATTTGTGCAAACCTGTTGTGCAATAGACAATATTTGTATCCTGAAATGTGAAGAAGAGGTAGAATGGAGCATAAATTCTGTGAAAGAGGTTTATTTCTGAGGATGTCAGTGAATGTTCTTACTCATGCCTGCATGGTGGCTTTCTTGATACTGGTGTTGGGATAACTGGAGCAATAAATTAAAAAAAAAAAAAATTGTAACCTAACTTCTTACAGATCTACTAGTTTAACTCAGTCAGAAAAAAGTCTCAGTCCCATCTTATTTTCATTTATGCGGTTCTTTCAACTCCAAGTTATAATTTTGATCTCTTTACTAACTCAGAGTGTAACACTTACCTGCAGAAGCAGCATTTTGTTGTCTGAAATAAGGTTAATGGTTAAGAATGTAGGCCCTGGAACCTGGATATCTCATATCTGAGTTATACCATTTCCTAGCTGTGTTCTTTGAAGCACTGCCTCATCTGTAAAAGATAGGCTTTTATTCTTCAGGAGAAATCACTGTGACCTCCCTCAAAGGGTTACTGTGAGGCTTGCACAAGATGATAAATGTCAGGCACTTAAAATTTAAAACAATGTTCAATGTCCAGCATTAGCTGTTGCTGTCTTTATCATTATTATAAAAATCACTGGTACGTTGAGACCATCATTCTCCAGATCACTTTGAACAGCTCACTTCATCTTTGGAGTTAAGCCTTGGACAAGTGATTAGGCAAGCAATGGAGATTAAAGTGAGAACCCATACATGGAAGTGCTTCCAGTACTGTCAGGCACAGGTGGCCTGCAAGCCCTTAGTAAGTTTTTCCTGACTCTGAATGATCAAGGAAAGAATTATATCAATAATTCCTAGAAGTCTACAGAACTTTGGGAACTTTCAGGAATGACGGCTGGGATTGTAAATTGGAACAACTACTTCAGGAAATAGTTTAGCATTAGGGAAAGTTGAGGTAGGTGAACCTGTGGTCTTCCAGTTTCACTCCTGAGTGTTACTAGAAAACTCAAGCAGATCAGTTATAGCAGCATTACTCTTAATACTCCAAAACTAGAAATAACTCATGTTTCCATCATGGTAGAATGCATAAAGAAATCATGGTATATTTACATGATAAAGAGCTGGGTGGCAGTGAAAATGCACAGAATGGAGCTGCAGAAAGCAGTGTGGGTGAACCTTAGCAATAGAATCTTGAGCAAAAGCAGGAAAATCTGGAGGAGTCTGTGGTCTGACTCCACTTACATGAAGTTTCAACAGATAGCACTAACTACAGGATTAAGCAGTGCTTTCAAAGGTAGTAATTATAATGAAAAGTTAAATAAATGATTACCACAGTGTCAAGAGGGATTTATTTGAAGGGCAGTGCTTGCCAAACTTTTCTGTACCTCAGGATCACATAGGGGGTTCAGAAAACATAGGTTCTGTTTTAGTAGGTTCTGGCAGGGGCTGCATTTTCACACAGTTCCCAAGTGATGCTGATACAGCTTGTCTAGGGACCACACTTTGAGAACCACTGCTCAAGGGGTAAAAAGGATAGGGAGGAATGGGTGTGAGGTGGGGATTAGGAAGAGACACAGAGGTTTGGGGGATTTTTGATATGGGTAGTGGTTATATGCATATTTTCTTTGTAAATACTCCATTTTGTTGTATATTTGTGTTTTATGCATATTATGTATTGTGGTTAATGGGTTTTTTAGATTGTGATTGGTTTTAGAGGGATGATGAGATCAGAAACTTAAGAGAATTCCTAACTGTCCTAGGGACTCAGTGTGGTTGGTATGTAAAATTAACAGGTATTCCAGCACATTGATTTTTGTGTGTGTGTTTTTTGTTTTTTAGGTACAAGACTGTCATGTCCTAAAATATACTCCAAAGGAAAATCATAATGGAAAAATGGCAGCCCTGACTGTAGGAGGAAAAACTGTGTCACGTTTCCATGTAAGGATGCATTTTCATTCCTAGAATACTGCATTTCATTAGCTTTAGATCTGATTTATTTGAAATTCTGAATTAAGTTTTGAGGCTATCACATAGTCATAAACTTGTCCTGGAGGTAAACTATGGATTTGAGGGAAGACAGTCTGATAGAGGGGCTTCCCTGAAGGTAAAGAATCTGCCTGTGATGTGGGAGACCTGGATTCAGTCCCTGGGTTGGGAAGATCCCCTGGAGAAGGGAATGGCAACCCACTCCAGTATTCTTGCCTGGAGAATTCCATAGACAGAGAAGCCAAGGAGAGACAAGAAGGCCTTCTTTAATGAACAGTCTATAAAAATAGAGGAAAACAACAGAAGGAGAAAGCCTAGAGATCTCTTCTGGAAAATTGGAAATACCAAGGGAACATTTCACGCAAAGATGGGCACAATGAAGGACAGAAGTGGTAGAGATCTAGTAGATACTGAAGAGATCAAGAAGAGATGGAAAGAACACACAGAAGGAGTGTACAAAAAAGATCTTAATGAACTGAATAACTAATTCATGTTACCCAGAGCTAGGCATTCTGGAGTGTGAAGTCAAGTGGGCCTTAGGAAGCACTGCTGTGAATAAAGCTGGTGGATGCAATGGAATTCCAATAGAACTATTCAAAACCCTAAAAGATGATGCCATCAAAGTGTTGCCCTGAATATGTCAGCAAATCTGGAAGACCTAGCAGTGGCCACAGGACTGGGAAAGGTCAGTCCTTACCCCAGTTCCCAAGAAGAGATGGGACTAAAGCATGTTTCATACTTAACATGTTTAGTACTAAAGAATATTCTAACCATCCGACAATTTCACTCATCTCCCATGCTAGTATGGTCATGCTTAAAATCTTGCTTGCTAGGCTTTAGCATTATGCAAACCAACAACTTCCAGACGTCCAGGCTGGGTTTAGAAAAGACAAGGGAACCAGAAATCAAATTGCCAACGTTTGCTTAATCATAGAGAAAGCAAGGGAATCCCCGAAAAACATCTACTCTGTTTCATTAACTTCGCTAAAGCCTTTGACTGTGTGGATCATAATAAACTGTGGAAAGCTCTTAAAGAGATAGGAATACTAGATCATCTTACCTGTCTCCTGAGAAATCTGTATGCAGATCAGGAGCAGCAGTTAGAATCCTGTATGGAATAACTGATTGGCTCAGGATTGAGAAAGGAGTATCACGGTGCTGTCTGCTGTCACCCTGTTTATTTAACTTATACATTGAGCACACCATGAGAAATGCCAAGCTGGATGAGTTACAAGCTGGAATCAAGATAGGCAGGAGAAACATCAACAAACTCAGATATGCAGATGATACCACTCTAATGGCAGAAGGTGAAGAGGAACTAAAGAGCCTCTTGATGAGGGTGAAGGAGGAGAATGAAAGAGCAGGCTTAAACTAAATATTAGGAAAAAAACACTAAGATCTTGGCATCAGCCCCATTACTTCATGGTAAATAGAAGGGGAAAAAGTGGAAGTAGTGGCAGATTTCCTCTTCTTGGGCTCTAAAATCACTGTGGATGGTGACTGCAGCCATGAAATCAGATGTTTGCTTCTTGGCAGGAAAACTATGACAAATCTAAGCAATGTGCTGAAAAGCCAAAACATTACTGTGCTGACAAAGATTAGTATATCAAAGCTTTAATCTTTCCAGTGGTCACATGTGGTTGTGAGAGCTGGACCGTAAAGAAGACAGCACCAGAGAATTGATGCCTTCAAACTGTGGTCTGGAGAAGACTCCTGAAAGTCCCTTGGACAGCAAGAAGATCAAACCAGTCAATCTTAAGGGAAGGGAAGGGAAGTGAAGTGAAGTCGCTCAGTCGTGTCCTACTCTTTGCGACCCCATGGACTGTAGCCTCCCAGGCTCCTCCGTCCGTGGGATTTTCCAGGCAAGAGTACTGGAGTGGATTGCCATTTCCTTCTCCAGGAGATCTTCCCAACCCAGGGATCGAACCCAGGTCTCCCGCATTGCAGGCAGACGCTTTACCATCTGAGCCACCAGGGAAGACTAATCTTAAGGGAAATCAACCCTGAGTACTCATTGGAAGGACCGATACTAAAGATGAAGTAACAGTATTTGGCCACCTGATGCAAAGAGCTGACTCATTGGAAAAGACTCTGGTGCTGGGAAAGATTGAAGACAGGAGGGGAAAGGGACAACGGGATATGATGGTTGGATGGCATCACCAATTCAGTGGACATGAGTTTGAGCAAGCTTTGCGAGATGGTGAAGACAGGGAAACTTGGTGTGCTGCAATCCGTGGGATCACAAAAGAGTCAGACACGACTGAGTGACTGAGCAACAACAATTCCCTGATCCAGGAAGATCCCACATGCCAAGGAGCAACTAAACCCATGGGCCACAGCTATTGAGCCTGCAATCCAGAGCCCGGGAGCCACAACTACTAAAGACCGAGCGCCCCAGGGCCCATGCTCTGCAACAAGAAAAACCACTGCAATGAGAAGCCTGCGCACTGCAACTAGAGAAAAGCCTGCACAGCTGCGAAGACCGAGCACAGCCAGAAATAAATAGAATGCTGAGTTTATAGTTTAAATGTGGAAACATCTGCACAATTATTATTTTGGAGTTTTTTTGGATAACTAAAAGCAGAGAATACCTTTTAAGAAATGGTGATAATTTTCACTAATGGCTGCTGAAATGTCTTTACGTTTACTAAAACATTGCTTGTCTCTAGATTAATATTTTTATTATAAATTGTTTATGAAGTGAACATGAATGGAAATTAGGAGATAACCTGTGCTATGCAGCTGTCAAAACTAGCAGGTGTTTATCATTTACCTTTTATTTCCTTGTCATAGTTAATTTTTTATTTAAAAGTTTTAATTTTCTTTCTTTTTTTAAAATTACTTCATTTATTTATTTCTGGCTGTGCTCAGTCTTCGCAGCTGTGCAGGCTTTTCTCTAGTTGCAGTGCGCAGGCTTCTCATTGCAGTGGTTTCTCTTGTTGCAGAGCATGGGCCCTGGGGCGCTCGGTCTTTAGTAGTTGTGGCTCCCGGGCTCTGGATTGCAGGCTCAATAGCTGTGGCCCATGGGTTTAGTTGCTCCTTGGCATGTGGGATCTTCCTGGATCAGAGATCAAACCCTTGTCTCCTGCATTGGCAGGAGGATTCTTTACCACTGAGCTACCAGGGAAGCCCCATAATTAACTTTTCAGCAGATGTTACATGCTGAGTATATAGGCATAAGTCTTTTACATTTATTAACCAATGAACTTTTTCAGACTCTAAGAAGGATAAGTAACTCCCTCAGGGACACCCACTGATAAGAGGTAGACAGTCAGACTCCAAAAGCCTTACTTTCTTAATTGTCTCTTGATATCCACCCTTTGGAAACATACAGGGAAGGTGAACTAATAAATCAGCCATCTCAATACGGAACTATAAATGCAGCAAGCACACTGGCCAGTTCTGCTTGTGGAAATCTTAGGAGGTTTCACAGGGAGGAGACTAGAAGAAGGGCGGGTGTTAAAGGTATGCCAGGGGGAGTGGGCTTTACAGAAGCAGACCTGTGGAGGAGGATTGCTGCCTGGGAGAAGGGCAGTGTGTCTGGATCTTAATGTGTGGTGGGGCTGGTGGGAGAGTGTGATAAAGGTGTGAAAGGTAGGGCTGTCAGGATTGAGTTTAGACTTTCTGAATTCTTTAACCAGAAAGTGAAAGAAAGTGTTAGTTGCTCAAGCTTGTTGACTCTGTAATTTCATGGACTATAGCCTGCCAGGCTCCTCTATCCATGTAATTCTTCAGGCAAGAATACTGGCGTGGGTGGCAATTCCCTTTTCCAGGGGATCTTCCCAACTCAGGGACAGAACCTGAGTTTCTTTCATTGCAGGCAGATTCTTTACTGTCTGAGCCATTACTACTCACTACTTTAACCAGGGCAGTAGTCAGATTAGTCAAAGCTATGGTTTTCCCAGTAGTCATGTATGGATGTGAGAGTTGAACTATAAAGAGAGCTGAGTGCTGAAGAATTGATACTTTTGAACTGTGGTATTGGAGAAGACTGTCGAGAGTCCCTTGGACTGCAAGGAGATCCAACCAGTCCATCCTAAAGGAAATCAGTCCTGAATATTCATTGGAAGGACTGATGCTGAAGCTGAAACTCCAATACTTTAGCCACCTGATGTGAAGAACTGACTCATTTGAAAAGACCCTCATGCTGGGAAAGATTGAAGGCGGGAGGAGAAGGGGATGACAGAGGATGAGATGATTGGATGGCATCACCAACTCAATGGACATGAGTTTGAGTAGGAGTTGGTGACGAACAGGGAGGCCTGGTGTGCTGCAGTCCATGGGGTTGCAAAGGGTGGGACATGACTGAGCGACTGAACTGAACTGTAGTCATATTGTTATGATTAACAAAATTAGAAAATCCCCCATGCTGGGAGGACATTTAAGGGGTGAGCCCTCTGGGAGAGTTGATAAAAGTCTTTTGCACTGGAGCAGTTGCTTTGGGCTTGGGAGAGGCAAGCATTATAAAAGACCAGGTGAGGATGAGCTGGTGGGACAGGCCCCAGCAGGTCAGTGCTGATGCTGTGACCTGGGACAGAGACAAGGAACGAATTGCTTTGGAGGAAAGATGTAAAGAGTTTACAGAAAAGGCAGGTGGAACTGTCCTATAGGTAGTGGGGTATGTGTGCTAAGTCACTTCAGTCGTGTTTGACTCTTTGTGACCCCATGGACTACAGCCCCTCAGGATCCTCTGTCCATGGGGATTCTCAAGCAAGAATACTGGGAGTGGGTTGTCATGACTCCTCCAGGAAATCTCCCAGACCCAGGGATAGAATCTCTTATGTCTCTTGCATTGGCAGGCGGATTCTTTACCACTAGCACCACATGGGATATACTGATAAGTAAATTGGTAATGGTTGAAGTCCTATGGTTTAATAGGCCTGTCCCATAAGTATTACAAGACTTATTTTTGCATATTATGGTGGTATGTTTAGCTTATTTTTCATTAAGACTTCATAGTAATATCTGCTACTCTTGACAGTTTATTGACTAATAATTATGGGGTTCAGATAAGGTAGTTAAAAGTACATGTGATATTTTTGGAAACTTTTTTTTTTAAATGTCAAATGTTTGAATTTTTAAGTGTAAACATTTGCCAGACCTCCTGTGAATCATATGAACAATTCTTTGGTTTGCTAGATACCACTGTTTTCTAATTGATTATATTTCTGTGTTTTTGTTAGGACTAGCACTGTCATCTTTATTTCATTACCAATTTTGTAAATTTCTGGCTCTGTAGCCTGCATATTTGTAAATCAGGTGTCATGTTGGGGTAATCCATTCTCCTGTAGCAGATTTGTGAACATTACCTCCTCAAGACTGTGAGAATGAGTGGGCATGGCATCAGAAGAGCTGAGTTCTGTTTCTGTGACTGCCATTAGCTCCTTCACTTCACCTTTCAGAACATCCATTTTCTTACCCACCAAAACAAGCAATTGGACTTGATGGTCTCTGAATTCCCTCCCAGTTCTAGAAGTTTCACACTGATTCTCAAATACTTTAGTTTTTAACAAAAAACAAAAGTTCCCCTCCTAATTGCTAGCTCAATTTATTTATTTTCCTTAATGATGAAGACAGTCTTGTTGATAAAATCTTAATAGCTAAACTAATAGAGAAATGTTAGTACTTTTATTTCTACTTTTGTACTTGAGACTGGTCTTCATACCTTAAATTTTCTCTCACCAGTGAATGTATAGCACAGCAGGATGCTGATTTGGATGCTGATTCTTATACTGTGGTGAATTTTAACCCCATAAATGACATGAATTTTTAAAACTATTCACTACTGTGGTATAGGAAGTGCTTCAGAGGCTCATTTATTCTTCAAGATATTAATTTTCTAGGTCCAGAGGTCATGTATTGCAATATTAAGAAACAAGTTTGTCTTTGAATGACCTTTTGTCAGAATAGGATATGAAAATGAAGTTCTAGAATTCTTTAGAAGTAAAGCATTTTGGTTCAGAAAGAAAGATTTTTGAAATTCAATGTATACAAACTTCAAACTTTCATTTGCACATTGTAACCCTCAGTGAAACTGCAAGTAGGTTGATTTTAGAGAGTCAGAGAGAGAGAGATCTATGAATATTAAATAATGTAGCATTTTACAATGAGTTGATTGAATCAGTTTTATTTATACTAAGGCTGAAATGTTATTTTTCTTAATCTGTAAAGAATTTATGCCTCTGAGAAATTAGACTACTTGGCTTTTGCTGTTTGTGTACCATATTATAAATAAAAACTGATGTGGTACATAATATTTTTGAATAAGGAAGTTTAAGTGGCCTTACAAGTTGATTAAATCAATTCATATTTGGAGCAGAGAAGCATTTTCATTGTGAGAAGGATAATTGAAGAGAACTTTGAAGAGGGGAAAAAAAAATGCAACCTTGTAGATGGGATTATCCAAGTGTGACACTGCTGTCAGTCTTTTAAATTGCCTTTTGAAATCATTTATTTGGAAGTTAGAAAAAAAAACCCTCTGTAACACTACTGTTGACTTCAGCTCAGCTTGAACATTTGGTTTTTCTCAGGACAGATGCCTGATTAGTTTTATGATATTTTTATTTAAAAGAAAAAATTATTCAACTTTAGTGAAATTGGAAGATAATCAGGAAGTATGTATTACCTTTGTCCTCCTTATGTCTCAGTCTAGAGTTATTTAGTCAAGATGTTTATCTTTTCCATTTTATATTACTAAAAAATGTACAAGATTTTTCTCATAAGCCTCCTGGAATACTTAAAAACTGATATAAATAAAATATGTTTTTTAAATTGCCAAGTAGAATATGTGAAGGTCATATATAAAATTGAAATTCTGGTCTAAAATTCAATAAATTTGAATCTGATACATCAGGGAAATAATTTTAAGTATCCACATTTTTAGATGTTTTATTGAAGTTAAATTGATCTAAAACACTGTTAGTTACAGATGTGCAACATAGTGATTCAGTATTTCAATCATTACAAAATGATTCCCATGATCAGTATAGTTACCATCCACTGCCATTCAAACTTATTACAATATTGTTGACTATATTCTCCGTGCTATACATTTCATCCTCAAGACTCATTTATTTTGTAACTGGAAGTTTACCTCTTAACTGCCCTCACTATTTCATTCATCCCCCCAGCCCCTCCCATCTGGCAACCACCTGTTTGTTCTCTGTATCTATGAGTCTGTTTCTGTTTTGTTACCTTCCATTCATTTGTTTTTTAGATTCTGCATATAAGTGAAATCATATGGTGTTTGTCTGTCTCCATCTGACTTTCTTCACTTTGCATAATATCCTCTAGACCCATCCATGTTGTTGCAAGTGGCAAGATTTTTTTTTCATGGCTGAGTAATATTCCATTTTGTATATGTGTGTGTGTGTGTGTGTACATGTGTGCATGTGTACATAAATACACATCTTCCTTATCCATTCATCTGTTGACAGACACTTAGGTTGCTTTCATATCTTAGCTATTGTAAATAATGCTGTGGTGAAAATAGATGTGCATATATCTTTTCCTATGAGTGTTTTTGTTTTCTTTAGAAGAATACCCAGAAATAGAGTAACTTAAATCATATGGTGTTTCTATTTTTAATTTTGGGGGAACCTCCATGTTGTTTTCCATAGCGGCTGCACCAGTTTATGTTCCCGTCAACAGTGCGTGACAGTTCCCTTTTCTCCACATCCTCTACAGAACTTGTTGTTTTTTGTCTTTTTGATACTAGCCATTCTGACAGGGGGAGACAATATCTTCTTGTAGTTTTATTTGCATTTCCCTGAAGAGGAGAGTGGAAAAGTTGGCTTAAAGCTCAACATTCAGAAAACTAAGATCATGGCATCTGGTCCCATCACTTCATGGGAAATAGATGGGGAAACAGTGAAACAGTGGCTGACTTTATTTTGGGGGGCTCCAAAATCACTGCAGATGGTGACTGCAGCCATGAAATTAAAAGACGCTTACTCCGTGGAAGGAAAGTTATGATCAACCTAGACAGTATATTAAAAAGCAGAGACATTACTTGCCAACAAAGGTCCGTCTAGTCAAGGTTATGGTTTTTCCAGTGGTTGTGTATGGATATGAGAGTTGGACCGTGAAGAAAGCTGAGCACCGAAGAATTGATACTTTTGGACTGTGATGTTGGAGAAGATTCTTGAGAGTCCCTTGGATTGCAAGGAGATCCAACCAGTCCGTTCTAAAGGAGATCAGTCCTGGGTGTTCATTGGAAGGACTGATGCTGAAGCTGAAACTCCAATACTTTGGCCACCTCATGCGAAGAGTTGACTCATTGGAAAAGACCCTGATGCTGGGAAAGATTGAAGGTAGGAGGAGAAGGGGACGACAGAGGATGAGATGGCTGGATGGCATCACCAACTCGATGGACATGAATTTGGGTAAACTCTGTGAGTTAGTGACGGACAGGAAGGCCTGGTGTGCTTCGATTCATGGGGTCACGAAGAGTCGGACATGACTGAGCAACTGAACTGAACTGAACTGATGAGTAATGTGTACATCTTTTTTCATGTGTCTTTTGGTCATCTGTATGTCTTTGAAAAAATGACTGTTCGTGTCTACTGTTCATTTGTAAATCAGGTTGTTGGGTTTCTTTTGCTATTGAGTTGTATAAATTCTTTGAAATTTTGAATGTTGACCCCTTATCAGATTTATCTTTTACAAATATCTTCTCCCATTCAGAGGGTGGTCTTTTTGTCTTATTAATATTTTTCTTCACTGTACAAAAACTTTTTAGTTTGATGTAGTCCCATGTATTATTTTTGCTTTTGTTTCCCTTGCCTGAGGAGACAGATCCAAAATAGCTTTGCTAAGATCTATGTTAAAGATCATGCTATCTATGCTTTTTCTGTAGTTTTCTGGTTTCAGCTCTTACGTTTAAGTCTTTAATTCATTTTGAGTTTATTTTTGGATATGATATGAGGAAGTGATCCAGTTTGATTCTTTTGCATGTAGCTGTCCATTTTTCCCAAACCATTTGTTGAAGAGGCTGTCTTTTCCGCTTTATATTTTCTTTCTGCTTTTGTCATAGATTCAGTTCAGTTCAGTCGCTCAGTCGTGTCCGACTCTTTGCGATCCCATGAATCGCAGCACGCCAGGCCTCCCTGTCCATCACTATCTCCCGGAGTTCACTCAGACTCACGTCCATCAAGTCAGTCATGCCATCTAGCCATCTCATCCTGTCATCCCCTTCTCCTCTTGCCCCCAGTCCCTCCCAGCATCAAAGTCTTTTCCAATGAGTCAACTCTTCGCATGAGGTGGCCAAAGTACTGGAGTTTCAGCTTTAGCATCATTCCTTCCAAAGAAATCCCAGGGTCGATCTCCTTCAGAATGGACTGGTTGGATCTCCTTGCAGTCCAAGGGACTCTCAAGAGTCTTTTCCAACACCACAGTTCAAAAGCATCAATTGACCATTTAACTATGGGTTTATTTCTGGGGTCTCTATCCTGTTCTGTTGATCTATGTGTCTGTTTTTGCCAGTACTTCATTGTTTTGTTTACCATAGCTTTGTATAGAGTTTAAAATCAGGGAGCATGATACCTCCAGCTTTGTTGTTCTTTATAAAAATTGTTTTGTCTATTCTGGGTCTTTTGTATTTCCATATAAATTTTAGAATTTCTCTCTTGGGTCTGTGAACAAAGCCATAGGTATTTTGATTGAGATTACATTGAATATTTCCATTGCATCAGGTTCACTTCAGTTCAGTCGCTCGGTTGTGTCAGACTCTTTGTGACCCCATGGACTGCAGCACACCAGGCCTCCTTTCCATCACCAACTCCTGGAGTTTACCCAAACTCATGTCCATTGAGTCAGTGATGCCATCCAACCATCTCATCCTCTGTCATCCCCTTCTCCTCCCACCCTCAATCTTCCCCAGCATCAGGGGATTTTCAGATGAGTCAGTTCTTCACATCAGGTGGCCAAAGTATTGGAGTTTCAGCTTCAACAACAGTCTTTCCAGTGAACACCCAGGACTGATCTCCTTTAGAATGGACTGGTTGGATCTCCTTGCAGTCCAAGGGAATCGCAAGAGTCTTCTGCAATACTGCAGTTAGAAGCATCAATTCTTTGGTGCTCAGCTTTCTTCACAGTCCAACTCACATCCATACATGACTACTGGAAAAACCATAACCTTGATGAAACAGACATTTGTTGGCAAAGTAATGTCTGCACTTTCACATGCTCTCTAAGTTGATCATAACTTTCCTTCCAAGGAGTAAGTGTCTTTTAATTTCATGGCTGCAGTCACCATCTGCAGTGATTTTGGAGCCCGAAGTCAACCACTGTTTCGCCATCTATTTGCCATGAAATGATGGGACCAGATGCCATGATCTTCATTTTCTGAATGTTGAGCTTTAAGCCAACTTTTTCGCTCTCCTCTTTCACTTTCATCAAGAAGCTCTTTAGTTCTTCACTTTCTACCATAAGGGTAGCATCATCTGCATATCTGACGTTATTGATATTTCGCCCAGCAATGTTTATTCCAGCTTGTGCTTTATCCAACCAGCGTTTCTCATGATGTACTCTGCATATAAGTTAGATAAGCATGATGGGAATATACAGTCTTGATGTACTCCTTTTTCTATTTGGAACCAGTCTGTTGTTCCATGTCCAGTTCTATTTCTTCCTGACCTCCATGCAGATTTCTCAAGAGGCGAGTCATGTTATCTGGTGTTCCCATCTCTTTCAGATTTTTCCACAGTTTATTGTGATCCAGTCAAAAGCTTTGGCATAGTCAATAAAGCAGAAATAGATGTTTTTCTGGAATTCTCTTGCTTTTTCATGATCCAGCAGATGTTGGCAATTTGATCTCTGGTTCCTCTGCCTTTTCTAAAACCAGCTTGAACATCTGGAAGTTCACGGTTCACCTATTCCTGAAGCCTGGCTTGGAGAATTTTGAGCATTACTTTGCTAGCATGTGAGGTGAGTGCAGTTGTGCAGTAGTTTGAGCATTCTTGGGCATTGCCTTTCTTTGGGATTAGAATGAAAACTGACCTTTTTCAGTCCTGTGGCCAATGCTGAGTTGTCAAATTTGCTGGCATATTGAGTGCGGCACTTTCACAACATCATCTTTTAGGATTTGAAATGGCTCAACTGGAATTCCATCACCTCCACTACCTTTGTTTGTAGTGATGTTTTCTAAGGCCCACTTGACTTCACATTCCAGGTTATCTGGCTCTAGATGAGTGATCACACCATCATGATTATCTGGGTCGTGAAGATCTTTTTTGTACAGTTTCTGTGAATTCTTGCCACCTCTTCTTAATATCTTCTGCTTCTGTCAGGTCCATACCATTTCTGTCCTTTATCGAGCCCATTTTTGCATGAAATGTTCCCTTGGTATCTCTAATTTTCTTCAAGAGATCTCTAGTCTTTCCCATTCTGTTGTTTTCCTCTATTTCTTTGCACTGATCGCTAAAGAAGGCTTTCTTATCTCTTCTTGCTATTCTTTGGAACTCTGCATTTAGTTGCTTATATGTTTCTTTTTCTCCTTTGCTTTTGGCTTCCCTTCTTTTCACAGCTATTTGTAAGGCCTCCTTAGACTGCCATTTTGCTTTTTTTCAGTTCTTTTTCTTGGAGATGGTCTTGCTTCCTGTCTCCTGTACAATGTCATGAACCTCCGTCCATAATTCATCACGCACTCTGTCTATCAGATCTAGTCCCTTAAATCTATTTCTCACTTCCGCTGTATACTCATATGGGATTTGATTGAGGTCATACCTGAATGGTCTAGTGCTTTTCCCCACTTCCTTCAATTTAAGTCTGAATTTGGCAATAAGGGGTTTATGATCTGAGCCACAATTAGCTCCCAATCTTGTTTTTGCTGACTGTATAGAGCTTCTCCATCTTTGGCTGCAAAGAATATAATCAATCTGATTTCGGTGTTGGCCATCTGGTGATGTCCATGTGTAGAATCTTCTCTTATGTTGTTGGAAGAGAGTGTTTGCTATGACCAGTGCATTTTCTTGGCAAAACTCTATTAGCCTTTGCCCTGCTTCATTCTGTATTTAAGGCCAAATTTGCCTGTTACTTCAGGTGTTTCTTGACTTCCTACTTTTGCATTCCAGTCTCCTATAATGAAAAGGACTCTTTTTAGGGTGTTAGTTCTAAAAGGTCTTTTAGATCTTCATAGAACCATTCAGCTTCAGCTTCTTCAGCATTACTGGTTGGGGCATAGACTTGGATTACCATGATAATGAATGATTTGCCTTGGAAATGAACAGTGATAATTCTGTCGTTTTTGAGATTGCATCCAAGTACTGCACATCAGACTCTTTTGTTGACTATGATGGCTACTCCATTTTTTCTAAGGGATTCCTGCCCATAGTAGTAGATATAATGGTCATCTGAGTTAAATTCACCCATTCCAGTCCATCTTAGTTCGCTGATTCCTAGAATGTCAACGTTCACTCTTGCCATCTCCTGTTTGACCACTTCCAATTTGCCTTAATTCATGGACCTAACATTCCAGGTTCCTATGCAATAGTGCTCTTTACAGCATCGGACCTTGCTTCTATCACCAGTCACATCCACAACTGGTTGTTTTTGCTTTGGCTCCATCCCTTCATTCTTTCTGGAGTTCCATCTCCACTGATCTCCAGTAGCATATTGGGCACCTACCAACCTGGGGAGTTCATCTTTCAGTGTCCTATCTTTTTGCCTTTTCATACTGCTCATGGAGTTCTCAAGGCAAGAATACTGAAGTGGTTTGCCATTCCCTTCTCCAGTGGACCACATTTTGTCAGAACTCTCCACCATTACCCATCATCTTGGGTGGCCCTACACAGCATGGCTTAGTTTCATTGAGTTAGACAAGGCTGTGGTCCATGTGATCAGATTGGCTAGTTTTTGTGATTGTGATTTCAGTCTGTCTTTCCTCTGATTCCTTACTGTCTTACTGGGGTTTCTCTTCCCTTGGACGTGGGGTATCTCTTCATGGCTGCCCCAGCAAAGTGCCACCATTGCACCTTACCTTGGATGTGGGGTGTCTCCTCCCAGCTGCCCCTCCTGACCTTGGACGTGGCGATAGCTTCTTGGCTGCTCTCCGCGCAGCACACCACCACTCCTGGGGTAGTATGATTATCTTCACGGTATTCTTTCAGTCCATTAGCACAATGTATCTTTCCATTTCTTTGTGTCATCTTCAGTTTCTTTCATCAGTGTCTTTTAGTTGTCCAATATAGATTTATTCCTAGCTTTTTGGGGTTTTTTGGGTACAATTGCATATGGAATTTTTTTTTCTTAATTTTTTCTCTCTGTTCATTGTTAATATGTAGAAAAATAACAGATTTCTGTATATTAATTTTATTTGCTGCCACTTTTCTGAATTCCTTTTTTCCTAAAAGTAAAAAATTTTTCCATATATACTATCATGTTATCTGCAAACAGTGATAGTTTTATTGTTCCTTTCCTATCTGGATTCCTTTTATTTCCCTTTAAAGAAACTATATTTTTAAATGAAAACTTCTGTGTTTGCTTTCCTAAAAGAATTGAGTATGATTAAAGATGAAAAGTAGCCATGAAATTAAAAGACACTTACTCCTTGGAAGAAAAGTTATGGCCAATCTAGATAGCATATTCAAAAGCAGAGACATTACTTTGCTGACTAAGGTCTGTCTAGTCAAGGCTGTGGTTTTTCCTGCGGTCATGTATGGATGTGAGAGTTGGACTGCGAAGACAGCTGAGCGCCGAAGAATTGATGCTTTTGAACTGTGGTGTTGGAGAAGACTCTTGAGAGTCCCTTGGACTGCAAGGAGATCCAACCAGTCCATTCTGAAGGAGATCGACTCTGGGATTTCTTTGGAAGGAATGATGCTAAAGCTGAAACTCCAGTACTTTGGCCACCTCATGCGAAGAGTTGACTCATTGGAAAAGACTTTGATGCTGGGAGGGACTGGGGGCAAGAGGAGAAGGGGATGACAGGATGAGATGGCTAGATGGCATGACTGACTTGATGGACGTGAGTCTGAGTGAACTCCGGGAGATAGTGATGGACAGGGAGGCCTGGCGTGCTGCGATTCATGGGATCGCAAAGAGTCGGACATGACTGAGCGACTGAACTGAACTGAAGTGAAAGATGAAAAGCAGGGTCCTTGGTGATGTTGAATATCAGTCTTAGATGTCAGCATATGGGAAGTGAAACCATAGAGAGTGACAGGGATGAATGTATATTATCACTCTTGGAAGAAAGGACAGCCTCTGAGGGGCCTTTGAGGTAGAAAACAGTCTTCTGTGGACATCCAGAGCATGACTTCCCAGTATTTGTTACATGGTCTCACTGTGGGACTCCAGGGAGATTCTCAGGTGGGGAAAGTGGGTGGCATGTGGACTGATCCAAAACTAAAGTTCTCTACCCTCAGGCCAGTGCCACCCAATTTCATGTCACCTAAGGGCAGCCTACTCAGTAAATTATAAAGGGGCACAGTTCATATTTCCAACTGAAATTAGCAAGTACCTTAAGTTTGCTGGATATTCAAATATATGTTCTTTAGATAAGAGCAGCTTATCACTGGAGCTGAGACTGGGCATGTATTTAACAGAAAGTGGTATATAGTGGGAGGAGATTATGGACCAAGAGACTGGGATAGGCAGGCACAGGTAAGCATATATAGAGTACTGTGGCTCATCAGGGCCCTGCAAGTGCTTTGTGTAGGATCAGAGAGGAAGCTGAGGGAGAGGGAACAGCAGGAAGAGAAATACGGTTGATTATATTCTCACGAAAGAGGCTCTTCACATCAGGAAATGTAAAGTGGTACAACTTTTTGGGTAAGTCTTACAGCAATCTAGGTCAAGAGTATTAATTTAAAAAGATACTAGGACAGTATGTTAAGGAAATAAGTTGTCCATAAAATCTTCTATTCAAGAATATTCACAATAGCACACACAAAAAAGTGAGAGTGAAGGGAAGAGCAGACAGCAGGACCTACCAGGAGCTGGGGATGGAACAGCCATTAAAGTGCCATTAAAGTGTCTGCTCTCTGGAAGCGAATATTTTGGTGCAGTTGAGTATGAGTCAGAAGCTCTTATACAGAAAATAAACAACTCAAAAAATATTATATTATGACAGATGGAAGGAAGTGCTTTGAAGATTAATAAAGTGAACTCAGGGCATTGCAAGAGACAGAAAATGGTGCTATCTATTTTAGGTAGAATAATTAGGAAAGGTAGGTTGATATTTGGGTGGAGATCTGAATAAAATGGGGGAGCATATCATACCAAAATCTGGCAGAGGCATGAGGAGAGACATAAGTGAGGGAGGTTAAGAGGTACAGACTTCCAGTTGCAAAATAAATGAGTCATGGGTATGAAATGTACAGTTTGGGGAAGACAGTCAGTAATTATGTAATATCTTTGTATGTGACAGATGGTAACTAGGCTTATCATATTGTATCTTATGTAATGTATAGGAATATTGTATCACTTGGTTTTATACCAGGAACTAACAGTGTTATAGGTCAATTATACTTAAACAAATTCATAGAAAAAGTTTTCAGATTTGTGCCTACCAGAGGCAGATGATAGGGGGAAGGGGAATTGGATGAAGTCAGTCAAAAGGTACAAGCTTTCAGTTATAAGGTAAATAAATACTAGGGTTAAAATGTACAATATGATAAATTATAATTAACACTACTATGCATTACATGTGAAAGCTAATCTTCTAAGGGTTTTCATCAAAAAGAAAAAAGTTGTTTTCCTTTAATTTTTTATCAACATGAGATAATGAATGTTCACTAAACTTATAATCATTCTGTGATGTATGTAAGTCAAATCATTATTCTGTACACCTTAAACTTACACAGTATGGTATGTCGGAAATAGAAACAAATGGGCCAAATTTTGATAATTATTGACTCAGAATGTCAGCATTCATGCATATGTTTGAAATTTTCCTAAACAAAAGCATACTCCTAAATTTAAGTAAAGTAGATCTCCCGTCTACAGTGGATAGAAGTGGTACAAACTTAAAAAGAACAGACATGTTAAATTTGCATAACATATAGAATTCATATAAAATCCATAACCTGCTGGGGGAGAAGATTGCATAGAAAATGTTTCCTTCTTGCCCTTTTTTAAAATAGTGAGGCCGACATTTTCCACAGCTGTAAATAGGATAGGCAGTTTAAGACTTTGAAGAGGGAAAGGGAAAACAAATCTGGCAGAATGGCCTTCTAGGCAGAGGGCCAGTAGGTGTGGAGGACCTGAGGTTGTTGTTAGGTGAGTTCTTAGACTGGTAAGAAGCACATTGTCCCTGAGGCAGGGAAAGTTGGGAGAGTAGGTGGTGTTAGAACCTTGTAAACCATGGTGAGGACTTAGGACTTGATTCTGCATAAGATGCCCACCTTTGTGGAGTTTGATGTAGCTTGAGTTTAGAAGGATCGTGCCAGCCTGTGAATGGAAAATAGACCAGGGAGTCAGTCAGGATTATGGAAGCTGAAAAACTAATAGGAGGCTACTGAAATAATCCAGACAATAGACAACTGGCTGGGATGGGGGTGAAAAGTGGCTGATGTGGCCTGTGTGTTTAAATAGAGGCTACAGGAGTGGCTGTTGGATGGACATGAGATGTGCAAAAGAGAGTTGTAGGTGACCACAGGATTTTTGGTCTAAACATAAGTACAGAGCTGCTGTTGAGACTCAGAAGAAGAGGCGAGCAGACCTCATAGAGTATGGAGGCATGCTGAGCTCAAATTTAAGACATGTTGAACTTGAGCTGTTCTATGATATCAAAGTGAAGTGTTGACTTGGCAGTAGGGCAGAAGAATCTGTAGTTCAGAGTAGAATTTGGGATGGATATTGGAGAAGTGGGTCATTAACTTGTGCAAAAACCAGAGGGTAGTAGCTAGAAGTCAAGTGGAGGCCTTCCAGGGAGAGAGTAACTACCTGTGCCCATTTTTGCTCATGCACTTGCTGGGAAAATCCCATGGACAGAGGAGCCTGGTAGGCTGTAGTCCATGGGGTCGCTAAGAGTCGGGCACAACTGAGCGACTTCACTTTCACTTTTCACTTTCATGCATTGGAGAAGGAAATGGCAACCCACTCCAGTGTTCTTGCCTGGAGAATCCCAGGGATGGAGCCTGGTGGGCTGCTATCTATGAGGTTGCACAGAGTTGGACACGATTGAAGCGACTTAGCAGCAGCACCAGTGTGTTTGGTGATTTTAACCAGTATGTTTCACAGGGGCTAGAACCCCCTGGTGAAAGTGGGTTTGAGAAAGGGAGGAGTGTTTGTGGCTGAAGAAAAGCTTTTGTTTTAATATGAGTTATTGTGATTCTTTGTATGCTGATAGGAAATTTCCAGTGGAAAGGGGGAAATTATTGATTCAAGAGGTGGTGGGGATGATTTCAAAAGTAAAGCCACTGAACTGGTGAGAGGGCTTAAGAATTAGTACACAGTGGAGGATTTGGCTTTAATGAGAGCATCAACAGTTCATCTGTCATTGTGGTTCCCAGCCCCAGATTCACATCAGAAACATATGGAATGCTGAAAACACACTGCTGCCTGGCTGCCCCCTAGACCAGTGAAGTTACAGGCTCCAAGCTGAGGCCCTGGCACTGGTGTTCTCTGAGAACTCCCTCTGTGCCTCTTGGCACCTGGAGAGGGGTGGGAGGATGACAGTGTATAAGGCTGGTGCAGGCAGTTTGATCAGCTTGGTGAAAAAAGCTTGGGGAAGGTCTCTCAGTTTTATTTTTTCAGTGAAGTGAGAAGCAACATTATCAGCTCAAAGCAGGGAGGAGAAGGGAAGAGTGTGATGGATGAAACTCTCACCTCCCTTAAATAAGGGGAATGGGGTACTCTTTGTTCATTAGGGAAGCAGAGTACACTCTGATTTGTTTTCTGGGCTGTTAGGAACTTAATTTAGATTTCTGTACATTAAGTTCCACCTTTTTATTAAGTTTTCTATTCATTAAATTCCACATATTTAATGTATTGTTTATATGTGCTGCTTTTCCTCTAGAAATCTACATCTATATTGGAATTTTACCAAGAACTTGGACTGCCACCAAAGCAGAAAGTTAAAATGTTTAACGTAACAGATAATGCTGTTATTAAACCAGGTAATCTGAGACTGGGGAGAGGAGGGAGGTAAAAATACCCAAATATGGGATTTGTTTAATGTCAGCCCTTTCAGTAAAGCTGATTTCACAATGCAAAGTCCCAAACATTTATTTTTAAATATAAAACCATGTCTGATTTAATCACTAGGGACAAACAGGTGTTTTTCTTTTTTAAGTGGAAGGAACTGTAGAGAACTCTTTGTTTTCCATGAAAGAAGGAGGAACGCTTTTGTTTTTAATGTTCCAAATGTTTCACATTTGGAAAAGCCTCTCCAAATAAGTAAGTGAACTTTTAAAATGTGAAGTTCGCTGTGTGTAGGCTGGTATTTTATTAAGTGAGGAATAGATTCTCACTGTGATAGAATAAGAAAATATAGCCAGAAAGAGAAAAGTGACTGACCATGGCACCTCAATGTAAAGATTCTTACTTTAAAATTCCAAAGTATTTTACCTACTCCATGGAATATCAAAAAGTCAGATTTGGCAATATGATTATATTGGTTCACATAGTTAATGGCATTTTGATGTCTTTAAACTGTAGAAAAGCTTCCTAATGTCTTGAACTTGAGTTCTAGAAGTGGACTGTAGAAGGATGTTTTAAGATTTGATATTTTAATACCTGAACTGAACTTCTTGAGGTAGAATACAATTTCAGTAGGCCTTGTTAATTGGGGTGATAGAGTCAACTTTGATAAAAGCTAGAATTGAAGGAATTTTTTTAAGAGCAAATTTTTCATCTTTGAGGTAAAGTAAATGGAGTTAACTGGTATAAACATGAAGTCTGTGTTAACTTTTGCTATAGCTCAAACTGTATTTTGAGCTATATTTTGGGGTTTTTTTGTGGATGAAAAATGGCCAAATATCAATTCAGGTGATTCAGCCTTGTAGAAATTTGATCATTTTCAATCTCTCTATTTTTTCTTAATTCAAGGTTTTTCTCTGCCCATATAAATCCACTTTGGGTCCTACTTAAAGGACCCTACTGAAACCCTGCAGCACTTTACTCCTTGTTTTAAAACAAATACAAATTAGCTTTTGATTATATTGTCTACTACCCTGGTTCCAGTTTTTTTTTCTTGAAGTCTTACTGAGTGATATTAATGTTGATTCCTGTTTTTGGATAACTTATTTCCAATAGGGAAAAAAGAAAAGCCTTGATATCCTATGTTTTTTGAGTCATTCTCTTATTTTTATTTTTCTTATTAGAAATGGGAAATATATCTTAATATATTGTTATTCACAAGAAAAAAACAAAGATCTCATGTATTTACAGCAGGAACAATATTGTCACAGGAGTTGCCTGTTTCACCCAGTATTACGGTGGCCTGTGAAGGCACAAGCACATCAGTGGCTGTGGGCCGCTGACCACCCTAGCACCATGTGCCTCATACTTCAGCCTCTGTACTGTCCATTATAATGCATTTATTGAGCTATTTTATTGTTAATGTTTCTAATCATTAAAATTGCAGAAGAGACTATCCTGACATTTTGAAATCTGATAGCTAGAAAGCTTCCTATCTAGTTTGTTTAATGAAGTTGTTTCTGAGCTGACAAATTTCATATTGATTTTTTGTTTTCTTTTCATAAAGGCACTCCTCTTTATGCTGCTCACTTTCGCCCAGGACAATATGTGGATGTCACAGCCAAAACGTAGGTCCACATAACAGATTTTTTCCTTTTGTTTTCCTTGTATATTAAAAAACAGCAGAGTGAGTGAAAGAAGTGCAGTCTTTCAAAGTCAGTGAATAAAAGATAAGTAATCATTATTCTCATTCATTATTCTAATCTTTAATGTAACTGATGGTACCAGTTTTTAAATTGTACTGAATTAGTTGTGCATGAAGAGTTTACATTTTAGAATGAGATATGTGCTTCTTGAGATGGGACTAAGAGAAAGGTTACATTACTCAAGTTCCTTGTGGGCTGGGCCCACATCTATTTGAAGACAAAAGGCTACGTATATTATGTTGGTAAAAGATACAGGAAGCAGTTAAATTACTAATATTATGTTGGTAAAAGATACAGGAAGCAGTTAAATTACAAACATCTTGTACTGTAGAGCATTTTTGGAGCTGTGTTAAAATCCTATCAGAAACTGGAAGAAGAAAACAGAATCACACCTTAGGCCTCTTCAGTAGCATGACATCATCTCTTGGCACTAGAAGGGACAAAATATTTTGTCATATGTAAAGAAGAGTTCAGATTTGGTAGAAATGAACACTTAATTGTCACTAACAGAAATGCTGGCTTTGAATCATACTTTAAGTTCAGCACTGGCTAGATAATTTGCAGGAAACTTTAGAACTTGTAGAAGTAGGTTTTTAAAAATCAGTTGTGACAAACTAGAGGAGTGGAATGGGAAGGGCAGGGGAGGCTCAAGTGGAAGTGGGTATATGTATACTTCGGCTAATTCACATTGTGTGGCAGAAACCAACACAACATTGTAAAGCAGTTATCCTCCAGTTAAACATTTTTAAAAATCAGTTGATGTTATCTCACTATGGAATAAAGCCACCAAGCCCTTTTCAGTATCATTTCTTATAATCCATATGATCTAGGCTAAGCTTAACTCCAGATATCAGCTCCCATCCGTTCTTTTGTTTGGCTTGGCTATCTTAAGTTCCCCTGTAGGGACTGAACCCTCAATCTATGGTAGTGAAAGCGCCTAGTCCTAACCACTGGACTGCCAGGGAATTCCCGAGTTCTCATTCAATCTTATTTCTTGTTCTATTAACATTGAAGACAGTTTCACTGCTTTATGTGTCTCAGTTTTCCTTTTGTCATTTGACACGGTATGCAGCCTATGTTCCAGGAATATTCTGACTGAGAACCGTTTGAAAATAAAAACAGCCTAGAGGTGCTTTGGGATAACCTTAGATCACAGTGACTGAGCCAGAGCTGCTGCTTGTATCCACGGAAACCAGATAAATCTAGTGTCAGTCTCCTAAATGCAGTCAGATACTTCTTCGCTTCCTTATTATTATTGCCTACTTTCTAATATGGGCCATGGCACACAGGTCCTAGGGACCTTAGGTTTTGCTTAGTTATTTAGAAATGGAGGGGGGTTGGCCTGGAGAGGAGAGTAAGGCTTAAAAGAGACTCTGAACCGTCCTCCTCTTCCGCCTCCTTCCTGATTGTTGTGAACTCCTTCCTACTTGCTGGGGCCTCTGAAATTACTGGTCTCATGGTAACGTTTGTCCTGCGTGCCCTTGTGAAGAAGTCAAAATATTGGAGCTATAAAGCTTTGGTTTGGGTAGATAGGGAGATATGTGTTATGAATCAGATGGTTTTACTTTTTAAATTCCTAAATTATTACACATAATAAAATACTTCATGGTAATTTGTTAACTTACAGTTAATAATGTGTGCTTTCCACTACATATTTTGTAGGGTAAATGAGATATTCAGGAAGCCCCACAAAATCAGTTTCCTTTGTTAACAGATGCCTTGTGGCAGTGTTTGTGACTAGCTTGGATTGGTGCCTAGCCTTTTTAGTGTCTTTATTCAGTAGATGCTTTTATTTCATATGCTGTTGTTGGGTTTCTTTGACTTCTTTTTTTTTTAATTTTTTAATTGAAGGAAAATTGCTTTACCATGTTGTGTTGGTTTCTGCCATACAGCAATGCAAATCAGCCAAAATTATACATATATTACTTCCCTCTTGAGCCTCCCTCCCCTCCCCCCACTCCTTAACTTCTTAGAGGCTGTTTTTAAAACTTCAGCCTTTTGTGAGAGTGTGTTGGTTTTGTGTTTTAAGAGCATATATCTAGAAGACAAGAGTGTGTATAGCCATGTGCACTTCAGCCTCAGGACTAAAGGCTGATGAGAACTGAGAGAGGAACTAGCCTTAGGCTTTAGATTAGTTGACACGCACCTGTGGAGAAGGGGGACCTACGTTTGTTGTGTGGCTGCTGTACCACCTTCTGTTTGACTGTATAATATGTGCACAGTACTCTAGTGTATGTACTTTTTGGGGGAATTACCTGAGATCAAAATGAAACCGACTGATCTTTTGCTAAATGTTGCTGATAACTATAGTTTTCATAGCTGGCGTGTTATTAGGGCCTCAGGGTGCTTGTAAGTGCTTTCAAATTTACAGAACTCTGTCCTCCTCATGTGGAGACGTTTTGGATCTCTCCTGAGCAGGCTTGCATCTAAGCTACACACAGTCTTGGTGGTAGCTGTCACTGCCGTTGACGTTCCCCATATGTGTGTGTACCTGTGTACATGCATGGACACATGAGTCTGCTTGCTTTTCTTTCTCCTCTTTAAATTCTTCTATCTCCTTTCCATGATGCTTCTCACTTTTTGAACAGGACTCCCAGCTTGGAGTTTTAGTCCTTTACAGCCAGTGAGAATGTTTTTTCTTGGTTGATAATGGAACCATTATCTTTTAGACATAGGCTCCAAGTTGTGGCAGTCAACTTTGTCCTCCTTTTTTGTACTTTGTCCTCCTTTTGCAGCCCCTGTTTTAAAATTTTGAAACTTCTGGATTCCATCATCTTCATTATTAATGATATAGATGTACACACTGGAGAAAAAGTGTTGCACTGACATAGTTAGGTCAGATGAGGGACAAGGGTTCATAGCCTGGAGCATCAGTTCCCACACTTGAGTGGACTTCAGCATCTCCAAGAAGGCTTGTTAAACAATCTTCTATCTACTACCAATCTTCAGATTCATTAGGTCTGGGGAAGTACCTGAGAATTTGCATTTCCAATGAGTTCTCAGGTTGTGTGGATGCTGCTAGTCCAGGGACCACACTGAGAACCACTGGACTGAAAAACAGTCAGGAGCTCATCAGTGAACTTGCTTTTCTGTGCTCCTTTACCCAGCACAGAGTCCCAGTGCCTGCCTTTCTCAGCTCTACTCAATTAGTCCTGCGAAATCTGTATGCAGGTCAAGAAGCAACAGTTAGAACCAGACATGGAACAATAGACTGGTTCCAAATTGGGATAGGAATATGTCAAGGCTGAATATTGTCACCTTGCTTATTTAACTTATATGCAGAGTAAATCATGTGAAATGCTGAGCTGGATGAAGCACAAGCTGGAATCAAGATTGCCAGGAGAAATATCAATAACCTCAGATATGCAGATGACACCACCCTCATGGCAGAAAGTGAAGAACTAAAGAGCCTCTTGATAAAAGTGAAAGAGGAGAGTGAAAAAGTTGGCTTAAAACTCAGCGTTCAAAAAACAAAGAACATGGCATCCGGTCCCATCACTCCATGGTGATTAGACGAGGAAACAATGGAAACAGTGGCTGACTTTATTTTTTTGTGCTCCAAAATCACTGCAGATGGTGACTGCAGCTGTGAAATTAAAAGATGCTTGCTCATTGGAAGAAAAGCTATGACCAACCTAGACAACATATTAAAAAGCAGAGACATTACTTTGCCAACAAAGGTCCATCTAGTCAAAGCTGTGGTTTTTCCAGTAGTCATATATGGATGTGAGAGTTGGATCATAAAGAAAGCTGAGCACCAAAAATTGATGCTTTTGAAATGTGGTGTTGGAGAAGATTCTTGAGAGTCCCTTGGACTGCAAGGAGATCCAACCAGTCCGTCCTAAAGGAAATCAGTCCTGAATATTCATTGGAAAGACTGATGCTAAAGCTGAAGTTCCAATACTTTGGCCACCTGATGTGAAGAGCTGACCCATTGGGAAAGATTGAAGGCAGGAGATGGGGATGACAGAGGATGAGATGGTTGCATGGTATCACCAACTCTGTGGACATGTATTTGAGCAAGCTCCAGGGGTTGGTGATGGACAGGGAAGCCTGGTGTGCTGCAGTCCATGGGGTCGGACACAACTGAGCAACTGAAATGAACTGAACTCAAATGATAACATATGGACATCTGTTTTAAAGTATGCAAATCTAGTCAATCTGATTTCAAATAGCATTGCAGTAAAAGTAAGCCTGTGTATTACCCACATTTTCGTTAGCATGAAACTGAAAACTGGTTTCCTTAGTAACTGGCTTCATCATCTTTCCATTAGAGATCAATTTGAGACTTGTTTCTAATTGAAATTTATTTTTCTCATGTTGTAATAATTCTATTTAATTGTTAAGTCTACACTTATATTTTGAGTATTTCAAATTTTTTACCATATACTTTCAGTTTTAATTACTGGATTAAATATATGTTAGAAATAACTTAGGAAAAATTTAAAATGGAAAAATACTAATTTAAGAAAATATAGTGTTAATAGAATCTATCTACTTGAAGAATGAAATTGTCTACAGACATTTTCTTTTAAGTGACCAGTAACCAACACTAGCAACCCTCTTTCTTTTTACATTTGTAAAACATTTTATTTATTTTTAATTGGAGGATAATTGCTTTACAGTATTGCTTTGGTTTCTGCCATGCCTCAGCGTGAATCAGCCATAGATAACACATACGTCCCTTCCCTCTTGAACCTCTGTCCCATCCCTGTAGGTTGTCACAAAGCCCCAGCTCAAGTTCCCTGGGTCATGCAGCAAATTCCCACTGGCTCTCTGTTTTACGTATGGTAAATGTATGTGTTTTCACACTGTTGTCTCCATTTGTCCCACCCTCTCCTTCGCCCACTGCGTCTCCAAGTCTGTTCCCTATGTTTGCATCTCCATTGCTGTTCTGTAAATAGATTCATCAGTACCATCTTTCTACATTCCATATATATGCATTAATATATGATATTTTTCTCTTTCTGACTTACTTCATTCTGCATAATAGGCTCTAGGTTCATCTGCCTCATTAGAACTGACTCAAATGTGTTCCTTTTTATGGCTGGGAGCCTCTTCTTAAAGACTTCCTTAAATTGTCTTTTCACTATGTAATTATCTTTAATGTCCAGAGTTTATAATTCAGGGGCCAGAGCCTTCTCCCAGACTGAAGTTTATAAATTCTCAATTGGCTTGTGAGGCTAGTAGGAGTGCTTTTTCTTGTCTAATATGGTTTCTGGGAAAACTTCATTCAAGTCCTCAGTGGTCATCTGATCAAGTGTTATTATGTTCCTCATCTTCTCCAGCTCTTTCTCATATTCCTCAATTCTGGTCTTTGAGAGAGACAGAAACTCAGCATAGCTTTTCACATCTTCTTTTTCTTCAGTGTCTACCTGGGCAGTGTGTTTATCCTCTGGCTTAGGAACCTTCAGGGCATTAACTCCTTCTCAAAGTCATCTTTCAAGCCAGCCTTTGCCACATTGGCCTTGTAAGCCCAGTCAATGGCAGGTGGTTTCTCAGGCAGGTTAGCCAACCTGGAGGTGAGGGTCTCATTCCAGAATTTCAAGGAATTAGCAGTGGCCTTTGGGAGATAATCTCCATGAAAGCTACCCCATCAGTGACTTTTAGAGCAAGTTTCCATCCAGCCATCTTGAGGACCTTTATTGACCCGGGGCCCACAGTCCACAGCAGGCTTCCCTACATTTATAAAATATTCCTCTTTTAATGATTACATTGGAAAATCTGCTTACATTGAAAACAAAATATTTACCTGTGCTGTATTTTTAAACCAGAAATAGTTTTTTATCTAAAGAGTCTGAGAATACAAATTCTATTTATATTATGTGGGAAAGATCCTTAACATCTAATATATAAAACTTCTCTATCAGAATAATTTTTCAGTTTTCATTATTCTATAAATAGACAATAAGTCTCAGTCTTTGAAATGTATCAGTTTTAAGTAATTTATTCTAATTAAAGTCTAGCATATGTAATGATGCATTCCCCACACCACCACGACTGCCTCTAGGCAGTGGTATTGCCTAGTGTACTAAGACCCTTTTAAAGACTGTATTCTTGTTCTACAATGGCAGTTATATTCCACTGTAATTTCTAACAGATGATGGGTGTGGAGGTTCAACGTTTTTCCCTTTCTTTCTCTCTCAATTTTGAGGAGGAAACATCTCTAGATAATGTAGAAAGAGTCACTAAGATAAAGTATGACTGTTGATTCTACCCTTAACATAAGATGTTTAGTCCATTGTTTTCTGTTGAATTCTAGCAGTGCTTATTTTAACTTTTGAGTTTTTCTTTTCTTTTTTTTTTAAAGGAGAAAACTCAGGAAAGAATGAAGAAAGTAAGATAAACAAAAAGAAAACTGTAAATACACATTCTTCATTGTTTAGGAGAAAAATGTTAGGTCTCTCTTAAAGAACTTGGAAGACACTGGTGATGGTGCTGAGCCCGTAGTGGTGGGCGTAGGACACTTTCCTGCCAGGCGTCTTACCGAACTTTGAATTCATGACGGTGGCATGCCTGAAGTACTTTCTCAAATCTCAGACTGGAATCAGAAAACAGGTCATTCAGTTACTTAAAAGATGTTTTTCTTTCTGTATGTAAGATCATCTAAAAAATCTGTCTGTGAGTCTGGGCTAATGAAAACAACCCATATATTTTCAGGCATAATCTTATTACTTAAATAGCAATTTCTGTCATAATCTTACTCTTTTTGAAGTTATCAGTGTCCTTTAAATTCTCATTACCCTTTGGCTCACAATAGGAAAAATATGTATGTATGCTCAGTCATGCTCGACTCTTTGTGACCCAGTGGACTGTAGCCCACCAAGTTCATCTGTCCATGGGATTTCCCAGGGAAGAATACTGGAATGGGTTGCCATTTCCTTCTCCAGGGGATCTTCCTGACCCAAGGATCGAACCCACATCTCTTGTGTCTCCTGCATTCTTTACCACTGAGCCACCTGGGAAGCCCAAAGAGAAGCAGCTGCCAGGAGAGACAGACAGGGTACTTACTTTGATAATGTTATTACTGGTAGTAAAAATGAAAGGAGTAGGGAAGAGTTAATTTGGGTTCTTTCATTAAAACATCAAAATATGTACAGAAATATTGTCCATCAGAGCTGTCAGGTGATTTAAAAGCTAGGTAGGTTCTTAACAAAGCAGAGACTCTTTTGAGCTGTGTGCTCAGTCCTGCATACTGTTCAGAGAAGGGTGCTTCCACACGGTCAGAAGCTCGAGGGAAAACAAGATACATGCTGCCTTCAGCCGTGCACATTTTAATAAGTTACTTTACTTACTGGTTATTCAAAGTAGTAAAATTTTAGGCATATTAGTGAAAAATTTTCTAAATGAGTAAACTATAGAGGGAAATAGTCTCTGTGAAAAAACAATGTTTGCAGCAGTCAAAGTGAGGTGGTCTAGGGAGCGTGGTCAAAGCATAGCTCTGCTTCTCAGCAGCACTGTGACCTATACAGCTTTCTTAGCCTCTCTGTCACCTCATCTTTGTTGTTCAGTTGCTTAGTTATGTCCAGCTCTTTGCCACCCCACGGACTGCCGCACACCAGGCTTCCCTGTCCTTCATTGTCTCCTGGAGTTTGCTCAAACTCATGTTCATTGAATCAGTGATGCCATCCATCCATCTCATCCTGTCTCCCCCTTCTCCTGCCTTCAATCTTTCCCAGCATCACGGTCCTTCCAATGAGTTGGCTCTTCGCATCAGGTGGCCAAAGTATTGGAGCTTCAGCATCAGTCCTTCCAATGAATATTCGGGGTTGATTTCCTTTAGGATAGACTGGTTTGATCTCCTTGCTGCCCACAGGACTCTTAAGAGTCTTCTCTAACATCACAGTTCAGTTCAGTTCAGTTCAGTTCAGTCACTCAGTCGTGTCTGACTCTTTGCGACCCCATGAATCGCAGCACATCAGGCCTCCCTGTCCATCACCATCTCCCGGAGTTCACTCAGACTCACGTCCATCGAGTCCATGATGCCATCCAGCCATCTCATCCTCTGTCGTCCCCTTCTCCTCCTGCCCCCAATCCCTCCCAGCATCAGAGTCTTTTCCAATGAGTCAACTCTTCGCATGAGGTGGCCAAGGTACTGGAGTTTCAGCTTTAGCATCATTCCTTCCAAAGAAATCCCAGGGATGATCTCCTTCAGAATGGACTGGTTGGATCTCCTTGCAGTTCAAGGGACTCTCAAGAGTCTTCTCCAACACCACAGATCAAAAGCATCTATTCTTCGGTGCTCAGCCTTCTTCACAGTCCAACTCTCACATCCACACATGACCACAGGAAAAACCATAGCCTTGATTAGACGGACCTTAGTCGGCAAAGTAATGTCTCTGCCTTTGAATATACTATCTAAGTTGGTCATAACTTTTCTTCCAAGGAGTAAGTGTGTTTTAATTTCATGGCTGCAGTCACCATCTGCAATGATTTTGGAGCCCCCCCAAAATAAATTCTGACAGTGTTTCTACTGTTTCCCCCTCTATTTCCCATGAAGTGATGGGACCGGATGCCATGATCTTCGTTTTCTGAATGTTGAGCTTTAAGCCAACTTTTTTGCTCTCCTCTTTCACTTTCATCAGGAGGCTTTTTAGCTCCTCTTCACTTTCTGCCATAAGGGTGGTGTCATCTGCATATCTGAGGTTATTGATATTTCTCCCGACAATCTTGATTCCAATTTGTGTTTCTTCCAGCCCAGCGTTTCTCATGATGTACTCTGCATAGAAGTTAAATAAGCAGGGTGACAATATACAGCCTTGACGTACTCCTTTTCCTATTTGGAACCAGTCTGTTGTTCCATGTCCAGTTCTAACCGTTGCTTCCTGACCTGCATACAGATTTCTCAAGAGGCAGGTTAGGTGGTCTGATATTCCCATCTCTTTCAGAATTTTCCACAGTTTATTGTGATCCACAGTCAAAGGCTTTGGCATAGTCAATAAAGCATAAATAGATGATTTTCTGGAACTCTCTTGCTATTTCCATGATCTAGCAGATGTTGGCAATTTGATCTCTGGTTCCTCTGCCTTTCTAAAACCAGCTTGAACATCAGGGAGTTCACAGTTCATGTATTGCTGAAGCCTGGCATCACAGTTAGAAAGCATCAATTCTTCAGTGCTCAGCCTTCTTTATGGTCCAACTCTCACATCCATACATGACTACTGGAAAAACCATAGCTTTGACTATATGGACCTTTATTGGCAAAGTGATAACTCTCCTGTTTTCATAAGTTGTCTAGATTACTCATAGCTTTCCTTCCAAGCAGCAAGCATCTTTTAATTTCACGACTGCAGTCACCGCTCGCAGTGATTTTGGAGCCCAAGAAAATAAAGTGTCTGTTTCCATTTTTTCCCCATTGTGTTTGCCGTGAAGTGATGGGACTGAATGCCATGATCTTTGTTTTTTGAATGTTGAGTTTTAAGCCAGCTTTTTCACTCAACCTCTTTCACTTTGTTCAAGAGCCTCATCTTTAACATGATGCTAATCATACCACCTGCCTTGTAGCCTCCTAATGTTAAGATTGAAGGAAATAATGCACGTGAGGCTCTTAGCCCAAGATCTGGGATGTAGTAAATGCTTGAAAGTATTGGCTGCTGTCACTATTACTGTTTTTTCATTTGTTTCAAATTTTTTGGTTTGTTTTGGTTTCAAAATTTTAAAGGAAAAATCTATGTTTTCCTCAATAGGAAATATGTTTTTAAATGAATTAACTACATTAAGCTATTTAGAATTCAATTGTGGTATTTTCTAATACATCAAGTTATTGCCTCTTAAACTGTTTTTTATAGCCAAGTAGTAACCTTACAGAGCACTCTAGGTAATTTTAAGAATACATAATACCTGCCACATCCAGAATTTACAGTGTAATGAGGATGCCCTTGAAATAGCTCCATGCTTCTCTGATATGCTACTTCATTTCTGCTTTACTCTGTTTATCAGGAGGCAGTGTGACCTGGGTTGAAAGCATAACTAGATGCTTTCATTTACTAGGGATTTAACCTTGGGCAAGTGGCTTAACTTCTCTGGATACATTTCATTATCTTTAACATAAAGGTTTAGGATTAAATGGTTTCTAAGTTTCTTCTTTTTTTTTTAAATGTGGGTTTTGGGTTTTTTTTAATTTTTTATTTAGTTTTTTTTTTTTAAGTACAGTTGATTGACAATATTATGTTAGTTTCAGGTATACAGCAGAGTGATTGTTTTATATATATACATCCTTTTTCATATTCTTTTTCCTTATGGTTTGTCACAGGATACTAAATATAGTTCCCTGTACTATATGGTGGGACTTTGTTGATTATCTGTTGTATATATAGTAGTTTGTATGTGCTAATCCCAAACTCCTAATTTATCCCTCTCCTACCCTTTTCCCCTTTGGTAACTGTAAGTTTATGTTCTGTATCTGTGAGTCTATTTCTGTTTTTTAAATAAGTTCATTTGTATCATTTTTTTTTAGATTGTACATATTTCTAAGTTCCTTTCAGTTATATAAATCTGTTTCCAAAAAATAATCCCTCAGTTTCCCAAATGGCATAATTCACTGTTTTCTATATTAATGAAGAAGTAATACTCAGAAAACTGTTTTGTCTCTTCATGATGTTACAGAATTATTTCAGTTTTTTGTTTTGAGAAGAGCAGACTGAACTTAGGACAGCAAACATGGTGTCTGGGTTTAGTTAGGACAGCTAGAAAACGCCCCCTTCTATAAAAGGGCCCAAAAGAATCACTGCACATTTGGCTCTTTGTCCTACTGAATGAGGGGCTTCCCTGGTGGCTCAGGTGGTAAAGGATCCGCCTGCAATGCAGGAGACGCAGGTTCAGTCCCTGTGTCAGGAAGACCCCCTGGAGAAGGAGCGGCAGCCCACTCCAGTATTCTTGCCTGGAGAATCCCACGGACAGGGGAGCCTGGCAGGATACAGTCCATAGGGTCCCAAAAGAGTCGGACACAGCTTAGGAACTTAAACAACTATTGAATGATCTAGATTTAATGTCAGAAAGCTGTAAGCAGTGCACACTTAGCAGTCAGTTGTTGATAAAAATATTCCCAGACATTGATAGTTTATAGTTTCTATTGATAGTTTATAGCTTTATAGTTTTTCGACAGAGACAGAATACCTCCTGTTCAGGTCATGCTGTCACGAGTTCATCATGGAGAGTAACAGCCAAACAGATCTTCCATGCTAGCTTTTACCTTGTGTGTGATGAAATGCAGAGTACCTGAAACGTTCCACGATGACTTGCCTGTCTGCTCAGGAGCTGTTGTACATCTCTGATTGAGTAGGGTTAGACAGAACACTGCATTGGGTAGAAACTGACTTCAGACATTTACAGGGGTCTTCAGTGGCCAGGGCAAGACTTGGTGAAATTCCTTCAAAATTCCTCAGAGGACTCAGAATGGATGGATTTGAAAGTACTCCTCACCTATAGACCTTACTTTATCCTCATATACAAGTGTATCCAGAACCATGCAATCAAAGGCAGTTACCCACTAAATAGGGAAATATTTGATGGGTGTGTATTAAATCTTTATATCTGCTGGTGGACATTTAGGTGTTTGTCAGAGTGTGACAGGGAAATGAAATTCATAGTAATAATCTCTGGAGATTTATGGAATACAGTTAGAAACACTAAACTATGCATTATCTTCTGCAAGGTTCTTAACAGTCAGACCTTCATGCCCTTCCTCCCCTTTTCTGAATACAATCTTCTTAAACTTTTATTAAAAAGCCCATTATATATATCATTTGGAAACTATAGGACCAAATCAAGGAAATAATTATTTTTTCACAGTTAAAGTAACAGGGTTACTCTGAGTTCTCAAGATAGGGTGCTACTTTTAGATGCTGCACAATCCCCATGCTTCATGAACTTAAAGTACAGTGAGGAAAAACACTGAGAAACAAGGACAATAAAGTCTAAATTTAAATTGTATCTCTGAGATTTTTTGTAATTTTGTTTTAGCAAGTATGAATGCTGTAAATAAAGTACACTTTTTATGTTTTCCTAATTTTCACATATGTTTCACTAGATTTGGACCTTAACATTGTGTTCTAGCTGATTTGAATTTTCCTTTATTTCATTTATTCTGCTGTCATTAACTAAAAATGGCAGCAAAAAAGGGGTGGGTGAGATTAAAACATATTATGTATTTCATATCCCTTTTAGTGAGATGAAGGTTTTATTTTATGCAACCTGTGAAAATCCTATGTTGGAACTGTGCGTGGGTATACTAAGTGTATATTCCTTCATTTCCTGCTTTTGTCTTTTTTTTTTTGTTCTCCAGTTGGGTGACAACTGAGAGAAACAAAGGAGTAGACACCTGTTCTGCACCCCCACCCCCCACCCCGGAGCAACAGGTGCCTTTTGTTCTCTATGGTCTCAATTCAGCCAGTGATTTGTCACATCATGTGTATCTTATCCTTTTGTTTAAAGGTTACTTATTGAAGAGGCTCCCATTGTACACAGTATAACAACATGATGTGTTCTAGAACTAGATTGAAAAACAGTCTGTAATTAGCTGACAGTAATTACCACTTTCAGGATACCACTTTGATTTTGTAATCATCTGCTGGTAAAATGAGCTAAATTATCTTCTGAAATTTACCCAGAATGTTTTTTTTACCAGTGCACACTCGCATGCTCTCTCTGTAAGCGGGAGCTGAATCAGTTTGAGAACTCAGAAGGTACCAACAAACTTTCTACCAAGAAGGACCACTGTTAGTATTTTGAAACCATGCTCACTTTAGATTTGGCATTGCCACTCCCTTCCCTTTTTTTCTTTAAAGTGTTATTTGCTGAACAGTATCATAAGTTCAAATGACTTTTTAGGTACTTTTCTATTTTTAAATTGCAAAGCATTTATTTTTCAAACACATTCTAAAATTCAGTGTTAAAGCAAATTCAGTTCTGAAGCAAAACTGCAGTGAAATATTTTATTACTTACTTCCTAGATGCTAATCTTGCAAAGTTTATGGTGACTTTTCAGTGAATATTGAAATTCGTTAAATTTCTACTTTACCTCTTTGATCAAGGATAAGCGTTATTTTGAATTCTTGAGGCCAAAAAGAATTATGTACAGGCACGCCCTAGATATGTTACAGTTCAGTTCCAGACCACTGTGGTAAAGCAAGTCAAACACATTTTTCGTTTCCTAGTGCATGTAGAACTTATGTTTACACTGTAGTATAGTCTGTTAAGTGTGCAATAGCATTATGTCTAAAAAAACAATTTATGTCCCTTAATTTAAACATACTTCTGGCTTAAAAAGAAACCGTCATCTGATCACACAAGGTTGCCACAAACCTTTCAAACTGTAAAATCCACAGCATTTGTGGAGCACAATAAAGCAAGGTATGCTGGTCAGCCTATACCATGAGTGATGTGTTAGTTGGTTAATGTGAAAAAAAGCTACATTTAAATTATTCATATACAAATAGCTTTGACCTGCGATTTGATAATATTCAGCTGTTATATCCTATACATATTCATATTGTTTTTATGTTGATAACATCTTGATTTGTCTAAAACAAGTCATCTTAGTCAGGTGGGCTTATTTACTTCAATCCATTACTCTCGGACGATTATTTATTTAGTGATAGATTTGTTAAATTAAGGGAACATAACATTAAAAAATGTTGACATATTAATATCTAATGAAAGGTAGAGAAATTGTTTTTATCTTAAGGATCTACAAAATATGCATGATAGAGTCTTAAAACTCATTCTAGGCATTTATTCGTACCAATCGTCCTCATATATTTGACAATCAGAGACAAAGTTTAATACTGTTTGAACCTTAGTATCAGTTTCTGTCTACATTGCATGATGTTTCTCTAGTTAGCAGAATTTGAAAATAGAATAGTTTTGTTTAAAAACTGAAATATTAGACTTTTAAGAAATTGTTAATGTCAGATTTTATTTCTCCATTGGCTTCTGATTCAGACTTTGAAACTAAGATCCAACTTCTCATCTTGCTGTGCATTTAGGGCATTATTAATATTTTATTTCATGTTCTATTGTATATTCCTGCCTAGAATTTTAAAACACAATAGCCTGAAACAATAAGTATTTATTACCTCACAGTTTCTGTGATCATGACTCCTAGTATAGCTTAGCTGTGCCTCTGGCTCAGGGTCTCTCACAAAGCTGCAGCTGACGCATCACTCAAGACTGCAGTCATCTCCAAGTTCAACTTGGGGATAATTGCCTACCAAGCTCATTAATGTGGCTACTGGTGAGCGTCAGGCCCACAGTTTTTGGCTACAGAGGTCTTTGCTGCATGATTCTCAATAGGATAGCTTATGTTATGGCACCTGGCTTCTTTCAGAGCTGAGAGCACAGAGATGAAGCCAGTCTCTTTGTAATGTAGAGTCAGAGGTGATGTTTATCACTTCTGCCATAGTTTATTGCTTAGAGTTGAGTTGCTGGTCTACTCAGACTCAAAGGGAGGTGATTGATCATACAGGGGCATGCATACTGGGAGGTAGGGGATGTTTTTTGTTTGTTTTGCTTTTTGAATTTTTATTGGAGTACAGTTGCTTTATAGGAGGTGAAGATCTTAATGGTTGCCTGCTGTATCTCTTGCAAGTACCTTGAACTTCTAAAATGTCCCACTTTTACTGTGTTGTTACATAGGATTAGTATGATAGAACTTCTGCTGAACTTGCTGTTGTCTTACGATCTTTATATAGAATGAGACTCCAGGAAATGGTGCAATCAGGAGAAAGATAAAGGCATGTTCATTTGTAATTTTGCTTATATGGCCTTTTCTAGTTATTTAGATGAGGAACTTTGCTGAAACTCTAAAATACTATCAAAGTATGCAGTTGGGGATATTTTACCTCTCTTCATTATGTAAATTATAACCAATTTATCTTGCTCAGTATTGGTAAAGGTTTTCAAGGTGTCATGAAACGATGGGGATTTAAAGGCCAGCCGGCTACTCATGGTCAAACAAAAACCCACAGGAGGCCTGGAGCTATTTCAACTGGTGTAAGTATAAGTTAGTGATCCTCTTTTTAGTGGTGAAGATTCAGATTTTGTGCATATGGTGCTTTGGTCAGTCTTTGGGATCAAGTCACATAATTTGAATCTTATTTCAGATGGCTCTTAGTAAAGTCAACACTTCTAAGGGTTCTGGCCTTTTTTACTTTTCAAAGCCAGACATGAATTATCTGGTTATATCCTATGTACTTACAGCCAATGTTCTCAGTATTGTCTGCCTACTTTCTTTCCCATCTCTGCCTCCCATCAGGGATCAGAGTGCCCTTCTATCTGGCCTCACTGGTTCCTTAACAGATTTGTTTCTGCCTTAAAAGAGACCATTGGTAAAAGTTGTCAAGGACAGTATAACGATAAAGGGGAAAGTAGTAGAGAAAGAAATGAGAAATAGACAATAGGGGCATAGGAAGGAGAGAAGGAGTTTTCTACTGCTAATTCAGGCCTAGTGAACACCTCTCCCTAAGGTATAGCCTGAAGAACCTGGGGGAATGTTACTCTTTGGAGCATCAGAGGATGCAAGGTCAATTCTAAAGCTTGATAATGTATTCTACTTCTTATAAGAGAGATACAGTTTAAAAACACTCGAGTTAATTTCTCACCTAGCAGATTGTGCTGCCGAGCTGTTTAATTTTTTCCACTCTTTTGGCAAGGATGTTCTCTCATCCACTGCTGATGGAAATATAAAAGAGTATATTCTTTATGGGCAGAAATGTGATATCTAACAAACTACCCATGTATTTTGCTTTTGACACAGCAATCCTGCTTCTCAGAATTTACTTGAAAGATATTCTCCCCAAAATATAAAGATGCATTTGTACAAAATTAGTCATTGTAACATTATTTGTAATTTATAAGCATAAATGTCCATACCTGGGAGTTGGGATGAACTCATCCAAACTCCTAGGTATAGTGGAATACTATGCAGCTGAAAAACAAACAGCAAGGTCATTGTGAAACAATGACATGATTTCCAGGATATAACAAATGCACACATTACCTGCTTATTTTTGCAAAAAGAAGGATGAAAAAGATAAACCAGAAACTAATAAGACTGATTGCCTACTAAGGATGAGTTAGATTAGACTTGAAGAGCTCAGTAGTGGCAGGAGTGACACTGAAGATATTCTTTTTTATTACACTTTTTACTTTGGAACCATGTTAATGTTTTATATATTCAAAGTAAAATAAAAACATGGGTGGAGGGATCCAAAATGGAACATAATTAGAAAATGAACCTATTTCAGATGAGTAACAGACCTTCACTAAAGTGGAGGACTGGAGTGGACTAACTCAAGTAACTTAAGTAGTGTTAATTAGCCATTCTGAGATAATTTTCTGTGAACTGTAGGATTGACCAGATGAATAAATATATTGATAATGGAAGCCAAGTTTCTCACGGTTTGGAGATAACTGAGTCTGTCCTTCAGTCACTTTGCAGAAAGATAGTAACATCAAAAGCAGGGGTGGGAGAATAGGACCATTCCTGGTGCAGTGGATAGATGGAATGCAAGTCAGTTATTACAGAAGATTCGTGAAAACAGGCCAGGCAGTCCACATTTTTTCTTTAAATGATAGTGAGATGTGTTTGTATGTCCTTCTTAACACCTCGTTTGCTGCTCTGTCTTGTTACTGAAGTTTTCTCCTGAAGATATACTCAGTCTGTGTTTTTTATTGTTCTAATCTAATTTAGAAAGGGAATTTTCTAGGGGTAAATGTGACTAAATCCATGTTTAGTTTTTTACTGGGGCCTAGCAAAATGGGAGGGTGTGGAATATTTTTATGACTTGTTTCTTTTTTGCATTTTGGTTTGATTGGTACTATTGGAAATTGAGAGGCACTACTTGAAAAGTGCTAATTTGGGTTCTCTTCTTTAGGATGTTGCCAGAGTCTGGCCTGGAACTAAAATGCCTGGACAGTTGGGGAATGTGGATAGGACAGCATTTGGACTAAAAGTAAGTTTCTGGAGTGACTCTTTTTAGAAATAAATTAATGCCTAAATGCAAATGCAACAGTATATGTATTGAACATGTGTCAGTGTGTGGTTTTACAGTTATTGAGGGTTGGGGCTATATGAGCTGTGTGTGTGTGTGCGTGTGTGTGTGCATGCATTGGAGTTGCTATCATATGTATTCATTAATATCCAAGCCTTGGAAAATGTACTCATTAAAAAGAAAAAGTTAATTATTATTTGACCTGGAAGATTTCCACAAGGTGTTATGTGAAAAAATAAATATTCAGAACATTATGTGTAATACTCTTATAATAAACATAAGCTCCCTACATACATGTTGCCACACCATGTGAACACAGAGTAGATGGTTATATACCAGATTATTTTTTATTAAATGTCAAATGTGTGGGTTGATGTGGGTGAGGAAAAGAAGAGAGGGAGACAATAGAGACAATGAAAATAGGGAAAAAAAGTACTCAAAAAGCATTGTGCTATACATCCATTGTTGTAAAATAATTATATATTTAAAAGGGGGGAGTTAAATTCACTCTCTTTGAACTTGAAGAATATATGTAATATCTAAGTGAAAATGAATTGTAGATAATAGGTGCCATATAATTGTATTTTTATTAAAACAACTAATCTGTGTATATGTATGAAACACATAGAAAGTACAAAGAAGAAAATAAGCCATTCAAAAGAACCACCTCCAAAGATAATCATTAGTAACATTTTGGTGCATATTCTTTCATTCTTATTCTAGATATATGTTATTTATAAATTTTAAACAGCAGAAGTTTTTTAAATTTTATATAATTAAATCTAAGATTATTTTTCCTCTTCTATTACTTTTATATGTGCCAGTTCAGTTCAGTCACTCAGTCATGTCCAACTCTTTGTGACCCCATGAACTGCAGCATGCCAGGCTTCCCTGTCCATCACCAAATCCCAGAGCTTACTCAAACTTATGTCTATCAAGTTGGTGATGCCATCCAACCATCTCATCCTCTGTCATCCCCTTCTCTTCCCCTTCAATCTTTCCCAGCTGCAAGGTCTTTTCCAATGAGTCAGTTCTTCACATCAGGTGGCCAAAATATTGGAGTTTCAGCTTTCAGCATCAGTCCTTCAAATGAATATTCAGGACTGATTTCCTGTAAGATTGTCTGATTTGATCTCCTTGCAGTCCAGGGGACTCTCAGGGGTTTTCTTCAACACCACAGTTCAAAAGCATCATTTCTTCGGCACTCAGCTTTCTTTATAGTCCAGCTCTCACACCCACATGACTACTAGAAAAACCATAGCTTTGACTAGATGGACCTTTGTTGACAAATCTGCTTTTTAATATGCTGTCTAGGTTGGTCATAGCTTTTCTTCCAAGGAGCAAGCATCTTTTAATTTCATGGCTGCAGTCACCATCTACAGTGATTTTGGAGCCCAGGGAAATACTCTCACTATTTCTATTGTTTCCACATCTGTTTGCCATGAAGTGATGGGACCGGATGCCATGATCTTCGTTTTCTGAATGTTGAGTTTTAAGTCAACTTTTTCACTCTCCTCTTTACACAGACATCTATTTGTATCTACTGTGTGTATTTTCTTTTCATGTATGCATATGTGTGACAGGAGAGATTTCAGTTTCCCTAGTATTTAACATTTACCCATGAGGTATGGATCAAACTTGATTTTCCCCCAAACCCTTTCTCAGTACTTTCTTGACTATTCTCACTTGTGTAAATGTTTTCCTCACGTAAATATCTGTTTGAAGGCCATCTGCTTAGCACACTTTTTAAAAAGATTAGACCCAGAGAGATGATGGCTTCCCAGTTTCTAGTTGCAAGCTCATATTAACTAAAAATAAACTTGGATTTCCACTTGTTACTCTTAATGGTGCCAGCAGAATATTGAGATATCCTAGTAGTCTTGATTGTTCAGTCACATTTATACTTAAAATGAGAGTTTTCTACCACTTAACATGAGACATGTGTTGTAGTATTACAACACAAGTCATCCATAGGATTTGAATTTTTTATTCTCATTCAATATTTTGAGTTGCTAACATGATTATGACTCCAGGCTACTTATAGCCTCAGCTTTTGTTTGTATTAATGTAAGTGTATTCTCATACTTTCAACTCTTAAAGTTTGATTTTATTTCTACTTTAGGTGTGGCGAATAAACACAAAGCACAATATAATCTATGTCAATGGTTCTGTACCTGGACACAGAAATTGCTTAGTAAAGGTATGTGTAATGGTCTTTATTTTCTCTTGTTCAGAGATGTGGATGTTTGCCATGAGTTCTCTTTTCACCCATATGTGACTTGAAAATAAGTAGCTGTTTCCCCACGTGTTCTTTGCTAATTTTTCTACTTATGTAGTAGCACCTGAGTGAGAAAATTGCATAAAATAACCTATAGGTTATGCCTCTAAAACCATAAGCCTACACAAAGGGTAGGTCTAGTAAGAGGCTCTTTAGAAATACAAAAAGGTTATTAGCAAAACTACTTATTAAAAATACCAATATATCTCCGTCCTTCCAAAAACTTTTTCATTTTTAAAGAGTACTTTGACATGGGAACTGGAATTATGTGAGGTGAAAGTTAAATGAGAGTCAACAAGAAAGGTGGTTTGAAGTAGACATTTTGAGAGATTTATTATTATTACTAGCATTGCTCTGTCTTTTCCTTGAAAATGTATTTTTGTGTTCAGACATGAAGAGAAGAAAACATGTTGTACAAGATAGACTTGAAAAAAATTCTTAAGCTCTTAGAGACTTTTTTTCCCATCAAATAAAAACAAAATAAATATTCAACCTGGGATTTAAGTCAACATAATACAAAATGAGAGATCACTTTTGAATTTTGAATTGTCCATTCTGAAAAATGAACTTGTATTAGAAGTGTATCAGCAGTTCCCAGAAATAGGTTCTTCATTAATTTTCTAACAAGAACATCAAAATAGGCTGAAACTTAAATCCTAGATTTTTCCAGTCAGGTCAAGTAGGTTGCATTACTAGCATAAGGTACCGAATTTGTTTCAGTCTCACAGTAATTAAAATTCACTTTCTGGCTTCCCTGGTGGCTCAGATTAAGAATCCACCTGCAATGCAGGCGCCCTGGGTTCGATCCCTGGGTTGGAAAGATCCCTGGAGGAGGGCATGGCAACCCACTCCAGTATTCTTGCCTAGAAAATCCCATGGAGAGAGGAGCCTGGCAGGCTGCAGTCCATACGGTCACAAAGAGTTGGGCACGACTAAGTGACTAACACTTTCACTTTTCCGGAACTCTTCACTTCTTTAATTGAATTCTCTTTTTTTTTTTTTAAGAAAAAAAATGCATTTGATAAATTATTGCAAGATTTGGGCAGGTTTTTGTTTATGTTTTGTTTTGGTTTTGGTTTTCAGGTTTTTAGGTTTAGGTGTTTCCAAGCTCCAGGTCACCCAAGTCATACTGGTACTGGAAGCCAGCAGATTGTCACTCTGCTTCTCCTAACATTTTGGCCTCAGAATTCAATGCATTCCTATCTCCAGATTTTGTTATGTCATTTTAAATCACAACCTAATAAAAGAGAAAAAAGGAAAATGACCATTTTTCATAATAAATTATACTGGATAGCAGATGAAATTTTAAACATTGCCAAATCCTCCTTTTCTCTCCATTCGCTGTATACAGTTCTAGGCTAGCTTCCAGCTAAGAACTGCTCAGGTTTACCTCACTATTGTCCTTGACACCAGCAGGGATGAATAGGTCAACTACCTTGAAATACCACATGTACAGGGTTCAGATCTGGTTGTTATAAATAATTTACAATCAACAACACTTACTATTTAGATTTTCCATCCACTTCAACAAAGATTGCCTCCAAAAACTCAGTCTACTTAATGACTGATGGCTTGCTATCACTGAAGATGTTCAGAAAGTACACTGAAGGCAATTCCAAAAGAGGAATCCAAATATATTTTGAGAAACTGTACCATCAGAGAAATGTCTGGCCACTTTGAAGTGTTAACACACTAGTGAATATATTTCCAACAAACAGATTTTGATAAAAGAACTCATCTTGAAAAAAGTCTTTGAAATATAGTATCCTTTAACTGTCTTTTATAACCTTAAATGTCCATCCCAAATATAAAGTGTGGGTTTAGGGGAGTGTTTTGTGAGCTTGTGCTTTAAATGTCAAAAGTTTGGTAAATCTTCTGAAAATATTCACCCCACTTTGTCCATTCTTCCCAATGATTCCATAGCAGGTGAATAAGCCTCTTGTCCTCGGGGGTCTAGGCTCTTCTTGCTGGATGGGCAGCCTCATTAATTCACTCACTCCACAGGAGCTTTTGGCTCCATCAGAATACAGAGTACTAGGCTGCCAATAACTTCTTTGTTTTGCATTCTAAAGTTAGTAAGTGTCTTAGGGATAATAAAATCTGTTTAATCAATGTAAGCTTTTTGTTATTGAAATTCACTAAATGTATTAAGAGAGCCTAAAGAACTGTTTTCTACAACGTCATATACTTACTATGCATGTGTGCTTGTCCCTATATCCTGATTTATAATGAGTTTATTTTCAGTTTTGTCTGTTTCGTGTGTATGTTCTACCTCCAGCTTTCCTAAAAAGGAATTGAACTGGTTTGCCAATATACGTAAATATAAAAGAATGAAAGAGAGAGTCCTGAAGGCAGGGAAATAATAAAGCCAGTGGTAAGATTCACTACACAAAAATATGTACCAGCAACTTTGGCAAAAGATAGTGGAGTAGAGGGACCTTGAGTTCACCTCTTATGAGCATACCAAAATCACAATTAACTGCTGACCAACCATCAGTTTAAAAAAAAAGACTGGAACCTCCCCAGAAAAGATACTCTACATCCAATGATATAAAGAAGAAACCACAATGAGATGGTAGAGAGTGCACTTGTGATATAATCAAATCCTTTAGCACCTGGCTACCCACAAACTGGAGAATGAGCATATCACAGAAGTTCTCCCACAGGAGTGAGTTCTGAACTTCCTCAGGCCTAACATCAGAAAGAGGAGCTCCCAGAGCATTTGGCTTTGAAGGCCAGCAGAGCTTGATAGCAGGAGCTCCACAGGACTGGGGGAAGCAGAGACCTTACTCTTGAAGGGAACATGCAAAATCTCATGTGTACCTGGAACCATGGCAAAAGCAGTAATTTCATAGGAGCCTGGGTCAGACCTACCTGGTGGTCTTGGAGGATTTCCTAGAAGTTGTCAAGCAGCTGTAGTTCAACCTGGGGATGTAAAAACCAGTGGCAGATATATTAGGGAGTATTCATCATGAACTCTCATTGGAGGCTGACGTCTTGCTTAGGTCATTAGTACAAAGACCTGGCCCTACCCAACAGCCTGTAGGCTCCAGTGCTAGGACACCTGGAGGCCAAGCAACCAAGTGGGCAAAGACACAGCTGCATCCATCAACAGACAGGCTGCCTAAAGACTTCCTGAGCCCATAGCCACCTTTGACACACCTCTTGACACAGGCCTACGCACCAGAGGGCCAAGAACCAGTTCTACCCATCAGTGAGCAGTCACCAACCCCTTTCCTTCCAAGAAGCCTGCACAAGCTTATGGAGCAGCCCCATCCAGCAGGGGACAGATACCAGAAACAAGAAAACTAAATCACACAGCCTATGGAACTGAGCCTGCAAACTGATCAGACCGTCCACTGGGACCAACTGATCCCTGAGCCTTTGATGATGAGCTAGGGGTATACTGCTGGGATACACAGGACATCTCATATAGAGGGCCACTTCTCCAAGACTGAGAAACCTAACTAACCTACCACACACAAAGAAATACAAGTAGAAATTTAAACAGAATGAGGCAACAGAAGAGTATGTTTCAGATGGAGGAAAAAGATAAAACCCCAGAAGAACAACTAAATGAAGTGAAGTTTAGGCATTGTATTCAAGGAGTTCAAAGTAATGATTAAAAGATTATCCAAGAACTTAGAAAAAGAATGGATATGCAGAGCAAGTAGTTAGAAGTTTTTAACAGTCAGAAAACAAGCAAACAGAGATGAATAATGAGGACAGTTGAAGAGACCTTTGGGCCAACGTCAAGCACACTAACATTCTTATTATAGGGATCATAGAAGAGAGGGCATGAGAAAATATTTGAAGAGGTAGCCTCAGATACCTGAAAGTTTCCATAACCTGGGAAAGGAAACAATTACCCAAGTCCAGGAAGTGAAGAAAGTCTCATATAGGACTAACCCAAAGAGGGACACACCAGTACACATAAGAATCAAATTGACAATAAATAGAGAAAATATTAACAGCTACAAGGGAAAAACTATAACATACAAGTGAACTCCCATAAGACTGTCTGCTGATTTTTGAACAGAAATTCTGCAGGCCAGAAAAGAATGGCATGATACATTTAAAGTGATGAAAAAATCTACAAACAAGGATACCCAGCAAGACTCTCATTCAGATTTGATGGAGAACTCAGAAGCTTTACAGACAAGCAAAAGATAAAGATTTCAGCATCACCAAACCAGCTTTATAGCAGATACTAAAGACTTTGAGAGTCCCTTGGACTGCAAGGAGACCCAACCAGTTCATTCTAAAGGAGATCAGCCCTGGGTGTTCTTTGGAAGGAATGATGCTAAAGCTGAAACTCCAGTACTTTAGCCACCTCATGCAAAGAGTTGACTCATTGGAAAAGATTCTGATACTGGGAGGGATTGGGGGCAGGAGGAGAAGGGGACGACAGAGGATGAGATGGCTGGATGGCATCACTGACTCGATGGACGTGAGTCTGAGTGAACTCCGGGAGATGGTGATGGACAGGGAGGCCTGGCCTGCTGCAATTCATGGGGTCACAGAGAGTCAGACACGACTGAGCAACTGAACTGAACTGAAAGGAAGTTCTCTAAGCAGAAAAGGAAAGGCCATAACTAGAAACAACAAAATTATGAAATGGAAAAGCTAACTGATAAACAGTGAGCAGACATACAATAAAGGTAGGAAATCATCCACACAAATTAGTAGGGAGGTTAAAAGACAAAAGTAGTAAAATCATCTGTATCCACAATATACAGTTAAGGGATACATAAAACAATTAGATGTAAAATATGATATCAAAAAAACAGTAGTCATGACGGGAGAAGAGTACTAATGTGGGGTATATAAAATGCAATTGAAATTACAAAATCAGCAACTTAATCATATGTATATAGCTGATGCACCAAAACCTCATAGCAATCACAAACCAAAAATATATAATCTATATATATATACACAAATAGCTTTACCATCTGAGCTGTAGGACTTCTCCATAGCTCAGATGGTAAGAATCTGCCTGCAATGCAGGAGACCTGGGTTCAATCTCTGGGTCAGGAAAATCCCCTGGAGAAGGAAATGGCAACCCACTCCAGTATTCTTGCCTGGACAATTCCATGGACAGAGGAGCCTGGCAGGCTACAGTACGTGGAGTTGCAAAAGAGTTGGACACAACTAAGTGACTAACACATACACAAAAGTAAAAGGAACCCAAACAACACTAAAGGTAATCATCAAATCACAAGAACAGAGAACAAAAGAAAATGGTGGGGGTGGAGGGAGACCTACAGAAGTCCACAACAGTTAACAAAATGACAATAAGAACATATATTGATAATTACCTTAAATGCAAGAGTACATCATGAGAAATGCTGGACTGGATGAAGCACAAGCTGGTATCAGGATTGCTGGGAGAAATACCAATAACCTCAGATGACACCACACTTATAGCAAAAAGTGAAGAACTAAAGAGCCTCTTGATGAAAGTGAAAGAGGAGAGTGAAAAAGTTGGCTTAAAACTCAACATTCAGAAAACTAAGATCATGGCATCTGGTCCCATCACTTCATGGCAAATAGATGGGAACCAAGGGAAACAGTGACAGACTTTATTTTGGGGGGCTTCAAAATCACTACATGTGGTGACTGCAGCCATGAAATTAAAAGACACTTGCTCCTTGGAAGAAAAGCTATGACCAACCTAGAGAGCATATTAAAAAGCAGAGACATTACTTTGCCAACAAAGGTCTGTCTAGTCAAAGCAATGGTTTTTCCAGTGGTCATGTATGGATGTGAGAGCTGGACCATAAAGAAAATTGAGTGCTGAAGAACTGATGCTTTTGAACTGTGGTGTTGGAGAAGACTCTTGAGAGTTTCTTGGACTGCAAGGAGATCTAACCAGTCCATCCTAAAGAAAATCAGTCCTGAATATTCATTGGAAAGACTGATGTTGAAGCTGAAACTCCAATACTTGGGCCACCTGATGCGAAGAGATCCTTATGCTGGGAAAGATTGAAGGTGGGAGGAGAAGAGGATGACAGAGGATGAAATGGTTGGATGACATCACCGACTCAATGGACATGAGTTTGAGTAAGCCCCGGGAGTTGGTGATGGACAGGGATGCCTGGCGTGCTGTAGTCCATGGGGTCACAAAGAGTTGGACACAACTGAGTGACTGAATTGAACTGAAGAGGATTAATTGCTCTAATCAGAAGGCATAGACTGGCTAAATGGATACAGAAACTAGACCTGTATATGTGTTGTCTAGAGGAGACCCACTTCAGTTCTAGAGACATACAAACTGAAAGCAGTAGGATGGAAAAAGACATTCCATGCAAATGGAAATTAAAAGAAAGCTGGAGTAGCAATATTCATATCAGACCACTTTTAAAAATAAAGAAATGTTGAAAGAGACAAAGAAGGAAATTACATAATGATCAAGGAAAGAAGATGTAACAATTGTGAGTATATACACACCCAACATAGGAGCACTGCAACAAGTAAGACAGATATTAATAGACATAAAATTGGAAATTGACAGTAATACTAGTGGGGAATTTTAATGCCCCACTTACATCAATGGACAGATCATCCAGACAGAAAAATCACTAAGGAAACATAGGCCTTAAATGACACATTAGACCAGATGGAAATATACGTTTCAAGGGCACATGTACCATTCTTCAGGTTTGGTCATGTTTTGGGTCACAAAGCAAGCCTTGGTAAATTTAAGAAAACTGAAATTGCATCAGGCATCTTTTCTGACCACAATGCTATGAGATTAGAAAGCAACCAGGGAATTCCCTAGTGATCCAGTGATTAGGACTCAGCACTTTCTCTGCTGAGGATGTGGATTCATTCTTCAGCCGTGAAACTGATATACCACAAGCTGTTTGGTGCAGACAATGAAAAAGAAAACAACCACAAGAAAAAAAATCAAAAACATAAACATGTGAAAGCTAAATAATATGCTACTAAACAACCAATGGATCACTGAAGAACTAAAAAAATACCTAGAGAAAAATGAAAATGAAATCATGATGATTGAAAACCTATTGAACAAAAGCAGTTCTAAGAAGGAAGTCTATAGCAGTACAAACTTGCCTTAGGAAATAAGAAAAATATCAACATAGCCTTATACCTAAAGCAACTAGAGAAAGAAAAACAACTGAAATCCAAAGTTAGTAGAAAATAAGAAATCATGAAGATCAGAGCAGAAATAAATAGACACTAAAACAAAAAAAAATGTAGAAAAGATCAGTAAAACTAAAAGCTGATTCTTTAAAAAGATAAACAAAGTTGATAAACTTTTATCTAGATTCATTATGGGGAAAAAAAGGAGAGGACCCAAATCAGAAATGATAAAGCAGAAGTTAAAGCCTATACCACAGAAACACAAAAGATCATAAGAGGCTGCTACAAGCATTACAGAAGGAAATGGCAACCCGCTCAAGTATTCTGGCCTGGAGAATCCCATGGACGGGGAGCCTGGTGTGCGTCCATGGGGTCGCAAGAGTTGGACACTACTTAGCGACTAAACCACCACCACAAGCAAGTATATAACCATAAAACGGACAGCCTGGAAGAAATGGACAAATTCTTAAGAAGAAGCAGTCTCCCAAGACTAAGCAAGGAAGAAACAGAAAATATGAACAGACCAATTATCAGTACTGAAACTGAAGCAGTAATTTTAAAACTGAACAGACAAAAGTCCAGGACCAGATAACTACACAGAAAAATTGTATCAAACATTTAAAGAAGAGTTAACACCTATCCTTCTGAAGCAGTTTCAGAAAATTACAGAGGAACAAGCACTTCTGAACTCATTCTATGAAGCTACCATCACCCTGGGCTTCCCAGGTGGTGCTAGCAGTAAAGAACCTACCTGCCAATGCAGGAGATAGGAGACGCAGGTTCAGTCCCTGGGTTGGGAAGATCCACTGGAGAAGGGCATGGCAACCCACTCCAGTATTCTTGACTGGAGAATTCCATAGACAAAGGAGCCTGGCAGGCTACAAGTTCATAGGGTCACAGAGAGTCAGACACGAGTGAAGCAACTTAGCACACATTCACCATTGCCCTGATACCAAAATCAAAGATAATTACAAAAAAAGAAAATTACAGGCCAGTATCACTGATGATCATAGATGCAAAACTCCCCAATTTAAAAAAAAAAAAAATCTAGCCAGCTGAATCCAAAAATACATTAAAAGGATCATACATCACAATCAATTGGGATTTATCCCAAGGATGTAATGATTTTTCAGTATCTGCAAATCAATTAATATCATACAGCACATTAACAAGTTGAAGAATAAAAACAATATGGTCATCTCAATACATGCAGAAAAAGCTTTTGATAAAATTCAACATCCATTTATGGTAAAACTCTCCAGAAAGCAGCCATTGAGGGAACCTGCCTCAATATAATAAAGGCCATATATGACAAACCCACAGCTAGCATCATAATCAACAGCAAAAAGCTGAAAGCGTTTCCTCCAAGATCAGGCAGAAGACAAGTACCCACTCTTGCCACTTCTATTCAACATAGTTTTGGAATTTCTGGCCACAGCAATCAGAGGAAAAAGAATCCAGATTGCAAAAGAAGTAATAAAATTATCACTGTTTGCAGATGAAATGAGACTGTACATAGAAAATCCTGAAGATGCTATCAGAAAACTACTAGATCTCATCAATGAATTTAGTAAAATTGCAGGATGCAAAATTAATACACAAGTCTATTGTACTTCTTTACACTAACAATAAAAATCAGATGATAAAATCATGAAAATAATCCCATTTACCATCACATCAAAAAGAATAAACTACTTAGGAACAAACCCACTAAAGGAGGCAAAATACCTATGCTCAGAAAACTGAGATGCTGATGAAGAAAACTGAAGAAGACACAAACAGATGAAAAGATATACCATGTTCTTGGATTGGAGGTATCAACATTATTAAAATGATCATACTATCCAAGGCAATCTATAGACTCAATGTATTCCCTACAAAATTTACAATGACATTTTTCATAGAACTAGGAAAGAAATTTTAAATTTTGTATGGAAATACAAAATCCAGAATAGGCAAATTAAATCTTGAGAAAGAAGTACAGAGCTGAAGGAATCAGGTTCCCTGACTTTATACTGCAAAGTTACAGTAATCCAAACAGTTTGGTACTGGCACAAAGACAGACATATAGATCAATGAAATAGAATAGAAAACCCCAAAATAAAGCCACAACCTATGATCAGCTAACCTACATAAAAAAGTCAATAATATACAATGGAGAAAGATAGTCTTTTCAATAAGTAGTGCAGTAAAATTGGACAACTGCATGTACAAGACTAGAACATTCTCTAACACCATTTACAGAAATGAATTGGATTAAAAATCTAAAAATAATATGGGATGCTGTAAACTTCCACAGGAAAACAGGCAGGACACTCTGACATAAATCACAGCAATATCTTTTTTGATCCATCTCATAGAGTAATGTAAATACAAAAATTAACAAATTAAACCTAATGAAATTTAAAAGTTTTTCACAACAAAGGAAACCATAAACAAAGTGAAAAAACAACCTGGAGAATGGGAGAAAATATTTGCAAATGATGCTACCAACAGAGAATAATTTCCAAAATATATAAACAGCTCATACAGCTCAACTTCAAAAAAAACAAACAACCCAATCAAATAACAGGCAAAAGATCTAAGCAGGCATTTCTCCAAAGAAGACATACAGATAGCTAAAAGGCATATGAAAAAAAAAAAAAAAAAACCACCCTGCTAATTAGTAGGGAAATCCAAATCAAAACTACAGTGAGGAAGTCACTTCATACCAGTCAGAATGACCATCATTAAAATGTCTATCAGTAATAAACGCTGGAGTTGATATGGAGATAAGGGAACCCTCCTACACTGTTGGTGGGAATGTAAATTGGTGCAGCTACTATAGGAAACAGTATGGAAATTCCTTAAACTAAAAATCTGAGTTACCATATAGCCCAGCAGTCTGACTCCTGGATGTATAACCAGAGAAAATGATAATTCAAAGGGTTACATGCTTGCCATTGTTCATCACAACACTATTTACAGTAGCCAAGACATGGAAACAACCTAAATGTACATCAAAAGAGATATAAAGAATCCATGGTACATTTATACAGTGGAAAATTGTGTGTGTGTGCATGCACTCAACTCAGTCATGTCCAACTCTTTGCAACCCCATGGACTATAATCCACCAGGCTCCTCTGTCCATGGAGTTTTCCTGGCAAGAATACTGGAGTGGGTTGCCATTTCCTACTCCAGGGGATCTTCCCAATCCTGGGATGAAGTCTGTGTCTCCTGCATTGACAGGATTCTTTACCACTGCATCACCTGGGAAGCCCACAGTGGAATATTACTCAGCTATAAAAAAAAGAAAATGCCATTTGCAGCAACGTGGATGAACCTAGAGGTTACCATACTAAGTCAAACAAAGAGAAATATCATATGTCATTTATATGTGGCATCTAAAAAAAATGATATAAATGAACTTATTTACAAAAACAGAAATAGACTCACAAACAAAGAACACAAACTTGTGGTTACCAAAGGGGAAAAGAATAGGTGAGGGATAAATTAGTAGTTTGGAATTAGCAGATGCAGAATACTAAATATCAAAATAGATAACCAACAAGGACCTACTGTATGGCAAAGGGAAGTATACTCAGTATCTTGTAGTAAATTACCACAGAAAGTTTTGTTGTTCTCTTTATTGTGTATTTGCTTGGGTTTTCTTTTCTAAATTCTGAGACAGTTTAATTGGTAAGAATATCTTTTTTTTCCAAGTAGAAGTTGAACCCAGGATTAGAGAATTGGAAAAAAAGTTAAAACAAGTGTTTCCTTTTAGGCAGCTGACTGATAATTTCTAACAGTTTTAATGAGAGATATGAATATAGATGTTTTTCTGTACTTTGCTATTCCTAGCAGCTGTGTACTAACATCAACCAAATTACTCATTTCTTATTGCCAAAATGTCTTATTTTAATCTGTGTGTATAATTAACATGTAATTTTTTTTAATTTATCTCTGAATGGGGGTTATGGAATGAGTCAGAAGCTTTAAAGAATCCAATAATATTTTCCAAAAATATAACATTTTAGATCATATCAATATGTATGTTATTCCTCAGTTTATGAATTCACAAATGTAATTAAAATATTTTTAGAATATAAAGATTAGTTAATAGAGCTAATTCAGAGACTCTAGCATTATTATTGTTTTTTGTTAAATACTACTCTATCCTTAGCTACTCAAAGAGAACACTACTTGTTAAATATATGCTAATTTCCTTAATAAAACTTGTTATTTGGGGTTATATGTTAGAATTTGAGGTTATTTGTTAGAATTAAGCCTAACAAAAGTACTAGATAAATTTTATTTTCTTTAATCTGAGCTCAAAAAATTCTATGGTAAAATATAGAATAATAATAACATTGGGTTGGCAAAAAAATTGGTTCAGTTCAGTTTTTTTCCGTAAGATGGTTCTAATAGCATTTGTGTGGGTTTGTGCTCAGTCACTTCAGTTGTGTCCGACTGTGCAATCCTATGGACTGTAGCCCACCAGGCTCCTCTATCCAAAGATTAACTTGAGGAAGTCTATGTTTCTGTCATTGGATTAGTTAAGTTTATTGGAATAAATATATATATACATATATATAAAGTAAGAGGAACTCAGTGTATAACAGCTATATTATTCACATTAGAAAATGTAGAAACTAAAAACAGAAAAAATAAACAAAATGTGAAAACAGATATTCTAGGATTATGAATAAGTAAACCAGACTATCTTTAAATAACTTATTAATAAGATCTTTGCTTCCCCCACCCCCCAGATCAAAGATTCTATACTGCCTGCATATAAGGATTTCTGTAAAAATCTACCATTTCCAACATATTTCCCTGATGAGGATGAAAAGGAGCTACCAGAAGATTTGTATGATGAAGAAGTGTGTCAGCCTGGAGCACCTTCTATTACATTTGCTTGATTTCATTGGACATGAGAGAATCCCACATATGCTGTGAATTCTGATGAGCCAGAAGAGTAATATAACCAGGAATTATGCGGTTTTTTCCTTAGTTAAAACATACCACATAACCACATGGTTCTCTTTTACTGTGTATTTCTCAAATTATCTTAAATGTTTATAAATTTAACTTCTACTAAAGATTTGTCTGTCTTTGTGAAAGGGTGGTTGTGGAATGGTGTCAAGTCATGGAGACTAGATAACTTATCTAGATTAAAGAAAAAAGAAAACCATTTCTTGAGCCTCAAAAACAGAGGAATTCAGATCTTTATCTAAATTATAGAAATGTTTATGTTATAGTTAAAGGCCTGACACATAATAAAATCACAAATTATGGGTCTTATATATTATACTTGTGTTGGGAGGTATAGTTATTTTTTAGCTTGATGATTCAACTATAACTTTTTTTTTTTTTGGCTGTGTCTCACAGCATACAGTGGTTAAGGCTCTGCACTGAATCACCAGGGAAGTCTTGTAATCATTTTTCCTTGATGCCTTCCAAAAGAGATTTGAAACAACCTGGGTGTGCATTCAACAAACTTATTAACCACCTATTACTCAAAATGTTGATAATAGCTCCTGGGTTTCTCTTCATTGTATGAAATGAAAATATTTACTAATGGCTACTTGTGACAGATAATTAAGCCTAACAGTGTTAGTATCATGCTCATGTTCAGTTGTTCAGTCATGTCAGACTCTTTGCAATTTCATGGACTGTAGCCTGCCAGGCTCCTCTGTCTATGGAATTTTCCAGGCAAGGATACTGGAATGGGTTACCATTTCCTGTTCCAGAGGATATTCCCAACCCAGAGATCAAACCCGAGTCTCTTGAATCTCCGGCAAGCAGATTCTTTACCTCTGAGCCATGCTCTAGGCCAGTGTAAGTATAAGCAGGCCTTACTTAACTACTGGATTTCCTCTGGATTAGATTCCTAAGGATACACAGAATTTTAACTTTTTAAACTTCAGGTGTCTTCTATGACTTGATTCACATAGCCACCCAAGAGACTTACTAGCCACAGTGTTACACCTTTTAATAACAAATTCATTAGTTACCAGGAAATCACACAAAGACCTACCAGTATTTTTGGGTCCACATTGCATTTCTCATTCTTAATTTTAAATCCAGCTAAAGCCACATCTCTCTTAAAGTTTTCATTTATACTTCATCTCTTTTTATTAAAGATTTATGGTAGTTGACAGATCCATGTCTTAAAATAGTAAAGAAAGGAAAAAACATGTAGGATGATATCAATTAGTATAAGTGGGGGTTGGGAAGAAATGGTGCCAATATAGTACAATTGAGCAGGCTGTGGCCTGAGTTGAGCAGGGGTGTTATATTTGGTGTGGCTCTGAGCTTCCTGGATAGCAAAGTAAAACAAATAACATTGATTTGTTTCATGTTTCTCTTTAATTACAAGGTCCTTAAGAGGAGTAATTTTAAACTGCAGTAAATCTTGTTTAGCACATTATTTTTTATTAAAAAGAATTTATCAAACTAGAAATTTCTGAACTTGTTAAAAATAAACATATTCAAGGGTAAAATATTAGACACATTGTTGTCAGAGACCAAGTCAAGGCTATCCTTTACTACTTCTAGACAACAGTGGTTTGGGAGATCTTAGCCAGTGCAGTAAAACAAGAAAGAGTAGTGATACAGATGCAGGGATATAAGAATAAATCTCATTTGTAAGAAATATGATCTACCTAGAAGATTTAAGACAGTCAACTGATAAGCTGTCAGAACAAATGAAGACAGTTCTGATGACTAAATACAACATCAGTATACAAACATGGACAGAGGAGCCTAGTGGGGTACAGTCCATGGGTTGCAAAGAGTCAGACATGACTGAGTGACTAACACACTTTATACAAACATATAATAGCAATATTAGGAAATTCTGCGATATGGAAGTGAATACCATCCACAGCAGCAATTTTTTAAAAAGTTACTGAGGAAAGAAGCCTAACATATTCTGAGGTCTTACTGGAGAACTAAAAATGTAATTGAAGAACATGAAAGAAAACCATGATGGTCCTTTCTATTATTTAAGTTATGAATGGGAAGATGTAATATTGTAAAGAATTTAGCCTAATTCTATTTTTAAAATCTCAAAATGACTTACCATAGAACTGTTCAAGCTGATTGTAAAAATGGAATGAATGCATAAATTTAAGAATAACCAAAACTTAAAATGGTACCCATTCATTGGGTTTGCCCCATTGTTTGTTTAGGGATTATTTATACCTATTTAATTTTGAAATTCAAAATATTGTGTACATCAATTCACTCCTTTAATTACCTGCATTTGACCAAAAGATTTTAGTAAATTATAGATGTGTCAAGGTTGCTAATGAAATGATGGGAAGTAGTTGTTAATGTACAAGACAGATGAACAGTTATTGCTGGAGAACATAAAATCTTGTTTCTGAATAAGGTATTTGCTGAGATTTGTATCAGGAGTCCCCCAACCTCTTCTGAATGAAAAACTGTTTAATTTCCCAGAAGCCACTGATGGGGGAAATCATTACTCAGGAAGGATGCTTTATGCAGTGCAGGAGACGAATCATATCATCTGAAAGTAGCCAGATGACAGAAGAAGGGCAGGATATGTGGCCTTTTGAAGAAGGCAGGAAATCCTCTACACCAGAGAACCTGCCCCAGACCCATCATCATCTGTCACCAGAGTCTGTGTTACCCAGTCCAATCCAGCAAACCAGGAGATGAGTTGTTGGGGCAAGGAAAGCCAGCAGACCAAGAAGATGGTGGACTCATGTCCCCAAAAAGCAATGTTGCCTAAATTAGAATTCAAGTTTCTTTTATACTAAAAGGGTAGGGAGTAAAGTCAAACACCCCCCTAGTTCTGATCAGACTCTTGAGAGGATGTTTTAATTTCTTCCTTCCTGCAGTCATTCACAGGTGGGCCTGGTCAGGGTGTTTCCTCTGAGCTAAACAGAGGTATTTTAGCTTAATGCTCATTACCTGTGAGGCAGGGTTCCCAGAGATGGGCCATTATGTATAATTTAACCTTATAGGCAGCATCCCTTTAGTGATTAACTTATAACAGAAAACAAAGTTTCTTACCCATTAAAATTCCCTACAGTCAGTGTCCATTCCCGTGAGAAAAGGGACAAAGACAGTTATGGCTCTCTCCTGCTAAAAAGGGGCAATCTATATTCTTGAGAAATTTTTAGTAGTAAAATCATCTTTCCTTTATTATCTACAACTATTAGACCTGATGGAAACTCTTAGCTCTTTGTTTCTAATTTGTAATTGAACATAGGATTGGGCATAGGGATGGACTTGGGTTCTAGTTCTCAATACATATATACTAAATGCCTATGCTATAAAATAAAATACATTGACTCCTCTCCAGCCATAATGAAATTACCATTTCAGTTGTGTAGGCAGACCTGTTGGAGGCAAATTCATGAGGAATGTTTAGTATAATGTGCAAAGTTTTAATATAATTGTCAGCTTCTAGGTCTTTCAGAACATTTATAGACTTATCCCATCTAGGTAGACGCCTAGAAAAAACAACCATACAATATTTCAAAGGGACTTAATTTAATCCTATTTCTGAGAGCAACTGATCCAGAGCAAGCCTTGTTGTTGTCATTGTTCAGTCGCTAAGTCATGTCTGACTCTTTGCGACCCCGTGGACTGCAGCATGCCAGGTTTATCTGTCCTCCACTCTCTCCCAGAGTCTGCTCAAATTCATATCCATTGAGTCAGTGATGCTGTCTAAACATCTTATCTTCTGTTGCCCCAATCCTCTCCTGCTCTTAATCTTTCACAGCACCAGGGTCTTTTCTAATGAGTTAGCTATTCACATCAGGTGGCCAGAGTTTTGGAACTTCACCTTTAGCAACAGCCTTTCCAGTGAATATTCAGGGTTGATATCCATTAGGATTGGCTGGTTTGATCTCCTTGCAGTCCAAGGAACTCTCAAGAGTTTTCTCCAGCACCACAATTGAAAGCATAAATTCTTCAGCAATCAGCCTTCCTTATGGACCAATTCTTATATGTGTACATGATTACTAGGAAAACCATAGCATTGACTATACGGAACTTTGTCAGCAAAGTGATGTCTCTGCTTTTTAGTATTTAATCTAGGTTTCTATAGCGATCCTTACAAGGAACAAATGTCTGAACATTGTGGCTACAATCAATGTCCACAATGATTTTGGAGCCCAAAAAAGTAAAATCTATCACTACTTCCACTGTTTCCCTTCTATTTGCCAGGAAGTGATGGGAACAGATGTTATGATCTTAGTTTTTTTGTTTGTTTATTTTAATTGGAGGCTAATTGCTTTACAGTATTGTGGGGTTTTGCCATTCATTGACATGAATCAGCCATGAGTGTACATGTGTCCTCCCATTCCTGAGCCCCCCTCCCCCCTCCCTCCCCCCCCCCACACCTTCCCTCTGGGTTTTCCCACAGCACCAGCTTTGAGTGCCCTATTCATGCAACAATTTACACTGGTAATCTATTTTATATACAGTAATATACATGTCTCAATGCTATTCTCAAATCATCCCACCCTCATCTTTTCCCTTGGAATCCAAAAGTCTGTTCTTTACATCTGTGTCTCTTTTGCTGTCTTACATATAGGGTCACCATCTTTCTAAATTCCATATATATATGTTAATATATTGTATTGATGTTTCTGTTTCTGATTTACTTCACTCTGTATAATAAGCTCCAGTTTCATTCACCTCATTAGAACTGACTCAAATGTGTTCTTTTTTATAGCTGAGTAATATTCCATTGTGTATATGTACCACTACTTCCTTATCCATTCATGTGCTGATGGGCATCTAGGTTGCTTCCATGTCCTAGCTATTGTAAACAGTGCTGCAGTGAACATTGGAGTACATGTGTCCTTTCAGTTCTGGTTTCCTCAGTGTGTATGCCCAGCAGTGGGATTGCTGGGTCCTATGGCAGTTCTATTTCCAGTTTTTCAAGGAATCTCCACACTGTTCTCCATGGTGGCTATACCAGTTTTCATTCCCACCAACAGTGTAAGAGGGTTTCCTTTTCTCCACACCCTCTCCAGCATTTATTGTTTGTTGACTTTTTGATGGCAGCCATTCTGACTGGCATGAGATGGTACCTCATTGTGGTTTTGATTTGCATTTCTCTGATAATGAGTGATGTTGAGCATCTTCTCATGTGTTTGTTAGCCATCTGTATATCTCTTTGGAGAAATGTCTGTTTAGTTCTTTGGCCCACTTTTTGATTGAATAGTTTATTTTTCTGATATTCAGCTGCATGAGCTGTTTGTATATTTTGGAGATTAATTCTTTGTCAGTTGTTTCATTTGCCACTATTTTCTCCCATTCTGAAGGCTGCCTTTCACCTTGCTTACAGTTTACTTTGTTGTACAAAAAAGTTTAATTAGGTCCCACTTGTTTATTTTTGTTTTTATTTCCATTACTCTGGAAAGTGGGTCATAGAGGATATTGCTGTGATTTATGTCAAGGGGTGTTCTGCCTATGTTTTCTTCTAAGAGTTTTATAGTTTCTGGTCTTACATTTAGATCTTTAATCCATTTTGAGTTTATTGTTATGTATGATGTTAGAAAGTGTTCTAGTTTCATTGTTTTACAGGTGGTTGACCAGTTTTCCCAGCACCACTTGTTAAAGAGATTGCATTTTCTCCATTGTATATTTTTGCCTCCTTTGTTAAAGATAAGGCGTCCATAGGTGCTTTCTGTTTTGTTCCATTGATCTATATTTCTGTCTTTGTGCCTGTACCATATCATCTTGATGACTGTAGCTTTGTGGTATAGTCTGAAGTCAGGAAGGTTGATTCCTCCAATTCCATTCTTCTTTCTCAAGATTGATTTTGCTGTTCAAAGTTTTTTGTTTCCATACAAATTGTAAAATTACTTGTTCAAGTTCTGTGAAAAATGCCGTTGGTAGCTTGGTAGGGATTGCATTGAATCTATAGATTGCTTTGAGTAGTAAACTCATTTTCACTATATTGATTCTTACAATCCACGAACATGATGTATTTCTCCATCTATTTTTGTCATCTTTGATTTCTTTCATCAGTATTTTATAGTTTTCTACATGTAGGTCTTTCATTTCTTTAGGTAAATTTATTCCTAAGTATTTTATTCTTTTTGTTGCAATGGTGAATGGCATTGTTTCCTTAATTTCTTTCTGTTTTTTTTCATTGTTAGTGTATAGAAATGCAAGGGATTTCTGTGTATTAATTTTATATCCTGCAACTTTACTATATTCATTGATTAGCTCTAGTAATTTTCTGGTGCTGTCTTTAGGGTTTTCTATGTAGAGGATCAGGTCATTGGCAGACAGTGAGAGTTTTACTTTTTTTCCAATCTGGATTCCTTTTATTTCTTTCTCTTTGATTGCTGTGGCTAGGGCTTCCAAAACTATGTTGGATAGTATGATGAGAGTGGGCACCCTTGTCTTATTCCTGATTTTAGAGGAAATGCTTTCAATTTTTCACCATTAAAGATAATGTTTGCTGTGGGTTTGTCATTTATGGCTTCTATTGTGTTGTGGTATATTCCTTCTTTGCCTGCTTTCTGGAGAGTTTTAATCATAAATGGATGTTGAATTTTGTCAAAGGCTTTCTCTGCATCTATTGAGATAATCGTATGGTTTTTATCTTTCAATTTGTTAATATGGTGTATCACATTGATTGATTTGCAAATATTGAAGAATCCTTGCATTCCTGGGATAAAGTTCACTTGGTCGTGATGTATGTATGATCTTTTTAATGTGTTGTTGGATTCTGTTTGCTAGAATTTTGTTAAGGATTTTTGCATGTATGTTCGTCAGTGATATTGGCCGGTAGTTTTCTTGTTTTGTGGCATCTTTGTCTGGCTTTGGTATCAGGGTGATGGCGGCCTCATAGAATCAGTTTGGAAGTTTACCTTCCTCTGCAATTTCCTGGAATAGTTTGAGTAAGATATGTGTTAGCTTGTCTCTAAATATTTGGTAGAATTCACCTGTGAATCCATCTAGTCCTGGGCTTTTGTTTGTTGGAAGATTTTTTACTCAGTTTTGATTTCCATCCTTGAGATGAGTCTGTTAAGATTTTCTACTTTTCCTGGTTCAGTTCTGGAAGTGAACTTTGCCCATTTCTTCCAAATTGTCCTTTTTTTTTTTTTTTTTTGGCATATAATTGCTCATAGTGGTCTCTTATGATCTTTTGTATTTCTGTGTTGTCTGTTGTGATTTCTCCATTTTCATTTCTAATTTTATTGATTTGATTCTTCTCCCCCATCTCCTTTTTTTTTTTTTTTTTTGATGAGTCTGTCTAATGGTTTGTCTATTTTATTTATCTTCTTAAAGAACCAGCTTTTAGTTTTTGCTATAGTCTCTTTCATTTCTTTTCATTTATTTCTATTCTCATTTTTATGATTTCATTCCTTCTACTAACTTTGGGGTTTTTCTTCTTTTACTAGTTGCATTAGGTGTAAAGTTAGGTTGTTTATTTGATGTTCCTCTTGTTTCTTGAGATAGGCTTCTATTGCTATGAACTTTGTATTGCTCTTAGTATTGCTTTTACTGAATTCCATAGGTTTCAGATTGTTGTATTTCCATTTTCATTTGTTTCTATGCATATTTCCATTTCCTTTTGATTTCTTCCATGATCTGTTGATTATTCAGAGGCATGTTGTTTAGTCTCCATATGTTTGTGTTTTTAATTTTTTTTTTTTCCTGTGCTGCTGCTGCTGCTGCTAAGTCACTTCAGTTGTGTCTGACTCTGTGCAGCCCCATAGATGGCAGCCCACCAGGCTCCCCCATCCCTGGGATTCTTCAGGCAAGAACACTAGAGTGGGTTGCCATTTCCTTTTCCAATGCATGAAAGTGAAGAGTGAAAGTGAAGTTGCTCAGTTGTGTCTGACTCTTCACGACCCCATGTACTGCAGCCTACCAGGCTCCTCCGCCCATGGGATTTTCCAGGCAAGAGTACTGGAGTGGGTTACCATTGCCTTCTCCTGTAGTTGACATCTAATCTTACTGCATTGTGATCAGAAAAGATTCTTGAACTGATTTCAGTTTTTTAAAACTCACTAAGGCTAGATTTATAGCCCAGAATGTGATCATCATTCTTACCTGCTTCTTCACAGATTAGCCACCATAAAACCATAAATATCTATTAATCACCTCTGACCTTTAACAGGATGCCTTCTTGCCTTGGCCTCCACCAACAGGACTGATTTTGGGTTGAGGCTTTTGGTGATTATAGGAACGAAGTGGAATCTTCTTTCTTCCATTTGACATCAATAAAACTTTTAAACATCACAAAATTGATTCAGCTGTAAATGGAGAAGCATTAGCAAACAAAATGAAACAAAGAACCCAGAGGACAGACAACCCTCAAGTTTGGTCTTGGGGTTTTACATATACAAAGACATTGGAGACCATAAATGATATAATTAACACAGCAAGGTTAGCAGAGCATGGTGCACAGGATTCCAAGATAACCCTACCTAAACCCATTGTGGAGATCCTAACAGGTACTCTGGCCACATATTTTTACAATAAAATATCATCTTCTCACTCATGGGTTAATTTATGTAATCAGATATTAAGATCACTTATCCAAAATCCACCTGAGAGGACTTTCTCTAAGGAATAGTTGAAACATTACTCTTTTAAGACAGAAATTCAAGACAAAACACAAATGGCACATATAAATACTAGCCTTCAAAGAAGCAAATGAACCAGTTCACAAATCGAGTAGAAGTCTTAATGACTCTTTCCTCCCAAAATGTACTCCAAACAAAGGTATTTCACCTTAATGCTCATTTCCTGGGAGGCAGGGTTCCCAAAGATGAGCCATTATGTAAAATATAAACTTGTAGGCAACATGCCTTTGGTGATTAACTCATAGTTAAATACAAAAGTTCTTCCCCATTACAACTGCAGATGGACGGTGTGTCTGCATTTGAGTTTGAAGGAGAAATTTTCTGATAACCTCTTAGGATCACAAATGTGAGTCCTGCCACTTATAGCCAAACAGGGAGCAGAACGTCGACTCCACCTGACTCCCCACCACCAGCACCTTGTACAGGTACCTATCTTTGAAGAGATCAGGCCCCATTCCTGCAGAATATTTCAGTTGCCTAGAAGTGACATGAGTTCTCCTGAGCCAGGTGGTAGAGGAGGATGGCTTCTCTGCCCTTATGGGATACAAAAGCCCAAGTCTGCCTGATCCAACAGACACTAAGCAAAACACATGTAATCTGCTAAGAAACTTGGGTCTCAATTTCCAGCTCCAGCTTTTTTCATCCAATATTCAACTTGAGGAAAACAGAACTTTGCCGGCTACAGATAAGCAGTACATGGTCTGGACATGGGCCATTCACTTGCCTTTCTATTTGGAGCCCATGCAGTAACAGTGGCCAACTCCTGAGCTGTGTTGGCTGCTGGGTAGGTGGGAAGACATGAAGTTCAAGTGGGCTTGAACTTGATCTACTGTTTTAGATTTTGTCTTGAAATGAGGGAACTTTCTGTAACCAACCTTCTTTCAGATTAGACATTTCTTCCTTAGTTGGTACTAGCTCTTAGTTATAAAATTGGTAAATACTGGACCTTCTATAAATTCTGAAAGGCTCAGGAAGGCCAGTTGGTCAAAACATACCTGCTTTAGCATTATTCACAATAGCCAAGATAAGAAAACCTAAATGTCCATTGACAGAGGAATGGATAAAGAAGATAGAGAGAGAGAATACTGTCGAGCCATAAAAAAGAATGAAATAATGCCATTTGCAGCAACACGGATGCAACTGAAGCCATGAAATTAAAAGACACTTGCTCCTTGGAAGAAAAGCTATGACAAACCTAGATAGCATATTAAAAAGCAGAGACATTACTTTACCAACAAAGGTCTGTGTAGTCAAAGCTATGGCTTTTGCAGTAGTTATGTATGGATGTGAGAGTTGGAACATAAAGAAAGCTGAGCACCAAAGAATTGATGCTTCTGAACTGTGGTGCTGGAAAAGACTGTTGAGAGTCCCTTGGACTGCAAGGAGATCAAACCAGCCAGTCCTAAAGGAAAGCAATCCTGAATATTCATTGAAAGGACTGATGCTGAAACTGAAGCTCCCCACCTGATGCAAAGAACTGACTCATTGCAAAAGACCCTGATGCTGGGAAAGATTGAAGGCAGGATGAGAAGGGGATGACAGAGAGTGAGATGGTTGGATGGTATCACCAACTCAATAGACATGAGTTTGAGCAACCTCTGGGAGATAGTGAAGTACAGGGTAGCTTGGTGTGCTGCAGTCCATGAGGTCTCAAAGAGTCGGACATGACTGAGTGACTGAACTGCACTGGATGCAACTAGAGAGTATAATACTAAGCAAAATAAGTCAGAAAGACAAATACCATAAAATATCACTTATGTGTGGAATCTAAAATATGACACAAACTTATGTACAAAACAGGAAGAGACAGAAAACAGACTGTGGTTGCCAAGAGGGAGGGGAGGCAGGGGAGGGATGGGTTGGGAGTTGGGATTAGCAAATGCAAACTATTGTATATAGAATGCATAGACAATAGGTCCTATGTAGCACAAGGAACAATATCCTGTGATAAACCATAGTGGAGAAGAGTGTGAAGTGAAGTGAAGTCAGTCAGTCATGTCCGACTCTGTGACCCCATGGACTGGAGCCTACCAGGCTCCTCCATCCATGGGCTTTTCCAGGCAAGAGTACTGGAGTGGGTTGCCATTTCCTTCTCCAGGGGATCTTCCCTATCCAGGGATCGAACCCAGGTCTCCCACATTGTAGGCAGATGCTTTACCGTCTGAGCCACCAGGGAAGTCCACCAGAAGAAGAGTATATATACCTGAATTATGTTTCTGTACTGAAGAAATTAACAGAACATTGTAAATCAACTGTATTTCAATAAAAATGTTTTGTAATGCCCATAAGTGTAAGTTTTGGCTGAAAGTCACTACTTTGAAAGTCCCCTCCCCACACTCTTGCAGGAAGTATGGCAGGAGAATGGGCTTGTGGTGATCTGGTTTCTATAATTTATTTCATAGTGAAGCACTTTTGTGATGAGGTGGGGAACATTACTGATACTGGTGTTGCTGAACTGCTATCCCTAAAGCAGGTAAACACAAGGTAAAGCAGGTAAAGACAGAAGTAGGTCTTGTGCTGTGAAGCCCCCTTAGACAGACATCTTTAGTTGGGAGCTTTGCAATCACATGTCACTTGGCTACCTATCTTCTCTACAGGAACTAGTTCTTCACAGAAGAGTTTACTTGACTAATGATGAATGAAGTTCCCCCTGCTTTCAGAGATTTTCTATCAAGTTGACTCCTCTGTAATGTGAGACCGTTCCCCTTCAGCTTCCAGTGTTACTGCTGTATCTGCTATACAGCCAGATCTGCCAGTTTCCGATCATAACTCCTGAGGACTAATGGAAACTAGTCCCCCAAAACAACAATGATCCCTCAAAGCATATGGTACAAGACCATACACATCCTGCCTCTAGCAACTGCCCAGGCTCCCCTGAAGTGAGAGGACCCAACAGACATGTCATCATCTCTTTTGGAAAACAGCCAAAGTCCTAGTTGTGCATGATTGCCAGCCTCCACCCCGTCATTTGCTTTCCTGCCTTTAAATTTTTCTTTCAAAGAACTTACAGCAGTCCCTGTCTTGCATTGTTTTCCATTCTTTTTAGATTGATGAGGTAGCCTGTTCAAGTTAGATGAGCCAAATTAATCTCAATGAATGCAACTCATAACACCATAAAAATAAATAAATGACTTTAACTCCACTTGCCTGGCGTGGGAGTTGCCTAATTGTTCTTTCTTGACATTTGACAGAAGGAGTGAAAGTGACAGTTGTGATCTTGCTTCTCCTAAAACAGATTTTTTTATGAACATCAAATATGTGTCAAGACATTTAGAAAGTTTGTTGTTATTTTTAAAGAAAAAGGATAAGATGTCCATAAAGTTCTGCCACTGCATTGAGTTTGCTTTATCTGAGAAGGAACTAAACACTGCATCACAAAAGTCCCGATAAAAATGCATGGATGACTGTATTAATCCACTCATCAGAATGAGTAACAATAAATGATTTTCTTGGGTATCCAACAAAGATGTACTTATCTAAAATAGTGTGTTGAGATGATGAAGCAAAGATGGCATCAGAACTGTTGGTTGACTGTCCATTTTTATCTGTTAACTGCAAAAACATTGAACGTGATGTTTCACCTCATAAAGGAGTACTGGGAATTGTAAGGAGGGGGCCCCTCCCCTCCTCCAACAGAGAGTTTTACCAGCTGCCAATAACTGCCAGCCTGACGCTAAAATGTCATCTTAAGGAAGAGAACTGAGTTATAGTATGCACAGAGGATGTGGATATTTAGGAAAACATGAGTCAAAGCAGAGGAAGTTGGCAAAGGACAAAGAACTGATGAAAAGGAAGTAAATAAGGAAAAGATCTATTCTATAAAAACTGTAGACTACCTGTAAAACTAGAACAAGCAACATCTCCTCCCTGTGTACATGATTCCTTTTCTCTAGTCAGTAACCATGAGGATACCCTTACCATGGGAATAATACTGTGATTTAATGAACCAAAGTTCTTTGTTAAATGCCACTTCCTAGGACTTTCCTGGTTGTTCAGTGGTTAAGAATCCACCTTCCAACGCCAAGGACACAGGTTCGATCCCTGATCAGGGAACTAAGATCCCACATGTTATGAGGCAGCTAAGCCCCTGCACCACACTAGAGAGCCCACGTGATGCAATGAAACCCTATGCAGCCAAATAAATAAAAACATAGTTTTTAAATGCCATTTCTCATAAAAAGATAGGTTCAAGGATCTGGTGCCCAGGAGCCATCAAGATGTGTTTTTATGATGAGGTTCATCCAAACTATGTCACACACAAGAAACACCTTCACCTGACACAGTGCTTGTCAATGTTGGCTGCACCTTATAACCACGCAGGGAGCTTCTAAAACCCTAGCCCAGTGTCTTCAGAATCTCTGCGGCTGGTCACCAGATGCCAGTGTTTCTTAAGTCTCAGGTAATACAATGCACAGTGGAGATTCAGAACCCCTAGCACAATACACAGACAGTCAAGTCATGTAGGACACCTCTGCCAATTATTGGGGAACCTCCTTAGAGCAAGTCACATTGGAGAAATTTTTATTAAAATGTAATAATAGGGAATTTCCTGGTGGTCCAGTGTCTAAGATTCCATTCTCCCAATGCAGGGGAACTGGGTTTGATCCCTGGTCAGAGAACTAGAGCCCACATACTGCAATTAAAGATCCAGTGTGCCACAAAGAAGACCCAGTGCAGGCAAATAAATAAATTGTTTTTAATTTTTTAAAAATGTAGTAATAGTAACGTGTATATGTACACAGTGCTACTTTATATTATAAAGTGTTTTTACATCCTTGTGAGAGTGCCCCCCAGGAAAATGCTTAAAAGTATACACATGTTAGATGTAGTCAGTCTGGGACTTCCCCAGGGGTCCAGTGGTTAAGACTCTGTGCTTCCACTGCAGGGAACAAGGGGTCAGTCGCTGGTCAGGGAACTAAGCTCTCACATGTCTCGCAGCCAAAAACTAAATAAATAAATAAATAAGATGGAATCAGCCTGTTTGTTCACTGAGGAATGATGGGCCTGGGACGAGGCCAGGTCTCAGCAAACAAGTGGTGGCAGACCTTCTACCAGACTCGGGCCCCTGACTTTCCTGTGACAATCTGGGAGTCGGGATTGTCTCCTGACTCCTGACTCTTTTAGTCAGAAGATCTCTCTAAAAGACTGACACATTTGGTTTCCTCTATTATGAGCTGTGACTTAGCCTCATATGCAAACATGTATTAAAAATTGCTCTAAGTTGCCTTAGAAATATGTTGCTTCAGTATCTCCATGGTAAGGTCATGAGTGAAACAAGCTCAATTTTCGCTCATCTGAAGTTTTCAAAGTTTTGTTACTGTTTTTGTAATATTTGCAATTGTATTTTCATGTGTCCTGCACTTGCAGCAAGTATCAGAGGTTTAGGAAAAACTACTGAGAGGAAAAATGGAAACAGAGAGAACTTTATGAACTTAGTTTCTTTGGATGCAATTGGAACAGATGTGGAAGTGGAAGGTTTGGGGTGGGGATGAAGCTGACTGACTGATCAGTGAGTCTCTCTCTCAGGCCTCATCAGGGCTTCTCTCCCTCAGGACTCAAAGGTAATAACCACATGGCAATTACTGAACTCACCAATGTCAGATGTTTTTCACACAGCCTCTCCTTTAATCCTCAAGCACCCTGCAAGTCCGTTGTTACCACCTCTACTTATAGATGAGGATTTGTGACTCAGACACTACGTGCCATCTCCAAATCAAATATCCAGTGAATGGCCAAGCTGGGCTGAGAGCTGAAGGCCGCTCCACTGGGGACTCGTGGCCCTGCATTCTGGGCAGAGCCCCAGCTTTGTAATCATTCTGGTGGAAAAGCCTTCTCTTCAGCTGTGGAGAGAGGGAGCCCCTTTCGCCTGGCCACAGCTTTTGACATAGTTTAGACAACTTTTCTGGAAGGCAGTTTCTCCCAAGTCTGTAGAAGAAAAGGTGGGTGTCATGTCTCTTAAACTTGCCACTTCTTGCCTCTTCTCCCACCACTTGAGATGGGAAGAGAGTGGAAAGAAAACTGGTTCACAAGAGCCAGGCCTGATGAGAACTGTGTGGGAGTGAGTGTTGGAAGAAGGCCTTGAGTGTGGGATCACCTACCACTAGAATAGAGTTCTGATTGACACCACTCATATTTACAGCTGAGCTTTCATGGCAGGGCTACCTAAGCTTCCCATCTTCAAAGAGCAAGAAATCTGAATATGCATCTGAGGGGTCAGATGCAGATGGTGGTGAATACGTGGTGATGTAACACTCCATGTCACAAGTCAAAATAGTTACAATACCCTCTCGATCAACTCCAATATTACTATTTTCACCTTAGCAAAAGTCTTAAACCTGACTAACAGATATTGATTAGACCTGCAAAATAGCTTCAGGTAGTAAAACTGTATAAAGCCCTGATGTTCCAGAATACCATTGGTGATACCAGCTAAAACTGCTGAACCAACTTCTTTTAAAATGAGCATTGATTCAATATCTCATTGAATAGAGAACACTTGCAGCTTTTTAAGGGTGTCGCCCCAATTTTCTCTGCATCTAATTGGGGGGGGGGGGTAGGACACTGGACAGGACAGATAGGCACTCTTGGCCTCTGTGTCTTTTCATGGCTGGGAGGCCTATGAAGAATGTATGGATTCAGGTCAGTTCAGTCACTCAGTCGTGTTCAACTCTTTGTGACCCCATGAATCACAGCACACCAGGTCTTCCTGTCCATCACCAACTCCCAGAGTTCACTCAAACTCATGTCCATCGAGTCGGTAATGCCATCCAGCCATCTCATCCTCTGTCATCCCCTTCTCCTCCTGCCCCCAATCCCTCCCAGCATTAGAGTCTTTTCCAATGAGTCAACTCTTCGCATGAGGTGGCCAAAGTATTGGAGTTTCAGCTTTAGCATCAGTCCTTCGAATGAACACCCAGGACTGATCTCTTTCAGAATGGACTGGTTGGATCTCCTTGCAGTCCAAGGGAATCTGAAAGAGTCTTCTCCAACACCACAGTTCAAAAGCATCAATTTTTCAGTGCTCAGCCTTCTTTATGGTCCAGCTCCTAAATCAATACATGACTACTGAAAAAACCTTTTTGACTACACAGACCTTTGTCAGCAAAATAATGCTGCTGCCTTTTAATACATTGTCTAGGTCTGTCAATTGTGCAGTAGTTTGAGCATTCTTTGGCATTGCCTTTCTTTGGGACTGGGATGAAATCTGACCTTTTCCAGTACTGTGGCCATTGCTGAGTTTTCCAAATTTGCTGGCATATTGAGTGCAGCACTTTCACAGCATCATCTTTATAGGATTTGAAATAGCTCTACTAGAATTCCATCACCTCCACCAGCTTTGTTCATAGTGATGCTTTCTAAGGCCCACTTGACTTCACATTCCAGGATGTCTGGCTCTAGATGAGTGATCACACCATCATGATTATCTGAGTCGTGAAGATCTTTCTTGTACAATTCTTCTGTGTATTCTTGCAACCTCTTCTTAACATCCTCTGCTTCTGTTAGGTCCAGACCATTTCTGTCCTTTATCGAGCCCATCTTTGCATGAAATGTTCCCTTGGTATCTCTAATTTTCTTGAAGAGATCTCTAGTCTTTCCCATTCTGTTTTCCTCTATTTCTTTGCATTGATTGCTTAAGAAGGCTTTCTTATCTCTCCTTGCTATTCTTTGGAACTCTGCATTCAGATGCTTATATCTTTCCTTTTCTCCTTTCTTTTCACTTCTTTTCACAGCTATTTGTAAGGCCTTCACAGACAGCCATTTTGCTTTTTTGTATTTTGCTTTTTTGCATTTCTTTTCCATGGGGATGGTCTTGATCCCTGTCTCCTGTACAATGTCACGAACCTCAGTCCATAGTTCATCAGGCACTCTATCTATCATATCTAGACCCTTAAATCTATTTCTCACTTCAACTGTATAATAATAAGGGGTTTGATTTAGGTCATACCTGAATGGTCTAGCGGTTTTCCCTACTTTCTTCAATTTAAGTCTGAATTTGGTAATAAGGAGTTCATGATCTGAGCCTCAGTCATCTCCTGGTCTTGTTTTTGTTGACTGTATAGAGCTTCTCCATCTTTGGCTGCACAGAATATAATCAATCTGATTTCGGTGTTGACCATCTGGTGACGTCTCTGTGTAGAGTCTTCTCTTGTGTTGTTGGAAGAGGGTGTTTGCCATGACCAGTGCATTCTCTTGGCCAAACTCTATTAGTCTTTGCCCTGCTTCATTCCACATTCCAAGGCCAAATTTGCCTGTTACTCCAGGTGTTTCTTGACTTCCTACTTTTGCATTCCAGTCCCCTATAACAAAAAGGACATCTTTTTTGGGTGTTAGTTCTAAAAGGTCTTGTAGGTCTTCATAGAACCATTTAACTTCAGCTTCTTCAGTGTTACTGGTTGGGGCATAGACTTGGATAACTGTGATATTGAATGGTTTGCCTTGGAGATGAACAGAGATCATTCTGTCGTTTTAGAGATTGTATCCAAGTACTGCATTTTGGACTCTTTTGTTGACCATAATGGCTACTCCATTTATTCTGAGGGATTCCTGCCCGCAGTAGTAGACATAATGGTCATCTGAGTTAAATCCACCCATTCCAGTCCATTTTAGTTCACTGATTCCTAAAATGTCAATGTTCCCTCTTGCCATCTCTTGTTTGACTACTTCCAATTTGCCTTGATTCATGGACCTGACATTCTATGCAATACTGCTCTTTATAGCATCGGACCTTGCTTCTATCACCAGTCACATCCACAGCTGGCTATTGTTTTTGCTTTGGCTCCATCCCTTCATTCTTTCTGGAGTTATTTCTCCACTGATCTCCAGTAGCATATTGGGCACCTACTGACCTGGGGAGTTTCTCTTTCAGTATCCTATCATTTTGCCTTTTCATACTGTTCATGGGGTTCTCAAGGCAAGAACACTGAAGTGGTTTGCCATTCCCTTCTCCAGTGGACCACATTTTGTCAGACCTCCCCACCATGACCCGCCCATCTTGGGTTGCCCCATGGGCATGGCTTAGTTTCATTGAGTTAGACAAGGCTGTAGTTCTAGTGTGATTAGATTGACTAGCTTTCTGGATGGTTTCAGTGTGTCTGCCCTCTAATGCCCTCTTGCAACACCTATGATCTTACTTGGGTTTCTCTTATCTTGGGCCACAGGACTGGAAAGGGTCAGTTTTCATTCCAATCCCAAAGAAAGGCAATGCCAAAGAATGCTCAAACTACCACACAATTGCACTCATCTCACATGCTAGTAAAGTAATGCTCAAAATTCTTCAAGCCAGGCTTCAGCAATATGTGAGCCAGAAACTTCCTGATGTTCAAGCTGGTTTTAGAAAAGGCAGAGGAACCAGAGATCAAATTGCCAACATCTGCTGGATCATGGGAAAAGCAAGATAGTTCCAGAAAAACATCTATTTCTGCTTCATTGACTATGCCAAAGCCTTTGACTGTGTGGATCACAATAAACTGTGGAAAATTCTGAAAGAGATGGGAATACCAGACCACCTGACCTGCTTCTTGAGAGATCTGTATGCAGGTCAGGAAGCAACAGTTAGAACTGGACATGGAAAAACAGACTGGTTCCAAATAGGAAAAGGAGTATGTCAAGGCTGTATATTGTCACCCTACTTTTTTAACTTCTATGCAGCGTACATCATGAGAAATGCTGGACTGGAAGAAACACAAGCTGGAATCAAGATTGCCGGGAAAAATATCAATAACCTCAGATATGCAGATGACACCACCCTTATGGCAGAAAGTGAAGAGGAACTAAAAAGCCTCTTGATGAAAGTAAAAGAGGAGAGTGAAAAAGTTGGCTTAAAGCTCAACATTCAGAAAACGAAGATCATGGCATCCGGTCCCACCATTTCATGGGAAATAGATGGGAAAACAGTGAAACAGGGTCAGAATTTATTTGGGGGGAGCTCCAAAATCATTGCAGATGGTGACTGCAGCCATGAAATCAAAAGACGCTACTCTTTGGAAGAATAGTTATAACCAACCTAGATAGCATATTCAAAAGCAGAGATATTACTTTGCTGACTAACTTCCATCTAGTCAAGGCTATGGTTTTTCAGTAGTCATGTATGGATGTGAGAGTTGGACTGTGAAGAAGGCTGAGCACTGAAGAATTGATGCTTTTGAACTGTGGTGTTGGAGAAGACTCTTGAGAGTTCCTTGGACTGCAAGGAGATCCAACCAGTCCATTCTGAAGGAGATCATCCCTGGGATTTCTTTGGAAGGAATGATGCTAAAGCTGAAACTCCAGTACTTTGGCCACCTCATGCAAAGAGTTGACTCATTGGAAAAGACTCTGATGCTGGGAGGGATTGGGGGCAGGAGGAGAAGGGGATGACAGAGGATGAGATGGCTGGATGGCATCACCGACTCAATGGACGTGAGTCTGTGTGAACTCTGGGTGTTGGTGATGGACAGGGAGGCCTGGTGTGCTGCGATCCATGGGGTCGCAAAGAGTTGGACACAACTGAGCGACTGAACTGACTGAACTGACTAGGTCTGTCATAGCTTTCCTTCCAAAGAACAAGTGTCTTTTAATTTCATGGTTGCTGTCACAGTCCACAAGGATTTTGGAGACCAAGAAAATAAAATATGTCACTGTTTCCACTTTTGCTCCTATTTGCCATGAAGTAATGGGACTGGATGCCATGATCTTAGTTTTTTTTTTTTTTTTTTGAGTTTCAAGCCAGCTCTCTCACTTTCCTCTTTCATCTTCATCAAGAAGCTCTTTAGTTCCTCTTTGCTTTCTGCCATTAGATAGGTATCATCTCCATATCTGAGGTTATTGATATTTTTCCTGGCAATCTTGATTCCAGCTTGTGATTCATTCAGCCCAGCATTTCACTTGATGTACTCTGCATAGAAGTGAAATAAGCAGGGTGACAATATCCAGTCTTGTCATACTCCTTTCCCAACTTCAAACCAGTCAATTGTTTCATGTCCAGTTCTAACTGTTGCTTCTTGATTTGCATATAGGTCTTAGGAGACTGGTAAGGTGATCTAGTATTTACATCTCTTTAAGAAAAAATTTTTCACACTGTGATCCACACAGTCAAAGTGTTTAGATAGTCCATGAAGCAGAAATATATGTTTTTCTGGAATTCTCTTGCTTCCTCTATGATCCAGAGAATGTTGTCAATTTAATCTCTGGTTCCTCTGCCTTTTCTAAATCCCGCTTGTACATAAGAAATTCTTGGTTCACATACTACTGAAGCCTAGCTTGAAGGATTCTGAACATAACCTTGCTAGCATGTGAAAAGAACACAACTGTACAGTAGTTGGAACATTTGTCGGCATTGCCCTTCTTTGGGATTGGAATGAAAACTAACCTTTTCCAATTCTATGGCCACTGTTGAGTTTTCCAAATTTGCTGATATATTGACTACAGCACTTTAACAGCATCACCTTTTAGGATTTTAAATACTCAGCTACGATTCTATCACTTCCTTTAGCTTTGTTCATAGTAATGCTTAGTAAGGTCCGTTTGACTTCACATTCCAGGATGTCTGGCTCTAGGTGAGTGATCACACCATCATGGTTATCTGGGTCATGAAGATCTTTTTATATAGTTCTTCTGTGTATTCTTGCCACCTCTTCTTAATTTCTTCTGCTTCTGTTATGTCCTTACCATTTCTGTCCTTTATTGTGCCCATTCTTGCATGAAATACTCCTTTGATATCTCCAATTTTCTTGAAGAGATCACTAGTCTTTCCCATTATGTTCTTTTCCTCTATTTCTTTGCATTGTTCACTTTAGAAGACTTGCTTATCTCTCCTTACTATTCTCTGGACCTCCGCATTCAGATGGACATATCTTTCCTTTTCTCCCTTGCCTTTTGCTTCTCTTCTTTCCTCAGCTATCTGGAAAGCCTCCTCAGACAATCAGTTTGCCATTTTGCATTTCTTTTTCTTTGAGATGATTTTGGTCACTGACTCGTGTACAATGTTATAAACCTCTGTCCATAGTTTTTCAGGCACTCTGTCTACCAAATCCAATACCTTGAATTTGTGCATCACCTCCACTGTATAATCATAAGCGATCTGATTTAGTCATAACTGAATAGCCTAGTGGTTTTCCCTACTATCTTCAATTTAAGCCTGAATTTTGAAACAAGGTGCTCATGACCAGTTTCAAACTGTTTTAACAGACAATATAGAACTTTTCCATCTTTGGATGCAAAGAACATAATTAATCTGATTTTGGTATTGACCATCTAGTGATGTCCCTGTGTAGAGTCTCTTGGGTTGTTGGAAAAGGATGTTTGTTATGACCAGCGTGTTCATTTGACAAAACTCTGTTAGACTTTGCCCTGCTTCATTTTTTACTCCAAGGCCAAACTTGCCTGTTATCTCTTGACTTCATACTTTTGCATTCCAGTCCACTATGATGAAAAAAACATCTTTTTTTGGTGTTAGTTCTAGAAGGTGTTGGAAGTTTTCATACATTCAGTCAACTTCAGTTTCTTCAGCATCAGTTGTTGGGGCATAGACTTGGATTACTGTGATATTGAATGATTTGCCCTGGAAAGAAACTGAGATCATTCTGTCATTTTGAGGTTGCATCCAACTACTGCATTTTGGCCTCTTTTGTTGACTATGAGGGCTACTCCATTTCTTCAAGGGATTCTTGCCCACAGTAGTAGATATAATGGTCATCTGAATTAAATTCACCTTTTCCCATCCATTTTAGTTCACTGATTCCTGAAGATGTCAATGTTCACTCTTGCCATCTCCTGTTTGACCACATAAGAGGACACAAAAGAAAAGGAGTAACTATATATTAAAAATAGACTGTAGTATAAAATATTTTATTACAAAAAAAAAAGTTTAAAGAAAAAAACATTTCATGATCCCACCTTGTAGCGTTACTAAGACTGTTAACATCTTCTAGAGCTTCTGTGCCTATATATGTGTACATTTGTGTAATATATAAGATTATACTGTGAATGCTGTTTCATAGTATTTTATCAGTATATAATTCATCTTTCAGTGTCTTAAAGTTTGAAGGCTTTTGTTTTTTCAGTTGGAAACAGGCCTATGATGGGCATCCTTATAGCTAAACCTTTGTGGACATCATTCATTGTTCTTAAGTAAATTACTGAAAGGGAAATGACTGAATCAAAGATGTGCAATATCAAATTTCCCCTCAGGAAGACTGTACCAAGTTACATTTGCTCAAAATCTCCTCTTTTGAAGACAAGAGAAACTGGTCCCCTAGGCATCAACATGAATGGGCCTGGAGATTATCATATTAAGTGAAATAAGCTTCCCTGATAGCTCAGTTGGTAAAGAATCTGCCTGCAGTGTAGGAGATCTTGGTTTGATTCCTTGGTCAGGAAGATCCACTGAAGAAGGGATAGGCTACCCACCCCAGTATTCTTGGGCTTCCCTTGTGGCTCAGCTGGTAAAGAATCCTCATGCAATGTGGGTTCGATCCCTGGGTTGGGAAGATCCCCTGGAGAAGGGAAAGGCTACCCACTCCAGTATTCTGGCCTGGAGAGTTCCATGGATTGTATAAACAGTCAATGGGGTCACAAAGAGTCAGACACAACTGAGCGACTTTTGCTTTTCAAGTCAAATAGAGGAAGGCAAATAACATAGGATATCACTTATATGTGGAATCTAAAATCTGACACAAATGAACTTATCTTCAAAATAAAAACAGACTCACAGACATACAGAACAGACTTGTAGTTGTTAGGGTGGTGGGGAGATGAATTGGGAGTTAGGAGTTAACAGATGCAAATTGTTATGTATAGAATGGATAAATAACAAGGTCCTACTGTATATCCAACTTTGTTTTTTGTTTTTTACATTTAATTGAGAAAAACAAAGAGTCCCCCCCACCATGGATTGCTTATGAGTTAAAAGGGGAAAATGCTACCTATACAGTAATTCCCAAGTGAACAAAATTAATAGTACCACTGAGGGCCAAATGAATATTATGAAACCAGATATAATACATTGAGACAAAATGTCACTTCTGCCATATCCCAGTGGAATGTTTAATTTGAATTTAATCATTTAGGAATGTCAGGCAATTCCCCCCAAAGGAAAAAGGACTAAATGCTTTCAAAACATGTCAAGTGCATTAAAGCAAAAAAGACTGGGTATAGATACCAGGTTAAAAGAAATTAGAGGCATGACAACCAAATGTAATACCTGATCCTAAACTAGATCCTGTATAGGAGCGGGAAGAGGTGGGAAGGGTTCAAGGAAGAACATTACTGGGGCAATTGGTAAAACTGGAACAGGGGCTTTATTTTTTGTTATATTTTATTATAGTCAGCTGCGATGGACCGCCCAGGAAGCACGGTGGCTTCGAAGGACCATGAAGGAAGTGTGGCCAAGAGGAGCTACCCCATGTCCGAGGTCAGGGGCAGCAGCTGAGAGGAACTACCCCACTTCCAAGAAATGGTGACTGTGCAGGCACAGGAGGGCCAATAGACCTACTCCACATTCAAGATCAGGAGGGGTGACTCGTCCAAGGTAAGGAGCAGCAGCTGCGCTTTGAAGGAGCAGACATGAAGAGATACCCCACGATCAAGGAAGATGGTAGGTGTTGGGAGAGGGCATCAGAGGGCAGACACACTGAAACCATAATCACGGAAAACTAGCCAATCTAATCACACAGACCACAGCCTTGTCTAACTCAATGAAACTAAGCCAGGCCATGTGGGGCTACCCAAGACAGGCGGGTCATGGTGGAGAGGTCTGACACAATGTGGTCCACTGGAGAAGGGAATGGCAAACCACTTCAGTATTCTTGCCTTGAGAACCTCATGAACAGTATGAAAAGGAAAAACGATAGGATATTGAAAGAGGAACTCCCCAGGTCGGTAAGTGCCCAATATGCCACTGGAGATCAGTGGAGAAATAACTCCAGAAAGAATGAAGGGATGGAGCCAAACAAAAACAATACCCAGCTGTGGATGTGACTGGTGATAGAAGCAAGATTCAATGCTGTAAAGAGCAGTATTGCATAGGAACCTGGAATGTTAGGTCCATGAACCAAGGCAAATTGGAAGTGGTCAAACAGGAGATGGCACGAGTGAATGTCAACATTTTAGGAATCAGCAAACTAAAATGGACTGGAATGGGTGAATTAAACTCAGATGACCATTATATCTACTACGGTGGGCAGGAATCCCTTAGAAGAAATGTTGCCATCATGGTCAACAAAAGAGTCCGAAATGCAGTACTTGAATGCAATCTCAAAAATGACAGAATGATCTCTGTTCATTTCCAAAGCAAACCATTCAATATCATGGTAATCCAAGCCTATATCCCAACCAGTAATGCTGAAGAAGCTGAAGCTGAATGGTTTATGAAGACCTTTTAGAACTAACACAAAAAAGATGTCCTTTTCATTACAGGGGACTGAAATGCAAAAGTAGGAAGTCAAGAAACACCTGGAGTAACAGGCAAATTTGGTCTTGGAGTACGGAATGAAACAGGGCAAAGGCTTATAGAGTTTTGCCAAGAGAACACGCTGGTCATAGCAAACACCCTCTTCCAACAACACAAGAGAAGACTCTACACATGGACATCACCAGATGGTCAACACCAAAATCAGATTGATTATATTCTTTACAGCCAAAGATGGAGAAGCTCTATACAGTGAGCAAAAACAAGACCAGGAGCTGACTGTGGCTCAGATCATGAACTCCTTATTGCCAAAAACAGACTTAAATTGAAGAAAGTAGGCAAAACCACTAGACTATTCAGGTATGACCTAAATCAAATCCCTTATGATTATACAGTGGAAGTGAGAAATAGATTTAAGGGCCTAGATCTGATAGATAGAGTGCCTGATGAACTACGGATGGAGGTTCATGACATTGTACAGGAGACAGGGATCAAGACCATTCCCATGGAAAAGAAATGCAAAAAAGCAAAATGGCTGTCTGAGAAGGCCTTACAAATAGCTGTGAAAAGAAGAGAAGTGAAAAGCAAAGAAGAAAAGGAAAGACATAAGCACCAGAATGCAGAGTTCCAAAAAATAGCAAGGAGAGATAAGAAAGCCTTCCTCAGCAATCAATGCAAAGAAATAGAGGAAAACAACAGAATGGGAAAGACTAGAGATCTCTTCAAGAAAATTAGAGATACCAAGGGAACATGCAAAGATGGGCTTGATAAAGGACAGAAATGGTATGGACCTAACAGAAGCAGAAGTTATTAAGAGGTTGCAAGAATACACAGAAGAATTGTACAAAAAAGATCTTCACAACCCAGATAATCATGATGGTGTGATCACTCACCTAGAGGCACACATCCCGGAATGTGAAGTCAAGTGGGCCTTAGAGAGCATCACTATGAACAAAGCTAGTGGATGTGATGGAATTCCAGTTGAGCTATTTCAAATCCTGAAAGATGATGCTGGGAAAGTGCTGTACTCAATATGCCAGCAAATTTGGAAAACTCAGCAGTGGCCACAGGACTGGAAAAGGTCAGTTTTCATTCCAATCCCAAAGAAAGGCAATGCCAAAGAATGCTCAAACTACTGCACAATTGCACTCATCTCACACGCTAGTAAAGTAATGCTCAAAATTCTCCAAGCCAGGCTTCAATAATACATGAACCGTGAACTTCCAGATGTTCAAGCTGGTTTTAGAAAAGGCAGAAGAATCAGAGATCAAATTGCCAACATCTGCTGGATCATTGAAAAGGCAAGAGAGTTCCAGAAAAACATCTATTTCTGCTTTATTGACTATACCAAAGCCTTTGACTGTGGATCACAATAAACTGTGGAAAATTCTGAAAGAGATGGGAATAGTAGGCCACCTGACTTGCCTCTTGAGAAACTTATATGCAAGTCAGGAAGCAACAGTTAGAACTGGACATGGAACAACAGACTGGTTCCAAATAGGAAAAGGAGTACATCAAGGCTGTATATTGTCACCCTGCCTATTTAACTTATATGCAGAGTACATCATGAGAAACTCTAGGCTGGAAGAAGCACAAGCTGGAATCAAGATTGCCGGGAGAAACATCAATAACCTCAGATATGCAGACCCTTATGGCAGAAAGTGAAGAGGAACTAAAAAGCTTCTTGATGAAAGTGAAAGAGGAGAGTGAAAAAGTTGGCTTAAAGCTCAGCATTCAGAAAACGAAGATCATGGCATCTGGTCCCATCACTTCATGGCAAATAGATGGGGAAACAGTGTCAGATTTCATTTTGGGGGGCTCTAAAATCACTGCAGATGGTGACTGCAGCCATGAAATTAAAAGACGCTTACTCCTTGGAAGAAAAGTTATCAGCAACCTAGATAGCATATTCAAAAGCAGAGACATTACTTTGCTGACTAAGGTCCGTCTAGTCAAGGCTATGGCTTTTCCAGTGGTCATGTATGGATGTGAGAGTTGGACTGTGAAGAAAGCTGAGCGCTGAAGAATTGATGCTTTTGAACTGTGGTGTTGGAGAAGACTCTTGAGAGTCCCTTGGACTGCAAGGAGATCCAACCAGTCCATCCTAAAGTAGATCAGTCCTGGGTGTTCATTGGGAGGAATGATGCTAAAGCTAAAACTCCAGTACTTTGGCCACCTCATGTGAAAAGTTGTTGACTCATTGGAAAAGACCCTGATTCTGGGAGGGATAGTGGGCAGGAGGAGAAGGGGACAACAGAGGATGAGATGGCTAGATGGCATCACCGACTCAATGGACATGAGTTTGGTAAACTCTGAGAGTTTGTGATGGACAGGGAGGCCTGGCTGCTGTGATTCATGGAGTCACAAAGAGTCAGACATGACTGAGCGGTTGAACTGAACTGAACTGATTTACAATGTTAGTTTCAGATGTATAGCAAATTATATGATTATACATACCTATCATATGTATTTATGTATATGTATATTCTTTTCTATATTCTTTCCCCCATGCTGTTGCTTCTGTTTAGCTGCTAAGTCATTTGCCACTTTTTTGTGACCCCATGGATGTAGCCCACCAGGTCTTCTGTCCATGGAATTCTTCAGGCAAGAATCCTGGAGTGAGTAGCCATTCTCTTCTCCAGGGGATCTTCCTGACCCTAGAATTCAACCTGAGTCTCTTGGATCTCTTGCATTGATAGGCGGATTCTTTACCATTGGGAAGCCTTTAAGCTCTCTCCCAAATCACCTTGGATTATACATTGGAAGTGATAAATAGATTCAAGGGATTAGATCTGGTAGAGAATGCCTGATGAGCTACGGACGTTTGGGGGTTAACACTGTGCAGAAGGCAGTGATCAAAACCATCTTCAAGAAAAAGAAATGCAAAATGGCAAAATAGTTGCCTGAGGAGACCTTACAAATAGCTGAGAAAAGAAGTGAAAGGCAAAGAAGAAAAAGAAAGATATATCCATTTGAATGCAGAGTTCCAAAGAATAGCAAGGAGAGATTAAAAAAAAAAAAAAAAGCCTTCCTAGGTGATCAATGCAAAGAAATAGAGGAAAATAACAGAATGAGAAAGACTAGAGATCTCTTCAAGAAAATTAGAGATACCAAGGGAACATTTCATGCAAAGATGGGCACAACAAATGACAGAAATGGTTAGGTATGGACCTAACAGAAGCAGAAGATATTAAGAAGAGGTGGCAAGAATACACAGAAACTGTACAAAAAAGATGTTCATGACCCAGATAATCACAATGATGTGATCACTCACCTAGAGCTAGACATCCTGGAGTGTGAAGTCAAGTGGGCCTTAGGAAGCATCACTACAAACAAAGCTAGTGGAGGTGATGGAATTCCAGTTGAGCCATTTCAAATCCTAAAAGATGATGTTGTGAAAGTGCTGTACTCAATATGCCAGCAAATTTGGAAAACTCTGCAGTGACCACAGGACTAGAAAAGGTCAGTTTTCATTCCAATCCCAAAGAAAAGCAATGCCAAAGAACACTCAAAGTACCGCACAACTGGACTTGTCACACACACACTAGTAAAGTATTGCTCAAAATTCTCCAAGCCAGGCTTCAACAGTACATGAACCATGAACTTCCAGATGTTCAAGCTGGTTTTAGAAAAGGCAGAGAGGAACCAGAGATCAAATTGCCAGCACCCGTTGGATCATACAAAAAGCAAGAGAATTCCAGAAAAAAAATCTGCTTCATTGACTACACTAAAGCCTTTGGCTCTGTGGATCATAACAAACTGGAAAATTCTTCAAGGGATGGGAATACAAGAGCACCTGAGAAATCTGTATGCAGTCCAAGAAGCAATAATTAGAACTGGACATGGAACAGTGGACTGAATGCAAATAGGGAAAGAAGCACATCAAGGCTGTGTATTGTCATCCTATTTATTTAATTTATATGCAGAGTACATCATGTGAAATGGGAGACTGGATGAAGCACAAGTTGGAATCAAGATTTCCAGGAGAAATATCAATAACCTCAGATATGCAGATGACACCACACTTATGGCAGAAAATGAAGAACTAAAGAGCCTCTTGATGAAAGTGAAATTGATGAAAGTGAAAGAGGAGAGTAAAAAAGCTGTCGTAATACTCAACATTCAGAAAACGAAGATCATGGCATACAGTCCCATCACTTCATGGCAAATAGATGTGGAAATAAACAGTGACAGACCTTATTTTCTTGGGCCCCAAAATCACTGCAGATGGTGATTGCAGCCATGAAATTAAAAGACGTTGCTCCTTGGAAGAAAAGCTATGACCAACCTAGATAGCTTATTCAAAAGCAGAGACATTACTTTGCCAACAAAGGTCCATCTAGTCAAAGCTATGGTTTTTCCAATAGTGATGTATGGATGTGAGAGTTGGACTATAAAGAAAGCTGAGCGCTGAAGAATTTATGCTTTTGAACTGTGGTGTTGGAAAAGACTCTTGAGAGTCCCTTGGGCTGCAAGGAGATCCAACCAGTCCATCCTAAGGAACTCAGTCCTGAATATTCATTGGAAGGACTGATGCTGAAGCTGAAACTCCAATACTTTGGCCACCTGATGTGAAGAACTGACTCATTTGAGAAGACCTTGATTCTGGAGAAGATTGAAGGCAGGAGAAAGGAATGACAGAGGATAAGATGGTTGGATGGCATCACCAACTCAATGGACATGAGTTTGAGTAAACTCCAGAAGTTGGTGATGGACAGGGAGGCCTGGAGTGCTGCAGTCCATGAGGTCGCAAAGGGTCAGGCATGACTGAGCAACTGAACTGAATACCTCCAAAGCACTGACTTTCCAGAAACGTGTTTTGTATCTCATTTATTCAGAAAAGTATGTTTGTTTACTTATTGAGCACCTATGATTCATCAACATCATGCTTGGCTCTGTGGAATCCAGCAGGAAACCAGATAGAGGATGTTTCTGCACCGATCCCCCCACCCCAACCTCCCCCAGAGCTGACTTTCTCAGGACTGGACGGCAGGGTCTTGTTATCTGCCTTACCCAGGGTCAGCCACTGCTCTTCTGCTCTAGCTTGCACCCTTGTGATGGTCAGGCCCTGGTAGCTTCCTTGCAGCATCAATATTTTATTATTTGATTTTCTCCTGAATTGTATGAATTTGGGAAGCATATATCCAGAGGCTTTCTTTTCTTTTACTAAGACAACTATAACATGGGGAAAAGAAAATACAATATATTCAAGGTCATGAAAATAGAAACTGTTGTCATTTTTAAAACATCACAGAAAATGTAATGGAATTTCAAAATAAATTATTTAGCATCCATGAAAGAATCCCCCCAAAGATTATCCCACTTTTAAAGTAGGTCAGACTCGGCTATGTGTCTCTAGACTGTACCTAACTGAAATTCAGCTCTGTTTAGTGCTCTTGCATTTAAATGATTTTGACATGAAATTTTAATTAGTCTTCAAAAAGCATTGTATGTCTGCTGCTGGGAGATGGGGAATTTGGTAACCCTGCCTTCTTTGTTTCTGGATGTTACACCAACAGAGCCAATGTAATGAAAGATGGGGTTTTCTTGCCCTTCATGCCTGGTCAGTTGTGTAAGGTGAAAAAGAGAAAAGTTGCGCTTGACATCTGGGAGCTGGCTTGGTGCTCTCTGCTGGGCTGTGGTCCTCTGACCATCAACATCAGACGAGGCCATTCTGTGATGCTGATGGGTAGAGACAAAAACAAGACCACCCTACGGTAATGTCTGAACACAGACAAATTGTGATCATCATCCAAATCATAGTGACCAATGTTCCCTATCCTGGTTTTCCAAACATCAGCCTTGGTCTTTTCCTCCCCACTTCTAGGTGAGATTATTTGGGTATACAATCACAGAATTCCCCTAGCACATAGATCTTCCAGCCACTCAGGATCTAATTGTGGAATGGATCTCCTAATATCTGATTCTATATATCCTCTTCTTGGACCACCATTTCCCATTCTTCTGGCCTGACCTCAGATGCATGGATATTACAGATGCAAAGCCAGGTTTTTCACCTTCCCCAGGCCTGGCCTCTGCCACTGGGAGGCTGGAGAAGCTCACAGCATCAATTGAGTTGCCTCACCTTAAGCTCATTGGCAGGATGACTACTGACACTCCCACGTGCTTTCAGGCTGTGGGACATACCAGGCAGGCGATTTCCCCAGGGTGATTTGAGTTGTTCAACCTTTAGGGATGGGAAGAGGGGTTTGAAATAGAAGAGAAAGATTCCAGGGGAACATACAGGGAGGAAAAGGGATCAGGAGTGAGGGGTCATTTTCAGAAACACTGGCTTCCAGTGGAAGAAGGTGTCACTTTCTTAGAAAGAAAAAATTCCTTTTGGAAGTGTGACCTTTTATGCCTCACCCTCCAAAATCCTAACCATCCCATTCATCCCATCCCTTTTACATAAATCCTTTATATTTTAGAAAGAAATTCATTTCATTAAAAAAAAAAAAAAAGCACTACCAACTAGCTTAGTGCTGCCATTGTTCACAGGGGTAGAGAGTCTCATAACACCTGGTCTCTGGAGAGCCCAATATTGTTGCTACTCCCATAGCACTAGCCAGCCTGGGATTGCCCCCTTCAATCCGAAAGCCCTTTGCCTCATCCCATGTGCCATCCTCTACTCTCAGCTCATCTGGGACTTAGAATATCTCTTCTCTTAATTTGGCCCACTCTAGAGGCTTCTTCTTTCAAACTCCCCAATCACCTGTCTCTTTCCCAAAGACACCCCAGTGTTAATAAAAAAAAAATTTCTGCTCAAGCCACAGTCACAAAGCATCTAGTGGTAATGCCCATATATGGCAGTAGGAAGGCGTTCTTTCTTACAGAGTGTGGTAGACTGAAAACGGGCCCCCAAAGATATACCTGTTCTAATCCTTGGAAGCTGTGAACGTTACCTTATCTGGCAAAGCAGAACTTTGAGAAATGATGAAGTTGAGGATTTCGAGATGGGGAGATAGTTCTGGATAACGGGAGTGAACCCTTAATGCAATCACATGTGTCCTCCCAGGAAGGAGGCAGAGGGAAGGCAGAAGAGAAGCAGAGTGAGGATGGAGGGAGGGGTTACAGGAGTGCAGCCACACAACAAGGAAGACCTACAGCCCCCAGAGGTTGGAAGAGGCAGGAATGGATTCACACCTGGAGACCCCAGAGGAAGCCCAACAGGCTGACACCTTAATATAAACCTCTGCCCCCTAAACTGGAGATAATATATTTCTCTCTGAGCCACCGAGATTGTGATAGTTTGTCACAGCCACCCTAGGAAACCAGTATAGGGAGGTCCCACCTCCCCATCTCCTGCCTCATCTGTGGCTTCCTCTAGAGGCAGCCCCAACTCTGTCAGCAAGCTGGGGAGCAGGCTGCCTGGAACAGAGAATGGGCATCAGACACAAAAAGACAAAGAAATGTGTGCAGAGCTGCAAAGGGATTCCAGCTGAAGTGTTTGTTTCTGTTCTTGACCTCTCCCTAGGCAATGAGGGTTTCTACCCAACAAGAGGCAGAAAGTCCATTACTTCAGATGAACCAGAAGCCCTCAGCTACAAATCAGCTTCTTTGGCGGGGGTGGGGGGGGGCGCATTTTTGGAATAGAAAAAGTTTAAGGGAATGCCTTCAGGGGGGTGACCTTTCTTGAAATGTCATGGCCTGTGCAAACTCCCAGTGTCCAGTTTGGAAAATGAAGAGCTCCATGGCAGGAGAGGAAGGCACAGGATAAGCTGATGCTAATGAGGGTTGTTGGTTTAAAAGAGGCTGGAAGGACCAGTGGCTGAAACTGTTTGCAGAAAACTGCTTTCTTTCCTTAGTTTACCTAAACTCAGTGTTGTCCAGCAGGAGCTGAGGAATCAAAAACTTTCAATGAATAAAAATGTTTCTAGCTTTTCAGACCTACCCCTTCTCAGGCTAGTGTAAATGGCAAAAAATAATCCCTTTGGGGGATTGTGAGCTATGCTGTGCCCAAAAGGAATCTGGGATCTCTTAAACCAATGCTTCTTTCTCTTAATAGTTACTTTTCAAAATTAAAAGGTATAAGCATCTAACATAAAACTTGTAAAATAGGGAATAGGAGGGGAAAAATCACACACCCATCTCTCTAATGCACCTATCCACTGATGGAATTTCAGAATATTTCCCTCTTCCACAGCATTGTTCTTTGATTTTAGAAAACTATAATCAGAGGGGGCTAGATTCTCAAATTCTGAGAGCTTGCACCTGACCACCCACTCTGAGACAGTTACCCGTCACCTCTCCCTGTTTTCAGTGTTCCTTGTAGCCCACATCATCTTTTGCAACACTCACCTACAGTCCAGTCACAGACATTATAGGGAAAAGGGACAACGAGAAGGGGATTGAAAGTTGCTATAGACTGCCAAAGCAAAACTAAGCTCCATTTGGATAAATGGTGTTTGTTAGTAATGTTAAATCCAAGTGGCAGAAGTGGAAACACTGACTTTATATTGTTGATTCTCATTGTTCATGGATTTGTGAATTCGCCTACATACCAAACTTCCTCTGTAACCTGATAATCAATACTCATAGCCCTATGGTCATTTACAGACACACAGGAAGGAGTGAAAACCTTAAGAATGCCACATGTTCCCAGCTGAAGTCACACAAAGTGACACTACCTCCTTATTTCAGTTCTACCTGTAAACAAGGGTCTTTTTGACATCTATTTAGTGCTATATTTGTACATGTTTGCACTATGTGTTGGTGATTTTGCTATTTTCTGAGCCTAGTGCTAAAGTGCTGTCCAGGATCCCAAATGCAGAAGGCTGTAATGAAGCTTACAGGGAAAATGCATGTGTTAGGTGAGCTCCATTCCAGCATAATTTCTAGTGCTGTTAGGCATGAGTTCAACCGTTATGAATCAACCAAATATATTAAACGGTGTCTTTAAACAGAAATGCACAGTAAACAAAGTATGTATCAATTGATTGACAAAAACACTATGACTAGAAGACCAGGACTCTAATCCTGTACTTCCACCAGCAGTGGGTGGAGGGTGGGGGGTGGTTCCAGGTTCATGAATCCAGTGTCCATGCAGCTTTATAGAACATCAGGACCACGAATAGCAAGATTCAATTTTTAATTGAACCTTTTTAAAAATGCTTTCCTTAAAATTAAAAAAAAAAAAAACTAAAAATAGAGTTGCCATATGATCCTGCAGTCCCACTCCTGGGCCTATATCTGGCAAAAATTCTAATTTGAAAATATACATGTACCCCTGTGTTCATAACAGCACTATTTACAATAGCCAGGACACAGAAACTGCCTAAATGTCCATTAACAGATGAATGGACAAAGAAGATATGGTACATATGTACAATGGAATATTATTCAGCCATAAAAAATGAAATGCTATTTGCAGCAGCATGGATGGACCTAGGGATTATGATACTAAGTGAAGTAGGTCAGACAAATTACCATATGCTATCACTCATATGTAGAATCTAAAATATGACACAAATGAACTAATTTATGAAATGGAATCACAGACAGGGAAAATAGACCAGGGGTGGGGGCTGGAAAGCTTGAAAGTTTGGAGGTAGCAGATGCGAACTACTATATATAGGAGGGATAAGCAGCAAGTTCCTGTTGTACATGTGAATGAATGTGTTAGTCACTCAATCATGTCTGACTCTTTGTGACCCCATGGGCTGTAGCCTGCCAGACTCCTTTGTCCATGGGATTTCCCAAGCAAGAATACTGGAGTGGGTTGCCATTTCCTTTTCCAGGTAATCTTCCTGACCCAGAGATCGAACTCAGGTCTCCTGCATTGCAGACGAACTCTTTACCATCTGAGCCACCAGGAAAGTTGTACATACAGGGAACTATATGCAATGTTGTTGTTCAGTCTCTAAGTCATGTATAGCACAGCAGACCTTCCTATCCTTCACCATCTCCTGAAGTTTGCTCAAACCCATGTCCATTGAGTTGGTGATGCCATCCTCATTCTCCCTTCTCCTCCTGCCTTCAGTCTTTTTCAGCATCATGGTCTTTCCAGTGAGATGGCTTTTCACACCAGGTGGCTGAAGTGCTGGAGCTTCAGCTTCAGCATCAGTCTTTCCAATGAATATTCAGGGTTGATTTCCCTTAGCATTGACTGGTTTGATCTCCTTGCAGTCCAAAGGACTCTCAAGTCTTCTCCAGCACTGCAGTTCAAAAGCATCAATTCTGTGGGCTCAGCCTTCTTTATGGTCCAGCTCTCACATCCATACATGACAACTGAAAAAACCATAGCTTTCACTATATGGACCTTCGTTAGCAAGGTGATGTCCCTGTTTTTGAATATGCTGTCTAGATTTGCAACAGTTTTCCTTGCAAAGAGCAAGCATCTTTTAATTTCATGGCAGCAATGATTTTGGAGACCAAGGAAATAAATTCTGTTACTGTTTCCACATTTTCCCCTTCTATTTGCCATGAAATGATGGGACTGAATGCCAAGATCTTAGTTTCTTGAATACTGGATTTTAAGCCAGCTTTTTCACTCTCTTTCACCTTCATCAAGAGGCTCTTTAGTTCCTCTTCACTTTCTGCCATTAGGGTGGTATCATCTGCATATCTGAGGTTGTTGATATTTCTCCTGGCAATCTTGAATCCAGCTTGTTCATCCAGCCAAGCATTTCACATGATGTACTCTCAGTTCAGTTCAGTCACTCAGTCGTGTCTGACTCTTTGCAGCCTCATGGACTGCAGCATGCCAAGCTTCCCTGTCCTCCACCAATTCCCAGAGCTTGCACAAACTTATGTCCATCGAGTTGGTGATGTCATCCAACAATCTCGTCCTCTGTCATGCCCTTCTCCTCCTGCCTTCAATCTTTCCCATCATCAGAGTCTTTCCCAATGAGTCAGTTCTTTGCATCAGGTGGCCAAAGTATTGGAGTTTCAGCTTCAGCACCAATCCTTCCAATGAATATTCAGGACTGATTTCCAGTAAGATTGACTGGATTGATCTCCTTGCAGTCCAAAGGACTCTCAAGAGTCTTCTCCAACACCACAATTCAAAAGCATCTATGCTTTGGCCCTCAGCCTTGTTTATGGTCCAACTCTCACATCCATTCATGACTACTGGAAAAACCATAGCTTTGTCTAGATGGACCTTCGTCAGTAATGTCTCTGCTTTTTAATATGCTGTCTAGATTTGTCATAGCTTTTCTTCCAAAGAGCAAACATCTTTTAATTTTATGGCTGGAGTCCCCATCTGCAGTGATTTTGGAGCCTCCAAAAAATAAAGTCTGTCACTGTTCCCATTGTTTCCCCATCTATTTGCCATGAAGTGATAGGATGTACTCTGAATATGTTCAATTATGAAGGTGGCAATATATAGCCTTGATGTACTCCTTTCCCGATTTTGAAACAATCTCTTGTTTCATGTCCAGTTCTAACTGTTGCTTCTTGTCTTGCATACGGGTTTCTAAAGAGGCAGGTAAGGTGATCTGGTATTTCCATCTCTTTAAGAATTTTTCACAGTTTTTTTTTTTTTTTTTTTTTTGTGTGTGTGTGTGTGTGTGTGTGTGATCCACACACTCAAAGGCTTCAGTGTAGTCAATGAAGCAGAAGTAGACGTTTTTCTGGAATTCCCTTGCTTTCTCTATGAACCGATGAGTGTTGGCCTTTTGACCTCTGGTTTCTCTGCCTCTTCAAAATCCAGCTTATACATTTGGAATTTCTCAGTTCACATACTGCTGAGGCCTAGCTTGAAGGATTCTGAGCAAAACATTTTTAGTGTATGAAACGAGCACAATTGTGTGGTAGTTGGAACATTCGTTGTCATTGCCTTTCTTTGGGATTGGAATGAAAACTGACATTTTCCAATCCTGTGATCACTGCTGAGTTTTCCAAATTTGCTGACATATTGTGTGCAGCACTTTCTCAGCATCATGTTTTAGGATTTGAAATAGTTCAGCTGAAATTTTATCACCTCCACTAGCTTTGTTCATTGTAATTCTTCCTAAGGTCCACTTGACTTCACATTGCAGGATGTCTGGCTCTAGGTGAGTGATTACACCATCGTGATTATCTGGGTCGTGAAGATCTTTTTTGTACAGTTCTGTGTATTCTTGTCACCTCTTCTTAATCTTTTCTGCTTCTGTTAGGTCCTTAGTATTTCTTTTATCATGCCCATCCTTGCATGAAATATTCCCTTGATATCTCCAATTTTCTTGAAAGATCTCTAGTCTTTCCCATTCTGTTGATTTCCTCTATTTCTTTGCATTGTTAATTTATGAAGGTCTCCTTATCTCTCCTTGCTACTCTTGAGATCTGCATTTGGTTGGATATATCTTTCCCTTTCTCTCTTGCCTTTCACTTCTCTCGTTTCCTCAGTTATTTGTAAAGCCTTCTCCGAAACCACTTTGCTTTCTTGCATTTCCTTTCCTTTGGGATGGTTTTGGTCATTGCCTCTTGTACAATGTTACAAACTTCTGTCCATAGTTCTTCAGGCCCTCTGTCTACCAGATCTAATCCCTTGAATCTATTCATCACCTCTACTGTAACATCATAAGGGATTTGATTTAGGTTGCACCAGAATGGCCTAGTGGTTTTCCCTACTTTCGTCAATTTAAGCTCCAATTTTGTAATAAGGAGCTCATGATCTGAGCCACAGTCATCTCCAGGTCTAATTTTTGTTGATGGTATAAAGTTTCTCCATCTTGACTGCAAAGCTAGGGGTGCTCATCTTCTGGTGTCATATCTTTTTGCCTTTTCATACTGTTCATGGAGTTCTTACAACAAGAATACTGGAAGGGATTGCCATTTCCATTTCCAAGGGACCACAATTTGTCAGAACTCTTCACTATGACCTGTCCATCTTAGGTGACCCTGCACAGCTTCATTGAGTTACACAAGCCCCTTCTCCATGACAAGGCTGAGATCCATGAAGGAACGTTACACATAGCATGTGTATATACCACATTTTTTTCATTGATTCATCTGTCGATATATACTTGGATTGTTTCTACCTTTTAGTTATTGTGAACAATTCTATTATGAATGATGACGTGAAGTGAAGTCACTCAGTCGTGTCCGACTCTTTGTGACCCTGTGGACTGTAGCCCACCAAGCTTCTCTGTCCATGGGATTCTCCAGGCAAGAATACTGGAGTGGGTTGCCATTTCCTTCTCCAGGGGATCTTCCCGACCCAGGGATCGAACCCAGATCTCCCGCATTGTAGGCAGATGCTTTAACCTCTGAGCCACCAGGGAAGCCTCTGTTCAGATCCCTCTTTCCATTATTCTGGGTCTATACCTAGAAGTGGAATTACTTGATCATTTGGCAATGCTATGTTTACTTTTTTTTGACAAAGTTGCTAGTAATGCTTTTAAGATAGCCCTTCAAAGTCACCTGTATCGGGGAGTGATTTTTTACCTCTCCCTGCTTCCTTTACTTTCTCTCTGAATGTGGATGTAATGACTGGAGCTTCAGAAACTGTCTTAGAATTGAAGGCACTTTGAGAATGGAGACTAGGCACTAAAAAACAAAGAGGAAAGTTTCCCTGGTCACATTATGAAGTGTGCTATAGAGATGGTGATGGCCAGGTATCCTTCATGTGAGAGAAAAATCCAGTCCCTCATTTGTCTTGTGAGGTTAGAGTGATCTCTGATACTTAGCCAATACTGGTCCTGACACACCTCCCTTAGTACTGACCTCCATCCTGGGGTAACATTGGTTGGATGAGAAACACTGGTTTGCATCTGCTAACCCTGAACTCCTAATCCTTCCCTCCTCCCACCACCCCTCCCCCTTGGCGTCCACAAATCAGTGAACATTTGTGATTCTTTTATGTTCCACAAATAAACGATATCATGATATTTGTCTTTGTCTTTCTGACTTACTGTACTTAGCAGGATAATCTCTAGGTCCATCCATGTTGCTACAAATGGCATTATTTCATTCTTTATATATATATATACACACATATATATATCACGTCTTCTTTATCCATTCATCTGTTGATGGGCATTTAGCTTGTTTCCACATCTTGGTTGTTATGAATAGTGCTGCTATGAACATAACGATGCATGTATCTTTTGAATTATGGTTTTGTCTGGGTATATGCCCAGGAGTGAGATTTAGATACATTCTTATTACTTTAAACTTTATGCTGTGTTGCCTGTGCTTAGTCACACTGCTCTGCACCTTTTGTAAAAGAATGTTGTCTGTAGCCTGAAATATAGAGGAGAGCCTATTCTCAGGGCTCTGACCTTTAAGAGTCAGACGTAAAAGTTGCAAAAAAAAAAAACAAAAAACATTTGTTGGAGGTTTACAGGAACACCATAAGCTGACAAACTTGATATAAGAACAAAGGATTCCAACACCAAAAAGTTAGTAACAACTAATCAGGTCCCTCCCTTTCCTTGCCTTAAGAAATACTTTGCTGAAACCCTACAGAGAGTTCTGGGTTTGGGAGGCATGAGCTACCTTCTCCTTGCATGGCCCTGCAACACACCACTTGCATTTTGTGGTTTTTAGACAGTTATTGTGTGGATTAACTAAGCAAATGCATGTAGAGGGCCTGGCAAAAGGAAGGGCATAGGCTAATAACATTATTATAACTCTTCCTTTGGCAAAAGCCTCCTGTCCATTCAACTTCACACAGTGATTCACATAAAAGACCTCCTTAACAAGGGCACATGAAGCAACAAACACTAGGATTTATGTGTATTTTCCCATTTAATCTTCCTGGGAAACTTACAAGGTGGTTGCCATTAATATCTCCATTTTACAGATGTGAAACTTGAGGTTCAGAGAGAGTGAGTAACTTGCTCAAAGCCCATAAGTCATGCAGCCAAGATTCAAATCTGGGTCTCTCTGTGTCCAGAGCGTGAAATAATAAGAAATACATGTACTTGTCTCTGCTTCAAGATTCTAACACAGAGTTCCTAAAATCCTTGTAGATAGGGTGGCTGGGAAAATCTTTAGTAGTAATATTTAGTCTTTTTGACCCTTGTTCCTGATACTGAGTTTCTAAATCCCCTGGAATTTCCTGGGAGGTAAGAACATCTTTTGTTTAAATAAGGCGACTCTATGTGGGCTCTTGGATGAGGGCTGATCACAGGGAAGACCAAGCCATGATTAGAAGCTTGGAACTTTCAGCCCCTCTCTTCATTCTCCAAAGAAGGGAGAGGGACTGGAATCAGAGTTCCTAATTGATCATGGCTATGTGATGTTCAGTTCAGTTCAGTCACTCAGTCATGTCCAACTCTTCACAAACCCCATGGACTGCAGCACACCAGGCATTCCTATCCATCACCAACTCCCGGAGCTTATGCAAACTCACGTCCATTGAGTCCATCCAACCATCTCATCCTCTGTCATCCCTTTCTCCTCCCACCTTCGATTTTTCCCAGAATCAGGGTCTTTTCAAATGAGTCAGTTCTTCATATCAGGTGGCCAAAGTATTGGAGTTTCAGCTTCACCATCAGTCCTTCCAATGAATATTCAGGACTGATCTCCTTTAGAATGGACTGGTTGGATCTTCTTGCAGTCAAAGGGACTCTCAAGAGTCTTCTCCAACACCACAGTTCAAAAGCATCAATTCCTTGGTGCTCTGCTTTCTTCACAGTCCAACTCTCACATCCATACATGACTACTGGAAAAACCATAGCCTTGACTAGATGGACCATTGTTGGCAAAGTAATGTCTCTGCGTTTTAATATACTGTATAGATTGGTTATAATTTATAAGCATCTTTTAATTTCATGGCTGCAGTCACCATCTACAGTGATTTTGGAGCCCCCAAAAATAAAGTCAGCCACTGTTTCCATGGTTTTCCCATCTATTTGCCATAAAGTAATGGGACCAGATGCCATGGTCTTAGTTTTCTGAATGTTGTGCTTTAAGCCAACTTTTTCACTCTCCTCTTTCACTTGCATCAAGAGGCTCTTTAGTTCTTCTTCACTTTCTGCCATAAGGGTGGTGTCATCTGAATATCTGGGGTTATTGATATTTCTCCCAGAAATCTTGATTCCAGCTTGTGCTTCATCCAGCCCAGCGTTTCTCATGATGTACTCTGCATATAAGTTAAATAAGCAGGGTGACAATATACAGCATCGACATACTCCTTTTCCTATTTGGAACCAGTCTGTTGTTCCATGTCCAGTTCTAACTGTTTTTTCCTGACCTGCATACAGAGCAAGCCATAGTAAAGTGAAAGAATTATTCATGGATATGCACACTTCATAAAGTGTGGGTCATCTTAGAAGGTAAGAGGCACTAAGGTATGGGGTTGTCAGTTTTTATAGGGGTGGATAATTTTATAGATTAAAGAGTGGGAGGATTATTCCAGCTATTTTGAGGAGGGGGTGGGGATTTCCAGGAATTGGGCCACCACCCACAGTTTTACCTTTATAGTCATGGCATCTATAGGTGTGTCATTTAGAGTGCTGATGTGTTACAAGTATGTGCTGAGGCTCGGGGTCAAAAGGAAGTTGATTCATCCACCATCTTGGACTTATTTGATTATAATCAGTTTATGTCCCTCTTAAACCAGAGGTTTAAACCCTCTTGCAACAACATAAGAGAAGACTCTACACATGGACATGACCAGATAGTAAACACCAAAATCAGATTGTTTATATTCTTTGCAGCCAAAGATGGAGAAGCTATATACAGTTAGCAAAAACAAGACTGGGAGCTGACTGTGGCTCAGATCATAAACCCTTATTGCCAAATTCAGACTTAAATTGAAGACAGTAGGCAAAACCACTAGACCATTCAGGTATGACCTAAATCAAATCCCTTATGATTATACCATGGAGGTGACAAATAGATTCAAGGGGTTAGATCTGATAGACAGAGTGCCTGATGAACTATGGATGGAGGTTCATGCCATTGTACAAGAGGCAGTGATCAAGACCATCCCCAAGAAAAAGAAATGCAAAAAGGCAAAATGGTAGTCTGAGGAGGCCTTACATATAGCTGAGAAAAGAAGAGAAGCTAAAGGCAAAGGAGAAAAGGAAAGATACACCCATTTGAATGCAGAGTTCCAAAGAACAGCAAGGAGAGATAAGAAAGCCTTCCTCACTGATCAATGCAAAGAAATAGAAGAAAATAATAGAATGGGAAAGACTAGAGATCTCTTCAAGAAAATTAGAGATACCAAGGGAATATTTCATGCAAAGATGGGCACAATAAATGACAGCAATGGTTAGGTATGGACCTAACAGAAGCAGAAGATATTAACAAGAGGTAGTGAGAATACACAGAAGAACTATACAGAAAAGATCTTCGTGACCCAGATAACCACAATGCTGTGATCACTCACCTAGAGCTAGGCATCCTGGAATGCAAAGTCAAGTGGGCCTTAGGAAGCATCATGACATGCTAGTGGAACTTAGCATCCACAAATCTAGTGGAGGTGATGGAATTCCAGTTGAGCTGTTTCAAATCCTAAAAGATGATGCTGTGAAAGTGCTGCACTCAATATGCCAGCAAATTTTCAAAACTCAGCAGTGGCCTCAGGACTGGAAAAGGTCAGTTTTCATTCCAGTCCCAAAGAAAGGCAATGCCAAAGAATGCTCAAACTACTGCACAATTGCACTCATCTCACATGCTAGCAAAGTAATACTCAAAATTCTCCAAGCCAGGCTTCAACAGTATGTGAACCGTGAACTTCCAGATGTTTAAGCAGGTTTTAGAAAAGGCAGAGGAACCAGACATCAAATTGCCAACATCTGTTGGATCATCAAAAAAGCAAGAGAGTTTTAGAAAAACATATACTTCTGCTTTATTGACTACGCCGAAGACTTTGACTGTGTGGATCACAACAAACTGTGGAAAATTCTGAAAGAGATGGGAATACCGGAGTACCTGACCTGCCTCCTGAGAAATCTGTATGCAGGTCAAAAAGCAACAGTTAGAACTGGATATGGAACAACAGAGAGTTCCAAATCAGGAAAGGAGTATGTCAAGGCTATATGTTGTCACCCTGCTTATTTAACTTATATGCAGAGTACATCATATGAAATGCTAGGCTGGATGAAACACAAGCTGGAATCAAGATTGCCAGGAGAAATATCAATAACCTCAGATATGCAGATGACACCACTCTTATGGCAGAAAGTGAAGAAGAACTAAAGAGCCTCTTGATGAAAGTGAAAGAGGAGTGTGAAAAAGTTGGCTTAAAGCTCAACATTCAGAAAACGAAGATCATGGCATCTGGTCCCATCACTTCATGGCAAATAGATGAGGAAACAATGGAAACAGTGAGAGACTTTATTTTGGGGGGGGGGTTCCAAAATCACTGCAGATGGTGACTGCAGCTATGAAATTAAAGGATGCTTACTCCTTGGAAGGAAAGTTATGACCAACTTAGACATCATATTAAAAAGCAGAGACATTACCTTGCCAATAAAGGTCCATCTAGTCAAAGCTATGGTTTTTCCAGTAATCATATATGGATGTGAGAGTTGGACTATAAAGGAAGCTGAGTGTCGAAGAATGGATGCTTTTGAACTGTGGTGTTGGAGAAGACTCTTGTGAGTCTCTTGTTCTGCAAGGAGATTTAACTAGTCAATCCTAGGGGAAATCAGTCCTGAATATTCATTGGAAAGACTGATGTTGAAGCTGAAACTCCAATACTTTGACCACTTGATGTGAAGAACTGACTCATTGGAAAAGATCCTGATTCTGGGAAAGATTGAAGATGGGAGGAGAAGGGGACAATGGAGGAGGAAAAGGTTGGATGGCATCATCATTTCAATGGACATGAGTTTGAGTAAGCTCCAGGAGTTAGTGATGGACGGGGAAGCCTGGCATGCTGCAGTCCATGGGGTTGCAAAGAGTTGGACATGCCTGAGTGACTGAACTGAACTGAGTTCATGTCCTGTCCTTGGGCCATGTTATTCTTTTAGAGGTTGTGCCCTGTCCCCTTCATGTCCCACTCCCAACCCCAACCTGTGGCCCTTGATTTTCCCAGAGAGAAAAGCTGAAAACGACAAAGGGTTTGCTCAGGATGATGTATGAAGCCTAGAGCAGAGCCCATCTCTGCTCCCAGTCTCTTGACCTTCTGGAGGGAAATCAAGAGAGAATGAAATGGGGTGCAAACCTCTGGTCTCATTGTCTTACAATAACCAGGACTGGGAGCAGGCAAAAGTCTCCAGTCTCTTCCTTGAACCAGAGTTTCCTATAAAACAAAAGCCTTACCCTGCTGGCTGAGGGGCAACAGAGCTTGCTGCCTCCAAGGCACAAAGATCCATATATATGGAGGAAGGATGGAAGAAAAATTCTACTGCAGCTTAAAGGGCAGAAGCCTGTCTTGGGGGAAGGGAGCTGCTGCACTGTGAAAACACTCAACCAGCCCTCTAGAGAGGCTCTTATGAATAAAAGCTGAGCCCTCTCCCAACTCTACCCACTCTGTCAACTGCAAACTGGCACTTGCCAAGGGCATTTGCCATCTGCCTCTGCAGGGACTGAATCTTGTGCTGCTGCAACTGTTGACTTACAACACACCCTGAAGGGAGTTCATGTGGAGAACAAGAATGAGGCACTTTGTGCTCCAGGAAAACTGGTGGAACTGTTGCAGGAAAGGGGACCCCTTCTAGAGCCCAACAGTGGACTCGGAAATGAATTGTCTGAGGAGATACATGAGCTGACAAAGCAAGAGATTTTATTGGAAAGAGCACCCAGGCACAGAGCAGTAGGTTAAGGGAAACTAGGAGGACTGCTCTGCCATGTGACTTGCAGTCTCGGGTTTTATGGTAATGGGATTAGTTTCCAGGTTGTCTTTGGCCAATCATGCTGACACAAAGTCCTTTCTTGTGTTGCATTCATTGCTCAGCCTAGATGGATGCCATCAAAAAGGTTTCTGGGAGGTAGTCGTACACGTGGTGTCTCTTTTTTACTTTTTCTGAACTCTTTCAATTAGTGGTAGCTTATTAGTTCCTTGTTCCTTACTAAGACCTCTTGTCATCCTAGTAACTCATATGCATCCAAAACTCATACAAATGGTTACTATGGTGCCTAGCAAGGGTGGGTGATTTCAGTCAGTGTGTTTCCCCTAACAGAAAAAGTCTTAGATAGTTAGATATTTTATGAGTCCAGGCCTTATATCTCCTCATATCTAGAAAAGCACTAAATCTCTTTATGAGTACATCAGCTCCTTATGTGGCTCAGCTGGTAAAGAATCTGCCTGCAATGCAGGAGACCTGGTTTGATCACTGGGTCAGGAAGATCCCCTGGAGAAGGGAAAGGCTACCCACTCCAGTATTCTGGCCTGGAGAATTCCATGGACTCTATAACCATGGGGTCATAAAGAGTCAGACATGACTGAGCAACTTTCACTTATTTACTTTTGTTAGATAAGTGCTTGATCACAAGAACTTCCCCTTTACCACAATCACATGTATTGACCTTCCCTCTCTACCATTTTGGTGCAATTTAGAAACCATTTACTACAGATTGGGAATTGAACCCATGTGCTGGTACTCAAACCCAGCCAAAACCCTGCTTGAGACTTGAACCCACATGGCTGGGACTCTGACCCAGCCAAAACCCTGCTTGGGACTTGAACCCATGTGGCTGAGTCTCAGACTCAGCCAAAACCCATGGTACCTTGTTTCAGGATCTAAGGAAGCTCAAGTTCTTGCTGTCTCATCACAGAAAGAATTCAGTGAGAGACAAAGTGATAGGTAAGAAGTGGATTTATTCAGATTCAGAGAGAAGCACACTCCACAGAGTGTGGGCCATTGCAGAGGGCGAGTGCAAATGCAAAATGTGGCCTGGTTAGTTTTTATACGCTGGGTAATTTCATATGCTAGTGAGTGGGAGGATCATTCCAACTATTTTGGGGAAGAGGTGGAGATTTCCAGAATTTGGGCCACTGCCCAATCCTTGGTCTTTTGATGGTGCCTTGGAACTAAGATCATGGCATCTATTTCCTGGGAAATAGATGGGGAAACAGTGGAAACAGTGTCAGGCTTTATTTTGGGAGGCTCCAAAATCACTGCATATGGTGATTGCAGCCATGAAATTAAAAGACGCTTACTCCTTGGAAGAAAAGTTATGACCAACCTAGATAGCATATTCAAAAGCAGAGACATTACTTTGCCAACAAAGGTCCGTTTCTAGTCAAGGCTATGGTTTTTCCAGTAGCCATGTATGGATGTGAGAGTTGGACTGTGAAGAAAGCGGAGTGCCGAAGAATTGATGCTTTTGAACTGGTGTTGGAGAAGACTCTTGAGAGTCCCTTGGGCTGCAAGGAGATCCAACCAGTCCATTCTAAAGATCAGTCTTGGGTGTTCTTTGGAAGGAATGATGCTAAAGCTGAAACTCCAGTACTTTGGCCACCTCATGCAAAGAGTTGACTCATTGGAAAAGACTCTGATGCTGGGAGGGATTGAGGGCAGGAGGAGAAAGGGATGACAGAGGATGAGATGGCTGGATGGCATCACTGATTCAATGGACCTGAATTTGAGTGAACTCTGGTAGTTGGTGAGGAACAGGGAGGCCTGGCGTGCTGTAATTCATGGGGTCTCAAAGAGTCAGACACGACTGAGAGACTGAATTGACTGGCTGACTGACTGGAACTGTCATGGCAACTCTGGGTGTGTCATTTCACTTGCTGATTGAGGATCAAGGCCTAGTCTTGTCTGCCATCTTGGTCCCATTTGATTCTAATCAGTTTATGTTGTCTCCTTCGGCTATGTCATTCTTTCAAAAGTTGTGCCCTGCCCCTTTCCCTCCTGTTACAATTTCTCAGAGCTCTCTTAGGTGCTATCTCCTGTGCTACAATCCTCATTTTGCCCCAAATAAAACTTAACTCACAACTCTCATATTGTGCGTTTTTTTCAGTTGACACCACCACCAATGGGTTTCCCTGATAGCTGATAAAGAATCTGCCTGCAATGCGGGAGACCTGGTTTTGATCCCTGGGTTGGGAAGATCCCTTGTAGAAGGGAAAGGCTACCCACTCCAGTATTCTGGCCAGGAGAATTCCATGGACTGATTAGTCAATGGAGTCACAAAGAGTCAGACATGACTGAGCAATTTTCACTTTCACTTTCACCACCACCAACACCCCCCACCCCACCCCAACCTCTGTGGCCTCAAGAGCTAGCATGTCCTTGCCAGCTATATGAGTAATACACCTTAGAAATGCTGCCCCAGTTAAGACTTTGGTTAACAACTGATTTTGACCTCATAAGAAACAACGCGCTAAACCATTCAGCCAATTTGGTCCCAAATTCTTCACCCATGGGAGTTAAAACCAACCAGGACCCTATGTAGCCCTCTCTGGTACAAATCCTTTCTGTTTACCCAGTTTCATTGCCAAAATCTTGGCTCTCTATGCATCAGTGACAAACAGAAATATCAAGACAGAGTTCTGGAGGAGAAAGAAAGACTGTTTTTATTGCTTTGCCAGGCAAAGGGGGAACATACTACCTTGAGAACTGTGCCCCTCCATCCCTGGCGAGTAGGGGAAAGTTATATAGTTAGGCAGGAGTACGTGATAAGAATCAAGGCAGGAATAGTCCTCTATTCTTTTTTCTGCAGTTGCAAAAGGGCAGGGTTGCTGACAAGTTAGGGTGTGCACAGGATCCTAGGTTTCAACCCTGAATATTCATTGGAAGGACTGATGCTGAATCTCCAACACTTTAGTCACCTTATGTGAACAGTCAACTCATTGGGAAAGACCCTGGTGCTGGGAAAGATTGAAGACAAGAGGAGAAAGGGACAACAGAGGATGAAATGGTTGGATGGCATCACTGACTCAATGGGCATGAGTTTGAGGAAACTCTGGGAAATACTGGAGGACAGAGACGCCTTGCATGCTTCAGTCCATGGAGTCACAAAGAGTCAGACACGACCAAGCAACTGAACAACAGCAAGGATCCTAGGGGGTCTATACCCTAATATTGATGAACCTCTGGCTCAGTTGGTTTTGTTGCTGCCTCTTCCTTGATTAATAACTGTTCTGCCCTTTGGAACACAGAGAAGGTCATGGAGGCTGGAGTTCTGCATGCTTATGAGGAATGGGGGACAAAAAGGCTTCTGAGCCCTGGAGTCCCACAGGGCCCTGCTCAGCATCAATTTCTTATTTGCAGAAAATAGGTTTCATTCAGCTTCCTTGACCTTCCCTGAATTCCAAAAGACAGGCTAAACAGAAAAGTTATGACCAATCTAGAGAGCATATTAAAAAGCAGAGACATTACTTTGCCTACAATGGTCCATCTAGTCAAGGCTATGGTTTTTCCAGTAGTCATGTATGGATGTGAGAGCTTTACCATATAAAAAGCTGAGTGCCAAAGAATTGATGCTTTTGAACTGTGGTGTTGGAGAAGACTCTTGAGAGTCCCTTGGACTGCAAGGAGATCTAACCAGTCCATCCTAAAGGAAATCAGTCCTGAATATTCTTTTGAAGGACTGATGTTGAAACTCCAATACTTTGGCCACCTGATGCGAAGAACTGACTCATTTGAAAAGACCCTTATGCTGGGAAAGATTGAAGGTAGGAGGAGATGGGGATGACAGAGGATGAGACGGTTGGATGGACTCAATGGATATGAGTTTGCATAAGCTCTGGGAGTTGGTCATAAACAGGGAGGACTGGCATGCTGCAGTCCATGGGGTTGCAAAGAGTCTGAGTGACTGAACTGACTGAACTGAAAACAGTTGCTGATCAGGGAAAGGAGGAGATACAGAAACTAGGGTGGAGCAGTCAAGAAATAACAGTGCAGCTTTGAGAGAAAATCTTGGTTCCTCCTTGAGGGATATACATAATAGTATCTTTGAGTTCTTCTAAAGAATTAAGGCCCCCACTCAGGTGGAGGATGGTAACTTTAGACTCAGCACAAGATTCCTGAAAAACCACCCTGTTACCTTACCACCAACCAATCAAACATTCTGCAACTCTCACCACAGATTTGCCTATGAAATCTTTTTCCCAAAAATTATCTAGGAGTTTGTGGTTTTTGAGCATGCATCACCTGTCTCCTTGCATAGCTCTGCAATAATCCTTTCTTGGTTCCAAACTCAAACGTTTCCATGTTCTGGTTTGGTTCTATAACACTGTGAGGCATCATAAATTGTTAATTGCTTTAGGTCACTAAGTATAGGGGAGATATGTTTAGCAGTAATATAAAACCAATAAATGATTTATACATCCAAAGTCCAAGTAAAATTTCACTTGAAGAACTCTGTTGCATAAAAGAAAACAATACCAAACAAAAGAACTTTACAAAGTATTCATGTAACCCAACTTTCTTTTCTTAAATTAATTTCTTTTTAAATTGAAGGATAATTGCTTTAAGAATTATGTTATTTTAGGTCAAACCTCAACATGAATAAGCCTTCAGTTCACTTCAGTCGCTCAGTCGTGTCCAACTCTTTGCAACCCTATGAATCGCAGCACACCAGGCCTCCCTGTCCATCACCAACTCTCGGAGTTCACTCAAACTCAGGTCCATTGAGTCAGTGATGCCATCCACCCATCTCATCCTCTATTGTCCCCTTCTCCTCCTGCCCCCATTCCCTCCCAGCATCAGAGTCTTTTCCAATGAGTCAACTCTTTGCATGAGGTGGCCAAAGTACTGGAATTTCAGCTGCAGCATCATTCCCTGCAAAGAAATCCCAGGGCTGATCTCCTTCAGAATGGACTGGTTGGATCCCCTTGCAGTCTAAGGGACTCTCAAGAGTCTTCTCCAACACCACAGTTCAAAGGCATCAATTCTTTGGCGCTCAGCTGTCTTCACAGTCCAACTCTCACACCCATACATGACCACTGGAAAAACCATAGCCTTGACTAGACGGACCTTTGTTGGCAAAGTAATATCTCTGCTTTTCAATATGCTATCTAGCTTGGTCATAACTTTTCTTCCAAGGAGTAAGCGTCTTTTAATTTTGTGGCTGCAGTCACCATCTGCAGTGATTTTGGAGCCCCCCAAAATTAAGTCTGACACTGTTTGCACTGTTTCCCCATCCATTTCCCATGAAGTGATGGGACCGGATGCCATGATCTTCATTTTCTGAATGTCGAGCTTTAAGCCAACTTCTTCACTTTCCTCTTTCACTTTCATCAAGAGGCTTTTTAGTTCCTCTTCACTTTCTGCCATAAGGGTGGTGTCATCTGCATATCTGAGGTTATTGATATTTCTCCTGGCAATCCTGATTCCAGCTTGTGTTTCTTCCAGTCCAGCGTTTCTCATGATGTACTCTGCATATAAGTTAAATAAGCAGAGTGACAATATACAGCATTGATGGACTCCTTTTTCTATTTAGAACCAGTCTGCTGTTCCATGTCCAGTTCTAACTATTGATTCCTGACCTGCATATAGGTTTCTCAAGAGACAGGTCAGTGGTCTGGTATTCCCATCTTTCAGAATTTTCCACAGTTTATTGTGATTCACACAGTCAAAGGCTTTGGCATAGTCAATAAAGCAGAAATAGATGTTTTTCTAGAACTCTCTTCCTTTTTCCATGATCCAGTGGATGTTGGCAATTTGATCTCTGGTTCCTCTGTCTTTTCTAAAACCAGCTTGAACATCTGGAAGTTCACGGTTTCTGTATTGCTGAAGCCTGGCTTGGATTATTTTGAGCCTTACTTCACTAACATGTGAGATGAGTGCAATTGTGCAGAAGTTTGAGCATTCTTTGGCATTGCCTTTCTTTGGGATTGGAATGAAAACTGACCTTTTCCAGTCCTGTGGCCACTGCTGGGTTTTCCAAATTTGCTAGCATATTGAGTGCAGCACTTTCACAGCATCATCTTTATAGGATTTGAAACAGCTCAACTGGAATTCCATCACCTCCACTAGCTTTGTTCGTAGTGATATTTTCTAAGGCCCACTTGACTTCACATTCTGGGATGTCTGCCTCTAGGTGAGTGATCACACCATCTTGATTATCTGGGTCTTGAAGATCTTTTTTGTACAGTTCTTCTGTGTATTCTTGCCACCTCTTCTTAATATCTTCTGCTTCTGTTAGGTTCATACTATTTCTGTCCTTTATTGAGCCCATCTTGCATGAAATGTTCCCTTGGTATCTCTAATTTTCTTAAAGAGATCTCTAGTTTTTCCCATTCTGTTGTTTTCCTCTATTTCTTTGCACTGATGGCTGAGGAAGGCTTTCTTATCTCTTCTTGCTATTCTTTGGAACTCTGCATTCAGATCTTATATCTTTCCTTTTCTCCTTTGCTTTTTGCTTCTCTTCTTTTCACAGCTATTTGTAAGGCCCCCTCAGACAGCCATTTTGAAACTTAGCATCCTTCTATGTATGAAAAGCTTCAACATTCTTTGGCATTGCCTCTCTTTTGGACTGGAATGAAAACTGACTTTTTCCAGTCCTGTGACCACCACTGAGTTTTCCAAATTTGCTGGCATATTGAGTGCAGCACTTTAACAGCATCATCTTTTAGGATTTGAAATAGCTCAGTTGGATTCCATCACCTCCACTAGCTTTGTTTGTAGAGATGCTTCCTAAGGTCCACTTGACTTTGCACTCGAGGATGTCTGGCTCTAGGTGAATGATCACACTGAGAACTTCCAGATGTTCAAGCTGGATTTAGAAAAGGCAGAGGAACCAGAGATCAAATAGCCAACATCCATTGGATTATTGAAAAAGTAAGAGAATTCCAGAAAAGCATCTACCTTTGCTTCGTTGACTACACTAAAGCCTTTGACTGTATTGAGATCACAACAAACTGTGGAAATTTCTTAAAAAGACAGGAATACCATACCACCTTACCTGCCTCCTGCAAAACCTGTATGCAGGCCAAGTGGCAACAGTTATATATGGACATGGAACAACCAAACATGGAACGATGGACTGGTTCAAAATTGGGAAAGGAGTACATCAAGGCTGTATATTGTTCTTGCTTATTTAACTTCTATGCAGAGTATATCATGTGAAATGCCAGGCTGGATGAAGCACAAGCTGGAATCAAGGTTGCCAGGAGAAATATCAATAACCTCAGATATGCAGATGATGCCACCCTTATGGCAGAAAGCAAAGAATAACTAAAGAGCCTCTTGATGAAAGTGAAAGAGGAGAGTGAAAAAGCTGGCTTAAAACTCAACATTCAAAAAATGAAGACCTGGTCCCATCACTTCATAGAAAACAGAAGGGAAAACAGTGGAAACAGTTATGGACTTTATTTGGGGGGCTCCAAAATCACTGCAGATGGTGACTCCAGCCATGAAATTGAAAGACACTTGCTCCTTGTAAGAAAAGCTATGACAAACCTAGAGTTCAGTTCAGTTCCGTCGCTCAGTCGTGTCCGACTCTATGCGACCCCATGAATTGCAGCACATCAGGCCTCCCTGTCCATCACCAACTCCCGGAGTTCACACAGACTCACGTCCATCGAGTCTGTGATGCCATCCAGCCATCTCATCCTGGGTCGTCCCCTTCTCCTCCTGCCCCCAACCCCTCCCAGCATCAGAGTCTTTTCCAATGAGTCAACTCTTCGCATGAGGTGGCCAAAGTACTGGAGCTTCAGCTTTAGCATCATTCCTTCCAGAGAAATCCCAGGCCTGATCTCCTTCAGAATGGACTGGTTGGATCTCCTTGCAGTCCAAGGGACTCTCAAGAGTCTTCTCCAACACCACAGTTCAAAAGCATCAATTCTTCGGCGCTCAGCCTTCATAGTCCAACTCTCACATTCATACATGACCACAGGAAAAACCATAGCCTTGACTAGACGGACCTTAGTCGGCAAAGTAACGTCTCTGCCTTTGAATATACTATCTAGGTTGGTCATAACTTTTCTTCTAAGGAGTAAGCGTCTTTTAATTTCATGGCTGCAGTCACCATCTGCAGTGATTTTGGAGCCCCCCAAAATAAAGTCTGACACTGTTTCTACTGTTTCCCCATCTATTTCCCATGAAGTGATGGGACCAGATGCCATGATCTTAGTTTTCTGAATGTTGAGCTTTAAGCCAACTTTTTCACTCTCCTCTTTCACTTTCATCAAGAGGCTTTCTAGCTCCTCTTCACTTTCTGCCATAAGGGTGGTGTCATCTGCATATCTGAGGTTATTGATATTTCTCCCAGCAATCTTCATTCCAGCTTGTGTTTCTTCCAGCCCAGCGTTTCTCATGATGTACTCTGCATAGAAGTTAAATAAGCAGGGTGACAATATACAGCCTTGACGTACTCCTTTTCCTATTTGGAACCAGTCTGTTGTTCCATGTCCAGTTCTAACTGTTGCTTCCTGACCTGCATACAGATTTCTCAAGAGGCAGGTCAGGTGGTCTGGTATTCCCATCTCTTTCAGAATTTTCCACAGTTTATTCTGATCCACACAGTCAAAGGCTTTGGCATAGTCAATAAAGCAGAAATAGATGTTTTTCTGGAACTCTCTTGCTTTTTTCACAATCCAGCGGATGTTGGCAATTTGATCTCTGGTTCCTCTGTCTTTTCTAAAACCAGCTTGAACATCAGGGAGTTCACGGTTCACATATTGCTGAAGTCTGGCTTGGAGAATTTTGAGCATTACTTTACTAGCATGTGAGATGAGTGCAATTGTGTGGTAGTTTGAGCATTTTTTGGCATTGCCTTTCTTTGGAATTGGAATGAAAACTGACCGTTTCCAGTCCTGTGGCCACTGCTGAGTTTTCCAAATTTGCTGGCATATTGAGTGCAGCACTTTCACAGCATCATCTTTCAGGATTTGAAACAGCTCAACTGGAATTCCATCACCTCCACTAGCTTTGTTCATAGTGATACTTTCTAAGGCCCACTTGACTTCACATTCCAAGATGTCTCAATCTAGATTAGTGATCACATCATCATGATTATCTGGGTCGTGAAGATCTTTTTTGTACAGTTCTTCCATGTATTCTTGCCACCTCTTCTTAATATCTTCTGCTTCTGTTAGGTCCAGACCATTTCTGTCCTTTATCGAGCCCATCTTTGCATGAAATCTTCCCTTGGCATCTCTAATTTTCTTGAAGAGATCTCTAGTCTTTCCCATTCTGTTCTTTCCCTCTATTTCTTTGCATTGATCGTTCAGGAAGGCTTTCTTATCTCTTCTTGCTATTCTCTGGAACTCTGCATTCAGATGCTTATATCTTTCCTTTTCTCTTTCCCTTTTTGCTTCTCTTCTTTTCACAGCTATTTGTAAGGCCTCCCCAGAGAGCCATTTTGCTTTTTTGCATTTCTTTTCCATGGGAATGGTCTTGATCACTGTCTCCTGTACAATGTCAGGAACCTCAGTCCACAGTTCATCAGGCACTCTATCAGATCTAGGCCCTTAAATCTATTTCTCACTTCCACTGTATAATCATAAGGGATTTGATTTAGGTCATACCTGAATGGTCTAGCGGTTTTCCCTACTTTCTTCAATTTAAGTCTGAATTTGGCAATAAGGAGTTCATGATCTGAGCCACAGTCAGCTCCTGGTCTTGTTTTTGTTGACTGTGTTGAGCTTCTCCATCTTTGGCTGCACAGAATATAATCAATCTGATTTCGGTGTTGACCATCTGGTGATGTCCATGTGTAGAGTCTTCTCTTGTGTTGTTGGAAGAGGGTGTTTGCTATGACCAGTGCATTTTCTTGGCAAAACTCTATTAGTCTTTGCCCTGCTTCATTCCATATTCCAAGGCCAAATTTGCCTGTTACTCCAAGTGTTTCTTGACTTCCTAATTTTGCATTCCAGTCTCCTATAATGAAAAGGACATCTTTTTTGGGTGTTAGTTCTAAAAGATCTTGTCTTTTAGACAAGTCTCATAAAACCGTTGAACTTCAGTTTCTTCAGCGTTACTGGTTGGGGCATAGACTTGGATAACTGTGATATTGAATGGTTTGCCTTGGAGACGAACAGAGATCATTCTGTCGTTTTAGAGATTGTATCCAAGTACTGCATTTTGAACTCTTTTGTTGACCATGATGGCTACTCCATTTCTTCTGATGGATTCCTGCCCGCAGTAGTAGATGTAATGGTCATCCGAGTTAAATTCACCCATTCCAGTCCATTTTAGTTCACTGATTCCTAAAATGTCGACGTTTACCCTTGCCATCTCTTGTTTGACCACTTCCAATTTGCCTTGATTCATGGACCTGACATTCCAGGTTCCTATGCAATATTGCTCTTTACAGCATCGGATTTTGCTTCTATCACCAGTCACATCCACAGCTGGGTATTGTTTTTGCTTTGGCTCCATCCCTTCATTCTTTCTGGAGTTATTTCTCCACTGATCTCCAGTAGCATATTGGGCACCTACTGACCTGGGGAGTTCCTCTTTTGGTATCCTATCATTTTGCCTTTTCATACTGTTCATGGGGTTCTCAAGGCAAGAATACTGAAGTGGCTGGCCATTCCCTTCTCCAGTGGACCACATTCTGTCAGGCCTCTCCACCATGACCCACCCGTCTTGGGTTGCCCTGTAGGCATGGCTTGGTTTCATTGAGTTAGACAAGGCTGTGGTCCTAGTGTGATAAGATTGACTAGTTTTCTGTGAGTATGGTTTCAGTGTGTCTGCCCTCTGATGCCCTCTTGTAACACTTACCATCTTACTTGGGGTTCTCTTACCTTAGCGTGGGGTATCTTTTCACGGCTGCTCCTGCAAAGCACAGCCGCTGCTCCTTACCTTGGACGAGGGGTACCTCCTTACCGCCACCATTTCTGACCTTCAACGTGGGATAGCTCCTCTAGACCCTCCTGTGCTGTGCAGCCACCACTCCTCGGGTGGCTCCTCCCGGCCACCGGCCGTGGCCTCAGGCGTGGGTGGCTCCTCCCAGCTGCTGCCCCTGGCCTCCTGCTCAGGTTGGCTCCTCAAGGTCACCACCCCTGGCCTCGAGTGCCAGGTGGCTTCTCCTGGCCGCCCCTGATCTCGGACACGGGGTGTCTCCTCCCGGCCGCCACCCTGACCTCGGACACAGGGCATCTCCTTCCGGCCACCACCCCTGACCTCGGACACGGGGTAGCTCTTCCCGGCCGCCGCCACTGACCTTGGACGCAGGGTAGCTCCTCTCGGCCGCCGCCCCTGACCTGGGATGCAGGGTAGCTCCTCTCGGCAGATCCTGCGCCGTCGCAGCCTGGCACTCTAGGCCGCTGCCCCTGCCCTGGATGTAGGGTAGCTCCTCTCGGCTGCGCTTAGTGAGCCGGCCTGCAGCCGCCTGCGCTTAGTGAGCTGGCTCACAAACCTAGACAGCATATTAAAAATCAGAGACATTACTTTACTGACAAAGGTCCTTCTAGTCAAAGCTATGGTTTTTCCAGTAGTCATGCATGGATGTGAGAGTTAGACCATAAAGAAGGCTGAGCACCAGAGGACTGATGCGTTTGAACTGTGGTGTTGGAGCAGACTCTTGAGAGTCCGTTGAATTGCAAGGAGATCAAACCAGTCACTCATAAAAGAAATCAATTCTGAATTTTCATTGGAAGGACTAATGCTGAAGTGAAAGCTTTGATACTTTGGCCACCTGATGCAAAGAGCTGACTCATTAGAAAAGTCCTTGATGCTGGGAAAGATTGAAGGCAGGAGGAGAAAGGGACAACAGGACGAGATGGTTGGATGGCATCACTGACTGAATAGACATAAGTTTAAGCAAGCTCCGGGAGATGGTAAAGGACAGGGAAGCCTGGCTTGCTACAGTCCATGGGATCACAAAGACTAGGACAAGACTGAGTCACTGAATGACAAAGATGTATGGGAAGATGCAAGCCTCTGGACTTACTAAATTCATTCCTTTCATATGTATCTCAGTTGTCTGGGGCCAAATCCTGTTTCTTGATTGTTTATGGGCTTCCCTGGTGGCTCAGATGGTAAAGAACCTGATTGCAATGCAAGAGAGCTGGGTTTCATCCCTGGGTTGGGAAGATGCCCTGGAGAAAGGAATGGCTATTCTTGCCTGGACAATTCCATGAGCATCGGAGCCTGGCATACTAAAGTCCGTGGAGTTGCAAAGAGTGGGACATGACTGAACAACTAAAAAGTCATTGTTTACTGTAAAAGGTGCAGCTGTGGCAGATGGCTGCTTCTTGCATCCCCCTGTGTCCCTCAGCAATCACTGTGGGAGTGGCAGCAGCTGCTGGATCACAAGTATTGTGTTCCCTTCTGGGAGCCCCCATTCACATTTGGAGTCCAGAAATCACTGATGACTGTGACATTTCTTGCCCACTGATATGGCAGGAAATACTTAGTTTCACATAACCAAGTCAAGGCACAGACAAACCAGCATAGGATTTCCATGACTACTTTATTCCATCCGATTCAACAAGATCAGATATTGGGGAACAAGGTACTCAGAGTTTGGTTGAGGGAGAAGACTGATTTACCCAACCTGGTTGAGAAGACAGGTATCAAGATGTATCTTCATGAAAGAAGATTAGATAAGTCTGGTCTTCAATTTAAAACTGGAGGGAAGAGGGCAGAGCACAAACTTTAAAAGAATGACAAACCTCAAGGACACACATAAACTAATTAGAACCAAATGGGTCCAAGACAGACAAGTCAATTTCCACTAGACCTTGAACCTCAATATACGCTCATCATAACACATCAGCAAACTAAGTGACACACCATCAGATGCCACAACAGTTCTGAGGCCAAGCACAAAGATCTGAAATGGGTGGTTATCCAATTCCTGGAAATCTCCACCCCAAAATAATTGAAATAATCCTCCCATGTTTTGTTGTTGTTGTCCAGCCGCTCAGTCATGTCTCACTTTTTGGGACCCCACGGACTATAGCATGCCAGGTTTTCCTGTCCTTCACCATCTCCCAGAGTTTGCTCCAACTCATGTCCATTGAGTTAGTGATGGCATCCAACCATCTCATCCCACTTTTTACTGAGTCCAAGCTCTGCTCACTGCACAACAGGCCAATGAATCCCAGAGATGAGATGCTGAGGCAAGGGAAATGCCTTTATTCGGAAAGTCAGATGGCACGCTAGCACTTCAAAATAACCATCTTATTGAGGTTTGGATGCCAGGTTCTTTTATAGATCATAAAAAAGCAATGAGGAACTAAAGTCAAAAGGCAGAATAGAGAGGGAGAAGCAGTGGGGAAGTAAAGTGAAAGGGTTTTTAGTCTTGCAAAACATCTGCAAGGGGACGGCAAGCCTTTGGAAGGGGTGTCTTGGGTGTGTGTGCTTAGTCACTCGGCCATGTCCAACTCTTTGAACCCGATGGACTGTAGCCTGCCAGGCTCCTCTGTCCATGGGATTCTCCAGGGAAGAATACCGGAGTGGAATGCCATTTCCTTCTCCGAAGGGGTGTGTTAATATCTTCTATTCACAGGGGGCAAGGACAAACTAAAAGCACTTTAGTTGACAGTCAAGCAGAGGGGCAGTGTCTTCCAGGCAAGCCATTAAGTACGATTACAATCTGTTTGTGGAGTGTCTCTCTCTTTAGTCACTAAAGAAAGTGAAGTAGCTCAGTTGTGTCCGACTCTTTGCGATCCCATGGACTGTAGCCTACCAGGCTCCTCCATCCATGGGATTTTCCAGGCAATACTGGAGTGGGTTGCCATTTCCTTCTCCAGGATATCTTCCTGACCCAGGGATTGAACCCAGATCTCCTGCATTGTAGGCAGATGCTTTACCATCTGAGCCACCAGGGAAGATAGTCACTAAGTCATGTCCAATTCTTGTGACCACATGGACTGTAGCCTACCAGGCTCCTCTGTCCATGGGATTCTCCAGGGAAGCCACTGGAGTGAGTTGCCACTTCCTTCTCCAGGGGATCTTTCCAATCCAGAAATCAAACCCAAGCCTCCTGCACTGCAGGCAGATTCTTTACCAAATGGGCTATGAGGGAAGCATAAATCCACTTTTTACCTAACACCTTATATCTCACTGAATTTTTTCTGAGAAGAGACACAAAGCACCTCAGTTCAGTTCAGTTCAGTTCAGTTCAGTTGCTCTGTTTTGTCCGACTCTTTGTGACCCCATGGGCTGCAGCACGCCAGGCCTCCCTGTCCATCACCAACTCCCAGAGGTAACTCAAACTCATGTCCATCTACATGGTGATGCCATCCAACCAGCTCATCCTCTGTTGTCACCTTCTCCTCCCACCTTCAATCTTTCCCTGCATCAGGGGCTTTGCAAATGAGGCAGCTCTTTGCATCAAGTGGAGTTTCAGCTTCAACATCAGTCTTTCCAATGAATACTCAGGACTGATTGCCTTTATGATGGACAGGTTGGATCTCCTTGCAGGCCAAGGGACTCTCAAGAGTCTTCTCCAACACCACAGTTCAAAAGTATCCATTCTTCGGCACTCAGTTTTCTTTATGGTAAAGCTCTCACATCCATACATGACTACTGGAAAAACTATAACCTGACTAGATGGACCTTTGTTGGCAAAGTAATGTCTCTGCTTTTTAATATGCGGTCTAGGTTGGTCATAACTTTCCCTCTAAGGAGTAAGCATCTTTTAATTTCATGGCTACAGTCACCATCTACAGTGATTTTGGAGCTTAAAAAATAAAGTGTGCCACTGTTTCCACTGTATCCCCTTAATTTGCCATGAAGTGATGGGACCAGATGCCATGATCTTCGTTTTCTGAATGTTCAGCTTTAAGCCAACTTTTTCATGCTCCTCAAAAAGATCTTCATGACCCAGATAATCATGGTGATGTGATCACTAATCTAGAGCCAGATATCTTGGAAAGTGAAGTCAAGTGGGCCTTAGGAAGCATCACTATGAACAAAGCTAGTGGAGGTGATGGAATTCCAGTTGAGCTGTTTCAAATCCTGAAAGATGATGCTGTGAAAGTGCTGCACTCAATATGCCAGCCAGTTTGGAAAACTCAGCAGTGGCCACAGGACTGGAAAAGGTCAGTTTTCATTCCAATTCCAAAGAAAGGCAATGCCAAAGAATGCTGAAACTACCACACAGTTACACTCATCTCACATACTAGTAAAGTAATGCTCAAATTTCTCCAAGCCAGACTTCAGCAATATGTGAACCGTGAACTCCCTGATGTTCAAGCTGGTTTTAGAAAAGGCAGAGGAACCAGAGACCAAATTGCCAACATCCGCTGGATCATGGAAATAGCAAGAGAGTTCCAGAAAAACATCGATTTCTGCTTTATTGACTATGCCAAAGCCTTTGACTGTGTAAATCACAATAAACTGTGGAACATTATGAAAGAGATGGGAATACCAGACCACCTGACCTGCCTCTTGAGAGATCTGTATGCAGGTCAGGAAGCAACAGTTAGAACTGGACATGGAAAAACAGACTGGTTCCAAATAGGAAAAGGAGTCCATCAAGGCTGTATATTGTCACCCCGCATATTTAACTTCTATGCAGAGTACATCATGAGAAACGCTGGACTGGAAGAAACACAAGCTGGAATGAAGATTGCTGGGAGAAATATCAATAACCTCAGATATGCAGATGACACGACCCTTATGGCAGAAAGTGAAGAGGAAATAAAAAGCCTCTTGATGAAAGTGAAAGAGGAGAGTGAAAAAGTTGGGTAAAACTCAACATTCAGAAAACGAAGATCATGGCATCTGGTCCCATCACTTCATGGGAAATAGATGGGGAAACAGTGAAAACAGTGTCAGACTTTATTTTGGGGGGCTCCAAAATCACTGCAGATAGTGACTGCAGCCATGAAATTAAAAGACGCTTACTCCTTGGAAGAAAAGTTATGTCCAACCTAGATAGTATATTCAAAAGCAGAGACATTACTTTGCTGACTAAGGTCCGTCTAGTCAAGGCTATGGTTTTTCCAGTGGTCATGTATGGATGTGAGAGTTGGACTGTGAAAAACGCTGAGCACCAGAGAATTGATGCGTTTGAATTGTGGTGTTGGAGAAGACTCTTGAGATTTCCTTGGACTGCAAGGAGATCCAACCAGTCCATTCTGAAGGAGATCAACCCTGGGATTTCTTTGGAAGGAATGATACTAAAGCTGAAACTCCAGTACTTGGGGCCTCATGCAAAGAGTTGACTCATTGGAAAAGACTCTGATGCTGGAAGGAATTGGGGGCAGGAGAAGAGGACGACCGAGGATGAGATGGCTGGATAGCATCACGGACTCGATGGACGTGAGTCTGAGTGAACTCCGGGAGATGGTGATGAACAGGGATGCCTGGTGAGCTGTGATTCATGGGGTCGCAAAGAGTCGGACATGACTTAGCGACTGAACTGAACTGAACTTTCACTTTCATCAAGAAGTTATTTAGTTCTTCTTCACTTTCTGCCACAAGGGTGGTGTCATCTGCATATCTGAGGTTACTGCTATTTCTCCTGGCAATCTTGATTCCAGCTTGTGCTTCATCCAGTCCAGTGTTTCTCATGATGTACTCTGCATATAAGTTAAATAAACAGGGTGACAAAATACAGCCTTGATGTACTCCTTTTCCTATTTGGAACCAGTCTGTTGTTCCATGTCCAGTTCTAACTGTTGCTTCCTGACCTGCATACAGATTTCTCAAGAGGCAGGTCAGGTGGTCTGGTATTCCCATCTCTTTCATAATGTTCCACAGTTTATTGTGATCTACACAGTCAAAGGCTTTGGCATAGCCAATAAAGCAGAAATAGATGTTTATCTGTAACTCTCTTGCTATTTCCATGATCCAGCAGATGTTGGCAATTTGGTCTCTGGTTCCTCTGCCTTTTCTAAAACCAGCTTGAACATCTGAAAGTTCATGGTTCACGTATTGTTGAAGCCTGACTTGGAAAATTTTGAGCCTTACTTTGCTAGCATGTGAGATGAATGCAATTATGTGGTAGTTTGAGCATTCTTTGGCATTGCCTTTCTTTGGAATTGGAATGAAAACTGACATTTTCCAGTCCTGTGGCCACTGCTGAGTTTTCCAAATTTGCTGGCATACTGAGTGCAGCACTTTCAAAGCATCATCTTTTAGGATTTGAAATAGCTCAACTGGAATTCCGTCACCTCCACTAGCTTTCTTTGTAGTGATGCTTCCTAAGGCCCACTTGACTTCACATTCCAGGATGTCTGGCTCTAGGTGAGTGATCACACCATTGTGATTATCTGGGTCATAAAGATCTTTTTTGCATAGCTCTTCTGTGTATTCTTGCCACCTCTTCTCAATATCTTCTGTTTCTTTGGGGTCCATACCTTCTGTCCTTTATTAAGGCCATCTTTGCATGAAATGTTCCCTTGTTATCTCTAATTTTCTTGAAGAGATCTCTAGTCTTTCCCATTCTATTGTTTTCCTCTATTTCTTTTCACAAAGCACCTGCTGCTGCTAAGTCACTTCTGTCATGTCCAACTCTGTGCGACCCCAGAGATGGCAGCCCACCAAGCTCCCCTGGCCTTGGGATTTCCAGGCAAGAACACTCGAGTGGGTTGCCATTTCCTTCTCCAGTGCATGAAAGTGAAAACTGAAAATGAAGTCGCTCAGTCGTGTCCAACTCCTAGCGACCCCATGGACTGCAGCCTACCAGGCTCCTCCGTCCATGGGATTTGCCAGGCAAGAGTATTGGAGCGGATTGCCATTTCCTTCTCCGTCACAAAGCCCCTGAGCCTCAGTAAATCCAGACACCCAGCAAGTGATTCAAATTAAAAGAGCCTGAGTTCAAGTTTCAAGCTGGGCTTTGGCTAGGTTCAAGTCCCACCTGAGTTACACAGTTCCAATACCAAGAGTTGAAGTAAATGGCAAGAGGTTAGTGCTTATTACTATCCTGAATGTAAGGCATGATGAGTGGAACTTTAAGAGTCTGTATTTTTAAAAAAAAAAATTATAAACAAATGTAAAACTCATCAATCCATTAACTAAAAGCTTTGCTGCCCCAAACATGGCAATTTCTCAGACACCAAATCAGTGATTTGCAACATAAATAAAGCAATCAGAATGATGAAAATAGAAAGCTTCCAGCAAAATCCACTTCTGAGAGCTGCTGCCAAAGGGAGAAGAAAAAGCATTTTCAAGCTAAAATTTGGGCTGAAAATGAGCTGCAAATAAGCTGCAAATGATCATCTCTCTCTGAAACCCAGTGGTTAATTATACTGTTTCACAGCAAGGTGTGTACAGATACATCCAAGATAAAAGAAATAAATATACATTCAGAGAGAATTTAAACCACAATTCCTTTGATGGTGTATCACTCATTTATTTTTCTCAAGCACAGACCAGGTTGCAAATATACACTGACTTCCTTCAGCAGAGGTTGCGAAATGGCTCGAAAATGGCTGAGGATCTTTGACTTGTCTCTTCAAAGGACCAGTTCCCAAGTCTCTCCTTTCAGCACTCCCTGCTCACTGCTATTTAACTACCACCTGGAAGCATATTCAGCATGTGGGACCAGCCCTAAAACTTGCTGGAGTTCTTGTTTCTTCCTTGGTCTGTGTGAGTAGCAAAGACATGTAAGATCCTACACATGCAGGTTCTGGGGGCTGCTGCACAGCTCTACATAGAAGCTCTATTCTCTGTACTCAAAATATGACTTATGATTTAATTTTCATATAAACACATCTACTCACAATCCTAGGCAGAGAGGATAGAACTTTTTAAACAATTAAAATGAGCATAGTAGCTCATGTTGAAATGAAGCAGGATCCTGTGGTTCTCCTGGATACAAATCCTTTCTGTGTCCCCTGTTTCTTGTTTGTAGGAAATAGGTTTAATTCAGTCTCCTTGACTTTCCCTGAGTTTCAGACAGGGAAGAGAGCAGATGCAGAAGTAAAGGAGGAGTAGTAAGACAAGTTTAAAAATAGTGTGACCTTGGGGCAGGGGCAGAACTAAAACCCCACCAAAATGGAAGATGCTAACCACTTGGTGACATATTCTTTATTTCAGAAACAAGGTCACCATTTAATAACCTTGAGAACCATTGAACCTGTCCCAAGACCACCTGATGGCAAATGATTGAAGGAGTGAAGACCCTGCATGCACCCTGATCCTTATCAGCACCTCTGCCTCTTCACTACAAAACTCCTCACAGTCCACTTATTCCACCCCCAGTTGGGACATACAGTTTTGAGGGCATTAGCCTGCTGCAGCCCCCTTTGCCTGGCAAAGCAATAAAACTATTCATTTCTATTTCAAAACTATTCCAAAACTGTGTCTTTGAGATTCAATTTGGTGCTGGTTGCACAGAGGCCAGATTTCTGCATCACACATGGACTAAAAATATTCCAGCAGTTTTTTTAATGTGACTCCTTTGCCCAATCTTAAGCTCCAATCCACACCATGGAGCCAGATTAAGCTTTCCATTGTCCAGCTCAGGCTATATGACCCCCATGTTTAAAACTCTTCAATAGTCACCTCCTCTTGATGCAAGAAGGTTCAAATGCATTAGATTGGTATCCCAGGCCTCTTACAATCATACCCCAACCTCTCTAGATCTATCCTTGACTTCAGATAGACAGTAGGTACCTAATTAATGTTTGGTAACAAATGGATGATTAAACTCATTAATATCACTTACCTGAATATAATGGCTTACTTTCTGCTGTTAAAAGTAAAAGCTGTTGTCCCTTTCCCTTATTGGGTATCCCACTTAAAGTATTTCTCATTTGGCTTTCCCCAGGAGTAGAGCCCAAGACAGGGATTCAGGGATCGTATTTTGAGAAATGATCTGAGAAAAGTCCAGCAAAGCAGTAAGAGAGCAGTGTGACAGAGGGTATGTGATGAAGTCAGTCCCCATGGTAATAACTGTGGATCCAAACAGAGCCCCACACCCCATCCCCCAAAGTACAAAGGCCTCTCCATGTTTATAGGAAAGCTGAAGTCTCCATGCCTCTTTAAGTCACAAAAGAGCAAGTTCAACCAGCTAATAATTAGGATGATAGAGTCACAGACTCAGGGTCTGATGAATATTCCTGTGTTGTCTTACAGATCCTGTAACTTCCACCAGCGGGGAAAAGCTAGCTGCATGATGACCAGACTGTAGCTATGACTTAAGCTGCTCCATCTTGAGAAGTACAGAATCCATGGCTAGTACAATTCCAAGAACTAGCCTTAGGAGAGTGGGGTTAACGCTATTACTCATAATAATCTATATCTTTGTGGGCACCAAAATAATGTAGCCTCTTCTGCCTGTATATGTAAGTGGGCAGCTGTCAGCAAAGAGATGCTGCAAGCGGTAGCTCAGCTGGTAAAGAATCCAGCTGCAGTGCAAGAAACCCCGGTTCAATTCCTGGGTTAGGAAGATCCACTGGAGAAGGGATAGGAAACACACTCCAGTATTCTTGGGCTTCCCTGGTGGCTCAGCTGGTAAAGAATCTGCTTGCAATGCAGGAGACCTGGGTTCGATCCTCGGGTTGAGAAGATGCCCTGAAGAAGGGAAAGGCTACTCACTCCAGTATTCTTGTCTGGAGAATTTAATGGACTTTACAGTCCATGGGGTCGCAAAGAATCAACTTTCACTTTCACATTGACATTTTCCAGTCTAAGAATATGGCAATCTGTGTCAGCATGAAGTTACAGAAAACAGACTTTCACCCATTTTTCCATAGAAATGAAATGATGTTCTGAGAAGTGAGGATTTGTAAGCACCTTTTGGCAGGAAAAAAAAAAAAAAAAACTGTAGGAAAGAGTTCTCTGCATGAGCCCCCTTTTCTCTTCACTAATCTTAAATCAGACACCCAGATCTACTCATCTCTGGCTTTAGCATACTTTTCAAATATTTCGATCACACAATACTGTGCCTAACTTATTGGCTCTTTCTGTAGATCAAAAAAGTAGAAAGAATAAGGAATAAACAGATGACCAGATCTCTTCCTCAGCTTCCCTGTCAATATTCTCACGAAGAAACTGAGTGAAATAACATCTGAAGAAAGATCAGGAGAAATCAATAAGCCTGCACACAGTAGGGGATGGTGATGTCTCTCCCTCCACCCCAATGAGTAACTGAGATTACTTCCTAGTTTCCTTTTAGAAGCTTTCATGGCTGAGCAGAATCTTCAGAGATGGTTTTGGGGGACCCTGTGTCCACCATCTCCCCAGATAGCCAGGTTTCTGATTAAAGGTAACTTTCCTCTCTACCATCATCTGTGAGTATTGATTTTGTCAAAGAGCAAGGAGCAAGAGAATCTGTGGGATCAGATTCCATAACAACTGGAGATTGCTTCTACTGGGTGTCCTGAGGAATAGAAGAAGACTGCCTTCAGAGCTGTCCCAACCAAGAGGTGAGAACATGGTGGGTATTTATTGACTAATTCCCCATCTGTTACTTGAGTTGAGAGTTGCTTCTGTGTACATTGTCTCCTGACACTTGTAGCCGCTCTGCACATGGCTCTCTCCTCCAGACAGAAATGCTCAAGCAAAGTCACAAGCCTTCCCAGTAAGCAGCCTTTAGGGCACCAAAAGCCCAGGCTGCAATCCTGCAGAAATTCTGAACCAAGTGATTCAATGTATTTCCTACACATTAAGACAGGCTCCTCTCTCTTAACATTGCTCTTTCAGAAGCCATATTTTTTTTTCTGATTATATTCTAGCACTATTGAGTTCTATTGCAGTCCTAGATTTAGGCGATATGGCTTTGGAATATATTGAAGGGTCTCAGGAGTCTGGACTCATCAGTGTTTGGCAATACAAGCAGTTAGATATCTGCAGGGTTGTTTTTGTGTTTTGGTTTTTTTTTTTTTTAATATTGTATAATGTGTCAATTAAAAGCAAAATGAGATTGGTTGGGACTCCTGCTTGCCTTCATGTCATTACTTCTCTGTGCATTTAATGTGCTCCCTTTGGGTGTTATTTAGCATTGCAAGTTACAGTATGGGGAAGCAGAGCAGAGGGAGGGAGGAGGCCAAATGCTAGAAACCTGAATCATCTTCATTAAAAGATACTCTGCATGTAAATGAGGAAAGAAAGTGGGGAGGCTCATGTCTCTCTGCAGGAGATACTTGAAAACCAATCACAAACAGGTCACTGTTCATCTCTGGGATGGAAGAAGACCAGATCAAACGTGGTTTTGGGAACACATTGAGTCACGAGAAATTTCAGGTGGTGATAAAATTTAACTACAGTTGTCTCCAATACAGGTGGAACAAGGCTTGTAACCAAGCAGGACCCTTCAGGGCCTTCCCTGAACACACCCCTTTGCCACATCCTGTGCCATAGCTCTTTTCCAAAGTACCCAGATAACACTATCTCATGCATATATCCTGAGTTTTTCAGATCCTAAAAACCACCACCAAAAGGGAGATCTCCTTCCCGGGCCCAAAAGTAGGCTCTTATTTAACACGAAATGAATTGTCCAAGGAGACATACATGCTGACAAAGTACCCCTTTATTGGGAAGGGGCTCCCGGACAGAAAGCAGTAGGGTAAGGGAACCCAGGAGAGCTGCTCTGCTGCGTGGCTTGAAGTCTTGGGTTTTATAGTAATGGGATTAGTTTCTGGATTGTCTTTGGCCAATCATTATGACTCAAGGTCCTTCCTGGTGGTGCACACATTGCTCAGCCAAGATCGATGTCAATGAGAGGAATTCTAGGAGATGGAAGGGCACATGGCATCTCCTGTTGACCTTTCCCAAACTCTTCCAATTGGTGGTGGCTTGTTAGTTCCATGTTCCTTACCAGGACCTCCTGTCATAAAATAATTCACATAAATGATTACTATGGTACCTGGTCAGGGTGGGAGGCTTCAGTCAGTGTGCTTCCCCTAACAAAAGGAAAAAATTAGTGGGGACTTCCCTGATGGTCCAGTGGCCAAGATTCTGTGCTCCCAATGCAGGGGATCTGGCTTTAATCCCTGGTCAGAGAACCAGATTTCACATGCCGCAAATAAAAGATCTCACATGTCACAACTTAGACCTAGTACAGCCAAATAAATAAAATAAATATAAATAAATAGTAATGGAGGCCCCAGACCTACTGGCACCTACAGATTGATAATGTTAACTGCTCTGTTATCTCAAAATCAACCAATCAAAGAATCATGCAGGAGCTGATCACATACCATAGAACCCCCCTCTCTCACTTGGCCTTGAAAAGGCCTTGCTGAATCCCTTCAGGGAGTTTGGGGTTTGGGGGGACATGAGTCGCACATCCTTGTGTGGCCCTGCAATAAACCTTGTTCTGTTCAAATCTCTGATGTTTTGGTTTGTTTGGCCTCACTGAGCATTAGGCACATGGACTTGTGTTTGGAAGAGGCTAACTCCCCATTCAGTTGGGGGGGGGGTTATACTTGGAGAAATGCTGTAATCCATGGATTTATTACCCCCAAACTGAGCTCACCTCTTGGTAAGTGTTGAGCCAAAAGACACAGCCAAGCCAAAGAGCAGAAGAAAGAAGGACTTCTTACTTGCAGCAAGTAAAGAGATCACCAGAAATCTTTCCCAAAGTAGTATCACCCTGAACAGCAAACTTGGGGAAGTTTTAGGGTAAAGGTATTTGCATACTCATGAAGGGCTTTGAAGGGTGGGGCGGCGGCCAAGAGGAGCTACCCCACTTCCAAGGTAAGGACTGCCTGTTACACTTTGCTGGAGCAGCTGTGAAGAGATACCCCACGTCCAAGGTAGGAGAAACCCAAGTAAGATGGTAGGTGCTGAGAGAGGGCATCAGAGGACGGACAGATTGAAACTACAATCACAGACAACAAGCCAACCTGATCACATGACCCACAGCCTTCTCTAACTCAATGAAACTGAGCCATGCCGTGTTGAGTCACCCAAGACAGATGGCGCATGGTGGAGAGGTCTGACAGATGTGGTCCACCAGAGAAGGGAATAGCAAACCACTTCAGTATTCTTGCCTCAAGAACCCCATGAACAGTATAAAAAGGCAAAATATAGGACATTAAAAGGTGAACTCCCCAGGTCGGTAGGTGCCCAATATGCTACTGGAGATCAGTGAAGATATAACTCCAGAAAGAATGAAGGGATGAAGCCAAAGCAAAAACAACACCCAGTTATGGATGGGACAGGTGATAGAAGCAAGAGTCGATGCTGTGAAGAGCAATATTGCATAGGAACCTGGAATGTTAAGTTCATGAATCAAGGCAAATTGAAAGTGGTCAAACAGGAGACGGCAAGAGTGAACATCAACATTTGAGGAATCAGCGAACTAAGATGGACTGAAATAGGTGAATTTAACTCAGATGACCATTATACCTACTACTGTGGGCAGGAATCCCTTAGAAAAAATGGAGTAATCATCATAGTCAACAAAAGAGTCTGAAATGCAGTACTTGGATACAGTCTCAAAAACGACAGAATGATCTCTGTTCATTTCCAAGGCAAACCATTCAATATCACAGTAATCCAAGTCTATGCCCCAACCAGTAACACTGAAGAAACTGAAGCTGAATGGTTCTACGAAGATCTACAAGACCTTTTAGAACTAACACCCAAAAAAAGATGTCCTTTTCATTATAGGGGACTGGAATGCAAAAATAGGGAGTCAAGAAATATCTGGAGTAACAGGTAAATTTGGCCTTGTAGTACAGAATGAAGCAGGGCAAACACTAACAGAGTTCTGCCAAGAGAATGCACTGGTCATAGCAAACATTCTCTTCCAACAACACAAGAGAAGACTCTACACATGGACATCACCAGATGGTCAACACTGAAATCAGATTGATTATATTCTTTGTAGCCAAAGATGGAGAAGCTCTACACAGTCAACAAAAAACAAGACCAGGAGCTGACTGTGGCTCAGATCATGAATTCCTTATTGCCAAATTCAGACTTAAATTGAAGAAAGTGGGGGAAACCACTAGACCATTCAGGTATGACCTAAATCAAATCCCTTATGACTATACAGTGGATGACTATACAGTGGAAGTGAGAAATAGATTTAAGGGACTAGATCTGATAGACAGAGTGCCTGATGAACTATGGATGGAGGTTCGCAACATTGTACAGGAGACAGGAATCAAGACCATCCCCAAGAAAAAGAAATGCAAAAAAGCAAAATGGCTGTCTGGGGAGGCCTTACAAATAGTTGTGAAAAGAAGAGAAGCAAAAAGCAAAGGAGAAAAGGAAAGATATATCCATTTGAATGCAGACTTCCAAAGAATAGCAAGGAGAGATAAGAAAGCCTTCCTCAACAATCAATGCCAAGAAATAGAGGAAAACAATAGAATGGGAAAGACTAGAGATCTCCTCAAGAAAATTAGAGATACCAAGGGAACATTTCATGCAAAGATGGGCTCGATAAAGGACAGAATGGTATGGACCTGATAGAAGAAGAAGTTATTAAGAAGAGGTGGCAAAAAAGAACTATACAAAAAATATCTTCAGGATCCAGTTAATCACGATGGAGTTATCACTCATCTACAGCCAGACATCCTGGAATGTGAAGTCAAGTGGGCCTTAGAAAGCATCACTACAAAGAAAGCTAGTGGAGGTGATGGAATTCCAGCTGAGCTATTTCAAACCCTAAAAGATGATGCTGTGAAAGTGCTGCACTCACTATATCAGCAAATTTGGAAAACTCAGCAGCGGCCACAGGACTGGAAAAGGTCAGTTTTCATTCCAATCCCAAAGAAAGGCAATGACAAAGAATGCTCAAACTACCACACAATTGCACTCATCTCACACACTAGTAAAGTAAGGCTCAAAATTCTCCAAGCCAGGCTTCAGCAATACGTGAACCGTGAAATTCCAGATGTTCAAGCTGGTTTTAGAAAAGGCAGAGGAACCAGAGATCAAATTGCCAACATCCGCTGGATCATGGAAAAAAGCAAGAGAGTTCCAGAAAAACATCTATTTCTGCTTTATTGACTATGCCAAAGCCTTTGGCTATGTGGATCACAATAAACTGTGGAAAATTCTGAAAGAGATGGGAATACCAGACCACCTGACCTGCCTCTTGAGAAACCTGTATACAGGTCAGGAAGCAACAGTTAGAACTGGACATGGAACAACAGACTTGTTCCAAATAGGGAAAGGAGTCCATCAAGGCTGTATATTGTCACCCTGCTTATTTAACTTATATGCAGAGTACATCATGAGAAATGCTGGGCTGGAGGAAGCACACGCTGGAATCAAGATTTCTTGGAGAAATATCAGTAACCTCAGATATGCAGATGACACCACCCTTACGGCAGAAAGTGAAAAACTAAAGAGCCTCTTGATGAAAGTGAGAGTGAAAAAGTTGGCTTAAAGCTCAACATTCAGAAAACGAAGATCATGGCATCCAGTCCCATCACTTCATGGCAAATAGATGGGAAACAGGGGAAACAGTGGCTCACTTTAATTTTCTGGGCTCCAAAATCACTGCAAATAGTGATTGCAGTAAAGAAATTTAAAGACTCTTGCTCCTTGGAAGAAAAGCTATGACCAACCTAGACAGCATATTATAAAGCAGAGACATTACTTTGCCAACAAATGTCCATCTCGTCAAATTTTTCCAGTAGTCATGTATGGATGTGAGAGTTGGACTGTGAAGAAAGCTGAGCGCTGAAGAATTGATGCTTTTGAACTATGGTGTTGGAGCAGACTCTTGAGAGTCCCTTGGACTTCAAGGAGATCCAAACAGTCCATCCTAAAAGAGATCAGTCCTGGGTGTTCATTGGAAGCTGAAGCTGAAACTCCAGTACTTTGGCCACCTGATGCAGAGAGCTAACTTATTTGAAAAGACTCTGATGCTGGAAAAGATTGAGGGCAGGAGGAGAAGGGGACGACAGAGGATGAGATGGTTGGATGGCATCACCGACTCAATAGACATGGGTTTGGGTGGACTCTGGGAGTTGATGATGGACAGGGAGGCCTGGCGTGCTGCGGTTCATGGGGTCGCAAAGAGTCAGACACGACTGAGGGACTGAACTGAACTGAACTGAACTGAACTGAACTGAAGGGGTTTCGGTGGTGTACGCACATTCATGAAGAGGCTGGGGCAGAAGCAAATCAGCACAGAATTGGGGCAAAGGTCAACAGAGTCTAAGCAATTATTGATTACAGTCAGGAGGGTCTGGAAAAGTCAACATCATCATCCATTATGTCCAGTTGATCTGGGTGGTTAAGCTTCAGACAAATTTTTATCTTTGAAACAGAACTGGGAAACTTTACACCGAATTTATTTTCTTTGCTATTGTTACTCCTCTTGCCTGATAACAGTCTTTGTTCTTTTGTTCCCTTAATATCACTAATTACTGAAATCTGTTCAGGGGAAGCATTAAAGTCAGGCTCAGATCCCAAAATGGCTTGGATACCAAAATGGCTTGTGTTGCATCAAGAAAGTAATGCCTGGTTCCCCTTCCTCAGGATCCCCTATCCTATCTGCTTACAGATTTACACACCCTTCACCATTTTCCTCTGCCTCTGACCCCCTTTCAAGCATCCTTCTTAGAGGCTTCTTCAGATTTGCAGTGATACTCAAGAACAGTAGTTCTCAAACTTGCTGCTGCTGCTGCTGCTGTTAAGTCACTTCGGTCATGTCCGACTTTGTGTGACCCCATAGATGGCAGCCCACCAGGCTCCCCCACCCCTGGGATTTTCCAGGCAAGAATACTGGAGTGGGTTGCCATTTCCTTCTCCCGGGCATCTTTCCGACCCAGGAATTGAACCCCAGGCTCCTGCAAAGAGTGGGACACGACTGAGCGACTTCACTTTCACTTTCACTCCTGCATTGCAGGCAAATTCTTTACTGACTAAGCTATGAGGGAAGCCCTTCAACTCCAATGTTTCTCCAAAACTGAACTCTTGATCCAGCTTTCAGCATCTCAGAAAGTAGTGATGGAGAGGAACAAACTGAATGTGAAAGGATTTTAGTCCCTGGCCAAGAGTGCAAAAAAGTTCTCACATCATTACTGGAATTTTTCATGGCCAAGGAGTGATAGGATTAGGACAGTCCTTCTGCTAAATCCTATTAGAATGCAAATTTCCCAGAGAAAGATAGCATCACCTCAATCTGTATCAAGCCTTATCACCTTTGAGTGACTGATTTGAAACCTGACCAAAGGTATGTGCGGGGGAACATGCCCAGGGCAAGAGTTCCTAGTCCAAGGGACCACCCAGCCTGGCAGGTAAAGTGAATAAGTTATGTCACTCCTCTTGCAGAGGATAAACTGCAACCTGTGCTATTGCTTTGTTAACAAGGTCAAGCTGCTTCTCCAGCCCAGCCCCTCCCTCACACATGACAGTACTGCTACAGCTTACAGTTTTCTAAGATGGATTTAAGTGTGAGAACACTCATTTTTAAACATTGGGACTAATTCATACTAAATGAAAAAAAAAAAAAAAACAAACTCCAAGGCAGGGGGTGGGGGAGAAGAAAAGGAAAAATGAGGTCAACCCTTGTAGTAATCTTGAAACTTCTAGACTAGTATGTTTAGACATTAATCCATTCTTAACATTAGTCCTATTAGGCTGAGAGTTTTCCCATTTTGCAGACTAGAAAACTGAGCCTCCATGGCATGGAATTTGCTCCCAATTAGTCTGAGATCTTGGGCCTGAGTTTCTCTATCTGTAAAATGAGGAAGAGGAGGTTTCTGAGCCCGCTGAAGTTGAATGTGAAGGTCTGAACAAGTTAACATGTGTGTATTTTTCTCAGAAAAGGATGCAAAAGCTTCATCATATTCTCAAAAATGTCCCTGACCCAAACAGCTTGAGCATCACCATCCCAGGGAGGATAAGGATGAAAAATTTACAGAAGAAGGTTGTTAGATGTCCAATAAACATGAAAACCTGCTCAATTTAACTGCAGTCAGGGAAATGCATGTGAAAGGGGTTTATTTCAAAGATAAGCCAAGTGGATCCAAGGACTTGAGGTGGTGAAGCAAAGCTGCAAATGGGTCATTCAATCAGTTATGGCTGCTTTGATGGCTGTGCCTCTTCTGCTTGACATCCGTGGTCACCCTAGCACTAACCCCACCAACAAGTGCCCACTGGCTGCATGTTTTCTGTGCACAGCCTTCAAGGAACAATTATAAAGCTCAGTGTATCAGGATATAATTCAAGGCCAATTCTAGCTGTTTGAAAATATTTTCTATCTTTTGATTCATTTTGTAACATCCTACCTCCTCTATAGCAAAAGGATTTTCAGTGATAACTATGAAATGAAACTGATGATGATAATGATCAGAAGGGAAATGCAGAATGTTTCTATTCTAACAGTAAATGTTTCTGTTGTTAAATTGCATGTGCCTAATTATGTCAGTAAATAAATTTTAAACTAAAGAAGGATTATATTACAAAAGATAAAAGATAATATTTTAAAATATATTGGTGCAATTTTTGAAAAAGAAAAAATTACCTACTCCATCTTAATGATGAAATAACATTATAGTTCTTGTGCTAAAACCCTAACTTTTGAAAATGTCAATGAGTTGGTCAAAATTTGCATCTTCAAGTTAAATAGAATATCCAGATTTGTCTACCAATCTCTTCACTTACAGTTCACAGAAGACAGTTTTTATTAATTTTTTAAAAGATTTTTTTGATGTGAACCTTTGGTAAAGCCTTTATTGAATTTGTTACAACATTGCTCTGGTTTATTTATGTTTTGGTTTTTTAGCGCCTACCCACATGGGGTCTTAGCACCCGAAAAGGATCAGACCCACACTTACTGCATTAGGAGGTGAAGTCTTAACCACTGGACTGCCAGGGAAGTCCCAGGTTTATTCATATTAATTCTGAAAGTTTTGTTTCACCTGAAGTAAGTTATTCAAATCATTAAGAAAACTCTTAAAGATAAACTTGACTGATTCATAAAAACCTTACTTTACAGTGAATTTCAGAAACTGCAGCATTCTCCACATCTTTATTTCTTCAGGATTGTTCTCAGTGGTTTTCATATGTCTCTGTAGCTGAAACATTTCCCTTGAAAGAGTTGCACCAGAAGATTCATTATAAGTGAGAAAGCTTATTCTTAGATAGATTGATAAGAAGACCAGGGCCCTAGAGGAGGAGGAAGGGGAAAACATTTTTTTTTTCTACATCCCTTCATCTTAATCACCCAAGATTTTTTGCTTAAGCTCTGAGTCATGGCAACAATCTCTTTTGCCTAAGATTAACTTTCTTTAAGCCCGAACTAATGATAGCACAACAAAACAACACATCTTGCTCAAGAGTATGTTTTTCCTTAAGCTCTGTTCAGTTCAGTTCAGTTCAGTTCAATAGCTCAGTCGTGTCCGACTCTTTGCGACCCCATGAATCGCAGCACGCCAGGCATCCCTGTCCATCACCAAGTCCAGAGTGCACTCAGACTCACGTTCATCGAGTCAGTGATGCCATCCAGCCATCTCATCCTCGGGTCGTCCCCTTCTCCTCCTGCCCCCAATCCCTCCCAGCATCAGAGTCGTTTCCAATGAGTCAACTCTTCACATGAGGTGTCCAAAGTACTGGAGCTTCAGCTTTAGCATCATTCCTTCCAAAGAAATCCAGGGGTTGATCTCCTTCAGAATGGACTGGTTGGATACCCTTGCAGTCCAAGGGACTCTCAAGAGTCTTCTCCGACACCACAGTTCAAAAGCATCAATTCTTCAGCACTCAGCCTTCTTCACAGTCCAACTCTCACATCCATACATGACCACAGGAAAAACCATAGCCTTGACTAGACGGACCTTAGTCGGCAAAGTAATGTCTCTGCTTTTGAATATGCTATCTAGGTTCGTCATAACTTTTCTTCCAAGGAGTAAGCGTCTTTTGATTTCATGGTTGCAGTCACCATCTGCAGTGATTTTGGAGCTCAAAAAAATAAAGTCTGACACTGTTTCCACTGTTTCCCCATCTATTTCCCATGGAGTGATGGGACTGGATGCCATGATCTTCGTTTTCTGAATGTTGAGCTTTAAGCCAACTTTTTCACTCTCCTCTTTCACTTTCATCAAGAGGCTTTTTAGTTCCTCTTCACTTTCTGCCATAAGGGTGGTGTCATCTAAGGTTACTGATATTTCTCCCAGCAATCTTCATTCCAGCTTGTGTTTCTTCCAGTCCAGCGTTTCTCATGATGTACTCTGCATATAAGTTAAATAAGCAGGGTGACAATATACAGCCTTGATGGACTCCTTTCCCTATTTGGAACCAGTCTCTTGTTCCATGTCCAGTTCTAACTGTTGCTTCCTGGCCTGCATACAGATTACTCAAGAGGCAGCTCAGGTATTCCCATCTCTTTCAGAATTTTCCACAGTTTATTGTGATCCACACAGTCAAAGGCTTTGGCATAGTCAGTAAAGCAGAAATAGATGTTTTTTCTGCAACTCTCTTGCTTTTTCCATGATCCAGTGGATGTTGGCAATTTGATGTCTGGTTCCTCTGCCTTTTCTAAAACCAGCTTGAACATCAGGAAGTTCACAGTTCACATATTGCTGAAGCCTAGCTTGGAGAATTTTGAGCATTAGTTTACTAGCGTGTGAGATGAGTGCAATTGTGCGGTAGTTTGAACATTCTTTGTCATTGCCTTTCTTTGGGATTGGAATGAAAATGGATCTTTTCCAGTCCTGTGGCCACTGCTGAGTTTTCCAAATTTGCTGTCATATTGAGTGTAGCACTTCAATAATTTTACAACAGTGTATCTTGCTCAAGGACGTTTCCCCTTCTTAACAAAAACCTGACTAATTCTGTTATATTAAGATGTGTGTTGTGGAAGTGGGACTGGTAAGACCTTTACAAACTTGAGATATTCATTTGATCTATTGTTTGTAACTAATTGAAAAAGTGGACTTCCTTGGCAGCTGAGTTGGTAAAGAATCAGCCTGCAATGTGGGAGACCTGGGTTCAATCCCTGGGTTGGGAAGATCCCCTGGAGAAGAGAACAGCTATCTACTCCCATGTTCTGGCCTGGAGAATTCCATGGACTGTATAGATCATGGGATCACAAAGAGTCCTACATGACTAATCAACTTTCACACAATTGAAAAAGTATATAAAGCTCCACCCAAACGTGTGAGGTGGGCACTCTGCCCCCTTCTGATGTCTGTATCAGAAGCTTTCTCTGTCCCTTTTTCACTGTAATAAAACTTGACACACAAAGCTCTGAGTGACTGAAGCTATGTCTTTGGTCCCAAAGCAAAATTCTCTCCTTTGAAGATCAGGAATCCAATACCATTCACCATAAGCTATCAATAAGTTTCTAATGTGTGTGTGCCTGTGTGCTAAATCACTTCAGTCAGGTCCAACTCTTTGCGGCCCTATGGACTGTAGCCAGCCAGGCTCCTCTGTCCATGGGATTTCCCAGGCAAGAATATTGGAGTGAATTGCTGTGCCCTCCTCAGAGGGATCTTCCCGACTCAAGGATCAAAACGGCGTCTCTTAGGTCTCCTGCCTTGTCAGGCAGGTTCTTTAACTCTAGCACCACCCGGGAAGCCCACGTTTCTATTACACTTAGTAAGATCTCTGAAGATTTTCCTCTTATACTGAATTTAGAGAAAATGACTAAAGAGCAAACACTGACATTATTTGATCCATTTCTTTAGAATGAGTGTCTTGTTGCTGGTAAAAATGATCCAGGTGTTCAAAAACTGTCTTTCTGATTTCTTTTTGCAACAGAAGACCAGCACTTTTATCATGTTTCCTGACATTCTTCTTCAAAATTTGACTCTATTTTCCATGGATTGTGTTTCCTTACTTGCATTGTTGTTGCATTGTTCCTAGCCTTCTGCACAGTTTCTGTGCCCTGACCCTTGAAGGCCTTACAAATAGCTGTGAAAAGAAGAGAGGCGAAAAGCAAAGGAGAAAAGGAAAGATATAAGCATCTGAATGCAGAGTTCCAAAGAATAGCAAGAAGAGATGAGAAAGCCTTCTTCAGCAATCAATGCAAAAAAATAGAGGAAAAGAACAGAATGGGAAAGACAAGAGATATCTTCAAGATAATCAGAGATACCAAGGGAACATTTCAGGCAAAGATGGGCTCGATAAAGGACAGAAATGGTCTGGACCTAACAGAAGCAGAAGATATTAAGAAGAGGTGGCAAGAATACACAGAAGAACTGCACAAACAAGATCTTCACGACCCAGACAATCATGATGATGTGATCACTAATCTAGAGCCAGACATCTTGGAATGTGAAGTCAAGTGGGCCTTAGAAAGCATCACTATGAACAAAGCTAGTGGAGGTGATGGAATTCCAGTTGAGCTGTTTCAAATCCTGAAAGATGATGCTGTGAAAGTGCTGCACTCAATATGCCAGCAAATTTGGAAAACTCAGCAGTGGCCACAGGACTGGAAAAGGTCAGTTTTCATTCCAATCCCAAAGAAAAGCAATGCCAAAGAATGCTCAAACTAGCGCACAATTGCACTCATCTCACATGCTAGTAAAGTAAGGCTCAAAATTCTCCAAGCCAAACCTCAGCAATACATGAACCGTGAACTCCCTGATGTTCAAGCTGGTTTTAGAAAAGGCAGAGGAACCAGACATCAAATTGCCAACATCTGCTGGGTCATGGAAAAAGCAAGAGAGTTCCAGAAAAAACATCTATTTCTGCTTTATTGACTATGCCAAAGCCTTTGACTGTGTGGATCACAATAAACTGTGGAAAATTCTGAAAGAGATGGGAATATCAGACCACTTGACCTGCCTCTTGAGAAATCTGTATGCAGGTCAGGAAGCAACAGTTAGAACTGGACACGGAGCAACAGACTTGTTCCAAATAGGGAAAGGAGTCCATCAAGGCTGTATATTGTCACCCTGCTTATTTAACTTATATGCAGAGTACATCATGAGAAACGCTGGACTGGAAGAAACACAAGCTGGAATGAAGATTGCTGGGAGAAATATCAGTAACCTTAGATATGCAGATGACACCACCCTTATGGCAGAAAGTGAAGAGGAACTAAAAAGCCTCTTGATGAAAGTGAAAGAGGAGAGTGAAAAAGTTGCCTTAAAGCTCAACATTCAGAAAACGAAGATCATGGCATCCAGTCCCATCACTCCATGGGAAATAGGTGGGGAAACAGTGGAAACAGTGTCAGACTTTATTTTTTTGAGCTCCAAAATCACTGCAGATGGTGACTGCAACCATGAAATCAAAAGACGCTTACTCCTTGGAAGAAAAGTTATGACGAACCTAGATAGCATATTCAAAAGCAGAGACATTACTTTGCCGACTAAGGTCCGTCTAGTCAAGGCTATGGTTTTTCCTGTGGTCATGTATGGATGTGAGAGTTGGACTGTGAAGAAGGCTGAGCGCCGAAGAATTGATGCTTTTCAACTGTGGTGTTGGAAAAGAATCTTGAGGGTCCCTTGGACTGCAAGGAGATCCAACCAGTCCATTCTGATAGAGATCAGCCTTGGGATTTCTTTGGAAGGAATGATGCTAAAGCTGAAGCTCCAGTACTTTGGACACCTCATGCAAAGAGTTGACTCATTGGAAAAGACTCTGATGCTGGGAGAGATTGAGGGCCAGAAGAGAAGGGGACGACCCAGGATGAGATGGCTGGATGGCATCACAGACTCGATGGATGTGAATCTGAGTGAACTCCGGGAGATGGTGATGGACAGGGAGGCCTGGCGTGCTGCAATTCATGGGGTTGCAAAGAGTCGGACACGACTGAGCGAATGAACTGAACTGAACTGAACTGACCCTTGAAGAACAATGTTAAAGCTTGGTGCTTCAGAATATGTTATTCAAGCCTCATTCTATTTGAAAAAATTGTTGTGTATTTTTCAACATCCATTGGATCATTGAAAAAACAAGAGAGTTCCAGAAAAACATCTACATCTGCTTTATTGACTACACCAAAACCTTTGACTGTGTCGATCAAAAATACTGTGGAAAATTGTTAAACAGATGGGAATACCAGACCACCTTACTTGCCTCCCGAGAAATCTGTATGCAGATCAAGAAGCAACAGTTAGAACTGGACATGAAACAACAGACTGGTTCCAAATCAAGAAAGGATTACGTCAAGGCTGTATATTATCACCCTGCACATCCTGTGAAATGCCGGGCTGGATGAAGCACAATTTGGAATCAAGATTGCTCGGAGAAATATGAATAACCTCAGATATGCAGATGACACCACCCTTATGGGAGAAAGCGAAGGGGAACTAAAGAGCCTCTTGATGAAAGTGAAAGAAGAGAGTGAAAAAGTTGGCTTAAAAATCAACATTCAGAAAACAAAGATCATGGCATCCAGTCCCATCACTTCATGGTGAATAGATGGGGAAACAATGGAAACAGTGAAAGACTTTATTTTCTTAGGCTCCAAAATCACTGAAGACGGTGACTGCAGCCATTTAGTTAAAAGACACTTGCTCCTTGGAAGAAAAACTATGACCAACCTAGACAGCACATTAAAAACCAGAAATATTACTTTTCCTACAAAGGTCCATCTAGTCAAAGCTATGGTTTTTCCAGTAGTCATGTATGGATGTGAAAGTTGGACTATAAAGAAAGCTGAGTGCTAAAGAACTGACTTTTGAATTGTGGTGTTGGAGAAGACTCTTGAGAGTCCCTTGAACTGCAAAGAGTCAAGGAGTGAATCCTAAAGCAAATCCGTCTGAATATTCATTGGAAGGACTGATGTTGAAGCTGAAACTCCTATACTTTGGCCACCTGATGCAAATAACTGACTCACTGGAAAAGACCCTGATGCTGAGAAAGATTGAAGGTGGGAGGAGAAGGGGATGACAGAGGATGAGATGGTTGGATGGCATCACTGACCCAATGGACATGAGTTTCAGTAAACTCTGGGAGTTGGTGATGGACAGGGAAGACTGACGTGCTGCAGTTCATGGGGTCACAAAGAGTCAGACACAACTGAGTGACTAAACCAAACTGAACTCTTCAATGTGTGGTACCACAGGGGCTGAAGGCAGAAGGCACACATGAATTGCATTAAGATTATTGAGAACTATCATAATTCACTATTAAAACAAATATGTGTGGCTGAATTCATGTGCATTTGAGGCCAATTGTGTAGCTGGGATGTGATGTTTACATGTATTATTAAAACTCAACAGTACCCACAGCAATAGTTTAGAATATAGGCCAACAAAAGATTTTTAATATTTATTTTATTGAAGTGTTGATTTACAATGCTGTGTTAATTTCCACTATACTGCAAAGTGGTTCAGTTATACATATAAATTATTTCATTTTCTTTTCCATTATGATTTATCACAGGATATTGAATATAGTTCCCTGTGCCCTACAGTAGAACTTAGTTGTTTATTCACTCTATATATAATAGTTTACATCTGCTAATCCCAAACTCCCAATCCCTCATTTCCCCAACCAACTCCCCCTTGGCAACCATAGTCTGTTCTCTATGTCTGAGAGTCTGTTTCTGTTTTGTACATAAATTCATTTGTGTCATATTTTACATTTCACAAATAAGTGATATGGAATTTGATATGGTATTTGTCTTCCTCTTTCTGACTTACTTCACTTAGCATGATCATCTCTAGGGCCATTCATCTTGCTATAAATGACATTATTTCCATCTTTTTTATGGCTGAGTAATATTCCATTGTATATATGTACCACATCTTTTTTTTTTTTTTATTCTGGCTGTGCTGGATCTTTGATGCAGTTTGTGGCTTTCTTCAGTTGTGGAGCACAGGCTGTAGAATGGGCTCAGTAGTTGTGTCACATGGGCTTGGTTGCCCTGTGGCATATGGAATCTTAGTTACCTGACCAGGAATGGAACCTGGGTCCCCTGCACTGGAAGGCAGATTTCAATCGCTGGACCACCAGGGAAGTCCCAGCACCACATCTTCTTTATCCATTCACCTGTCCATGGACACTTAGGTTGTTCCATATCTCAGTTATTATGAATAGTGCTGCTCTGAACATAGGGGCACATTTATCTTTTTGAATTATAATTTTTTCTGGATATATACCCATGAGTGGGATTGCTGGAGCATATTGCAACTCTAATATTACTTTTTTGAGTAACCTCCATACTGTTTTGCATAGTGGCTGGACCAGTTTATGTTCCCACCAACAGCAACAAAAGATTTTTGAGAGAGGAGTACATTAGAAATAACATTGTTATAATGGCCTACATGTGGTGATTGCTAAAAGCAAACTGACCTTGTTTTCAATCTTTCATTGCCTGTACCTTGGCAACTACTCTCACAGGAGTCAGTTTGCCACTGTTGAGAGACACCACTTTTAATCATAATTCTAGAAAAAAGGTCAGAAGAAGGATAGTGAAAGGGTAACAGGCAGGAAGGCCAGGGATATTGAAACAGAGGAAATAGGCTGCAAGCATCAGACATTTTTTTATCTCTCCCTTAATTGGCAGGAAGAAACAAACTACAGGTGTCAGATACTTTTTTTCCTTCTCCATACAAAATTAAAAGGAGGTTTCTCGATGGAAATGTTTTTCTTAAGCTATGTTACTGAAACTATGTCTTTGCATTGGAATTTGCCTTTCTTCAAAATGGTTCCACCGAAGACTATCTTTTTTTCTTTTCGCATACCTTCGGTTACCTAGATAGCATATTTAAAAGCATAGACATTACTTTGCCAACAAAGGTCTGTCTAGTCAAGGCTACGGTTTTTCCTGTGGTCATGCATGGATGTGAGAGTTGGACTGTGAAGAAGGCTGAGTGCCGAAGAATTGATGCTTTTGAACTGTGGTGTTGGAGAAGACTCTTGAGAGTCCCTTGGACTGCAAGGAGATCCAATCAGTCCATTCCGAAGGAGATCAGCCCTGGGATTTCCATGGAGGGAATGATGCTGAAGCTGAAACTCCAGTACTTTGGCCACCTCATGCAAAGAGTTGACTCAATGGAAAAGACTCTGATGCTGGGAGGGATTGGGGGCAGGAGTAGAAGGGGACGACAGAGGATGAGATGGCTGGATGGCATGACTGACTCGATGGATGTGAGTCTGAGTGAACTCCAGGAGTTGGTGATGGACAGGGAGGCCTGGTGTGCTGCGATTCATAGGGTCACAAGAGTCAGACATGACTGACTGACTGAACTGAACTGAACGTGGTTAATAATAAGTCAACAAATCAGTACTCATATTAATTGTTTTATGGCTGGAGGATGAAATACCTTGTGCCATCCTGTCTCAAAAATGCTTATTGTGAGAGAGAGGCCTGGTGAATCTCCGACAGCCTTGAGGTGTCTCTCTTATCTGATTAATAGCTTTCTAACAGAAATAAAACAGCTTGCTAAAACTAGCTGGCATGGGGGTGGGGTGGGGGGAAGGATTCTCCTTCTCCCTTCTGATGTCTATGTCAGAAGCTTTCTCTGTTCCTTATCACTTTAATAAAACTCTGCTACACAAAAGCAGAAAGGGTGAATTTAACTCAGATGACCATTATATCTACTAAGCAGGAATTGCTTAGAAGAAATGGAATAGCCATCATAGTCAACAAAAGAGTCCGAAATGCAGTACTTAGAGGCAATCTCAAAAACAACTGAATGATCTCCGTTCTTTTCCAAGGCAAACCACACAATATCATGGTAATCCAAGTCTATGCTGTGACCAGTAATGCTGAAGAAACTGAAGTTGAATGGTTCTATGAAGATCTACAAGACCTTTTAGAACTAACACCCCCAAAAGATGTTTTTTTTTTTCATTATAGGGGACTGGAATGCAAAACTAGGAAGTCAAGAAACACTTGGAATAGTGGGCAAATTTGGCTTTGCAAGAATACAGAATGAAGAAGGGCAAAGGCTAATAGAGTTTTGCCAAGAGAACACATTAGTCATAGCAAACACCCTCTTCCAACAACACAAGAGAAGACACACGGATATCATCAGATGGCCAACACTGAAATCAGATTGACTATATTCTTTGCAGCCAAAGATGGAGAACTCTATACAGTCAGCAAAAACAAGACCCAGAGCTGACTGTGGCTCAGATCATGAAGTCCTTATTGCCAAATTCAGACATAAATTGAAGAAAGTGGGGAAAACAACTAAACTATTTAGGTATGACCTAAATCAAATCCCTTATGATTATACAGTGGAGGTAGGAAATAGATGTAAGGGACTACATCTGTTAGACAGAGTGTCTGATGAACTATGGACAGAGGATGTGACATTGTACAGGAGACAGGGATCAAGAGCATCCTCAAGAAAAAAAAATGCATAAAAGGAAAATGGCTGAGTTCAGTTCAGTTCAGTCGCTCAGTCGTGTCCGACTCTTTGCGACCCCATGAATCGCAGCACGCCAGGCCTCCCTGTCCATCACCAACTCCGGGAGTTCACTCAGACTCACGTCCATCGAGTCTGTGATGCCATCCAGCCATCTCATCCTCTGTCGTCCCCTTCTCCTCCTGCCCCCAATCCCTCCCAGCATGAGTCTTTTCCAATGAGTCAACTCTTTGCATGAGGTGGCCAAAGTACTGAGTTTCAGCTTTAGCGTCATTCCTTCCAAAGAAATGCCAGGGCTGATCTCCTTCAGAATGGACTGGTTGGATCTCCTTGCAGTCCAAGGGACTCTCAAGAGTCTTCTCCAACACCAGTTCAAAAGCATCAATTCTTCGGTGCTCTCCCTTCTTCACAGTCCAACTCTCACATCCATACATGACCACAGGAAAAACCATAGCCTTGACTAGACGGACCTTAGTCGGCAAAGTAATGTCTCTGCTTTTGAATATACTATCTAGGTTGGCCATAGCTTGTCTTCCAAGGAGTAAGCATCTTTTAATTTCATGGCTGTAATCACCATCTGCAGTGATTTGGAAGCCCAAAAAAATAAATTCTGACACTGTTTCCACTGTTTCCCCATCTATTTCCCATGAAGTGATGGGACTGGATGCCATGATCTTCGTTTTCTGAATGTTGAGCTTTAAGGCAACTTTTTCACTCTCCTCTTTCACTTTCATCAAGAGGCTTTTTAGTTCCTCTTCACTTTCTGCCATAAGGGTGGTGTCATTGCATATCTGAGGTTGTTGATATTTCTCCCAGCAATCTTCATTCCAGCTTGTGTTTCTCCCAGTCCAGCATTTCTCATGATGTACTCTGCATATAAGTTAAAAAAGCAGGGTGACAATATACAGCCTTGATGGACTCCTTTTCCTATTTGGAACCAGTCTGTTGTTCCATGTCCAGTTCTAACTGTTGCTTCCTGACCTGCATACAGATTTCTCAAGAGACAGGTCAAGTGGTCTGGTATTCCCATCTCTTTCAGAATTTTCCACAGTTTATTGTGATCCACATAGCCAAAGGCTTTGGCATAGTCAATAAAGCAGAAATAGATGTTTTTCTGGAACTCTCTTGCTTTCTTCCATTATCCAGCGGATGTTGGCAATTTGATATCTGGTTCCTCTGCCTTTTCTAAAACCAGCTTGAACATCTGGAATTTCATGGTTCCTGTATTGCTGAACCCTGGCTTGGAGAATTTTGAGCCTTACTTTACTAGCATGTGAGATGAGTGCAATTGTGCCCTAGTTTGAGCATTCTTTGGAATTGGAATGAAAACTGACCTTTTCCAGTCCTGTGGCCCCTGCTGAGTTTTCCAAACTTGCTGGCATATTGAGTGCAGCACTTTCACAGCATCATCTTTCAGGATTTGAAACAGCTCAACTGGAATTCCATCACCTCCACTAGCTTTGTTCATAGTGATGCTTTCTAAGGCCCACTTGACTTCACATTCCAGGATGTCTGGCTCTAGATTAGTGATCACATCATCATGATTATCTGGGTCATGAAGATCTTGTTTGTACAGTTCTTCTGTGTATTCTTGCCACCTCTTCTTAATATTTTCTGCTCTGTTAGGTCCATACCTTTTCTGTCCTTTATCGAGCCCATCTTTGCATGAAATGCTCCCTTGGTATCTCTAATTTTCTTGAAGAGATCTCTAGTCTTTCCCGTTCTGTTCTTTTCCTCTATTTTTTTGCATTGATTGCTGAAGAAGGCTTTCTTATCTCTTTTTGCTATTCTCTGGAATTCTGCATTCAGATGCTTATATCTTTCCTTTATCCTTTGCTTTTCACCTCTCTTCTTTTCACAGGTATTTGTAAGGCCTCCTCAGACAGCCATTTTGCTTTTTTGCATTTCTTTTCCATGGGGATGGTCTTGATCCCTGTCTCCTGTACATGTCACAAACCTCAGTCCATAGTTCATCAGATACTCTATCTATCAGATCTAGGCCCTTAAATCTATTTCTCACTTCCACTATATAGTCATAAGGGATTTGATTTAGGTCATACCTGAATGGTCTAGTGGTTTTCCCTACTTTCTTCAATTTGAGTCTGAATTTGGTAATAAGGAGTTCATGATCTGAGCCACAGTCAGCTCCTGGTCTTGTTTTTGTTGACTGTATAGAGCTTCTCCATCTTTTGCTGTAGAGAATATAAAATCAGATTTTGAGAATATATAAATCTGATTTTGATGTTGACCATCTGGTGATGTCCAAGTGTAGAGTCTTCTCTTGTGTTGTTGGAAGAGGGTGTTTGCTATGACCAGTGCATTTTCTTGGCAAAACTGTATTAGTCTTTGCCATGCTTCATTCCGCATTCCAAGGCCAAATTTGCCTGTTACTCCAGGTATCTCTTGACTTCCTACTTTTGCATTCCAGTCCCCTATAATGAAAAGGACATCTTTCTAGATGTTAGTTCTAAAAGGTCTTGTAGGTCTGAAAAGGCTGACTGAGAAGGCCTTACAAATAGCTGAGAAAAGAAGAGAAGTGAAAAGCAAAGGAGAAAAGGAAAGCTATACCCCTTTGAATGCAGAGGTCAAAACAATAGCAAAGAGAGATAAGAAATCCTTTCTCAGCGATCAATGCAAAGAAATAGAGGAAAACAACAGAATTGGAAAGCCTAAAAGATCTCTTAAAGTGATCTCTTTAAGAAAATTAGAGATACCAAGGGGACATTTCATGCAAATATATGCTCAATAGGGGACAGAAATGATATGGACCTAACAGAAGCAGAAGATATTAAGAAGAGGTGGCAAGAATACACAGAAGAACTGTACGAAAAAGATCTTCACACCCAGTTAATCACGATAGTGTGATCACTCACCTAGAGCCAGACATCCTGGAATGTGAAGAAAAGTGGACCTTAGGAAGGTTCACCACAAACAACTGGTATTCCAATTGAGCTATTTCACATCCTGAAAGATGATGCTTTGAAAGTGCTGCACTCAGTATGCCAGCAAATTTGGAAAACTCAGCAATGGCCACAGGACTGTAAAAGGTCATTTTTCATTCCAATTCCAAAGGAAGGCAATGCCAAAGAATGCTCAAACTACCACACAATTGCACTCATCTCACACGCTAGTAAAGTAAGGCTCAAAATTCTCCAAGCCAGGCTTCAGCAATACGTGAACCGTGAACTTCCAGTTGTTCAAGCTGGTTTTAGAAAAGGCAGAGGAACCAGAGATCAAATTGCCAACATCCGCTGGATTGTGGAAAAAGCAAGAGAGTTCCAGAAAAACATCTATTTCTGCTTTATTGACTATGCCAAGGCCTTTGACTCTGTAAATCACAATAAACTGTGGAACATTATGAAAGAGATGGAAATACCAGACCACCTGACCTGCCTCTTGAGAAATCTGTATGCAGGTCAGGAAGCAACAGTTAGAACTGGACATGGAACAACAGAGTGGTTCCAGATAAGAAATGGAGTATGTGAAGGCTGTATACTGTCACCCTGCTTATTTAACTTCTATGCAGATTACATCATGAGAAATGCTGGGCTGGATGAAACACAAGCTGGAATCAGGATTGCCAAGAGAAATATCAGTAACCTCAGATATGCAGATGACACCACCCTTATGGCAGAAAGTGAAGAAGAACTAAAGAGACTCTTGATGAAAATGAAGGGAGAGTGAAAATGTGGCTTAAAGATCAACATCCAGAAAACTAAGATCATGGCATCCAGTTCTGTCGCTTCATGGGAAATAGTTGGGAAAATAGTGGAAACTGTGGCTGACTCTATTTTGGGGGGCTCCAAAGTCACTGCAGATGGTGACTGGAGCCATGAAATGAAATTAAAAGGTGCTTACTCCTTGGAAAGAAAGTTATGACCAACCTAGACAGCATATTAAAACACAGAGACATTACTTTGCCAACTAAATTCCATCTAGTCAAGGCTATGGTTTTTCGATTAGTTGTGTATGGATGTGAGAGTTGGACTATAAAGAAAGCTGAGTGCAGAAGAATTGATGCTTTTGAACTGTGATATTGGTTAAGAATCTTGAGAGTCCCTTGGACTGCATGGAAATCCAACCAGTCCATCCTAAAGGAGATCATTCCTGGGTGTTCATTGGAAAGACTGATGTTGAAGCTGAAACTCCAGTATTTTGGCCAGCTGATACCAAAAGCTGACTCATTTGAAAAGACCCTGATGCTGAGAAAGATTGAGGGCAGGAGGAGAAGGGGATGACAGAGGATGAGATGGTTGGATGGCATCACCGACTCAATGGACATGGGTTTTTGTTGGCTCTGGGAGTTGGTGATGGACAGGGAGGCCTGGCGTGCTGCGGTACATTCGGTCGCAATGAGTCAGACACGACTGAGGGAGTGAACTGAACTGAACTGAACTGTACTGAGCTGATAAAAAAGCTCTGGAGTCATCAAGCCTGGCCCCTGGTCCTGAAGCTAAATCTTCTTCAGAGATCTCGAATCTGACACTGTTCACCATAAGCTGTCAATAGCATCTAATGCTGGGTCAGAATGTGGAGCGTCTGAAGACAGTGGGGGAAGGCAGAATATACTCGCTCATTAGTGGAGAAAATAGGGGTCAGTCTCTGCCGGGAGCCAGCACGAGGAGTCCCGCCCATGGCAAAGGACATGAGGTTAAGGAGTCTGACAAGCACGTGTGAGTTGGGCCTTAAGGGAGCCTTGCTGAATTTTCTTGAGCATCTACCCCCAAAACCAGAGTCTGCCTGCCTGACTGCATTATGCTTTCCACCTATTCTTCTGACATTACAGGGGGCTATCCCCGACTACCTTTCTCTGGAAAAAGTTAACTTAGAGCTCCAATTAGTCTCCTGCATATGAAAAGAATGTTTCAGCTCAAACCCCTTTGAGGGCTCTCTAACTTGCCTGACAGGTTTAACTACACTTGTGATTGTTTATGGCCCCCCAGCTGTGAGAAACTCTACGTTTAAAGCATCTTAAAGCCTTTTCTAAAGATCTAAAAATTATATTGGTGATGGGTTTCACTGTTGAGTCAATGACTGCTGCCAGGCCTCCATATTCTTTATCTTTTAGGCACCTGGAGGATATTAATCAACGTAATTGGGATATAGAAAAAAGAATATAGTAGTTTTTGATGTTAGCAACACTAGACTTTTGACTTAATTAATTTTCTCTTTGTTATAAATCACTGTACTCCTCTTTCTTTGTTATAAATTGTTGTGTCCTTGCTATGTAAGAATGTAACTTTATTTAGTGCTTTCTGAGAGTGGCACCAGATTTTGGAAAAGAACAACACTATTAAGGCAAATAAGTTTTCTGGTTGACAGACCCTTATCAGAAAAGGGCCATAAAATGCTACTAGGCCTTCTGGCCAGAAGATGATGTAAATCACCTAAGACTTGGGTATACAGCTAGGTATGCAGAGAGAAAGCCTGGTCTCGATAAGAGTCAGGGCTGCCGACGCTGCATAACTTTGTATTATCCATTGATCTCTATGTACAACCAAAAGTATAAAAAGTTTCCTGAACAATAAAGGATGGGCCAGTCACTGGAAAGACTGGTTTCCCCCATTTCGACTCTTTCTCTCTCTTTCTCCCTGTCCCTCCCTCTCCTTTTCAGGCTGATCCCTTGGAGTCTGGAGGCTCTCCTAATCTACTTACTTGCCTGAGCTTCTAAAACCCACACGAGAGGGAGCCCAAGGTGGGGCACCCTCTGCTATTCAAGCGGGTGCCTGTGGCCTAATGTAGATGGTGCAAACCTCTTGTCTTGAGGTTTTATTAGCTTTCCACATAAACCAAGTTATTCAGCATCTTTTCTCCACTAATTTTCCTACTACACTATTCTTTCCTAATCTTATATTTCTAATTAAATAATTCTTTTGTAAGACATCGACTCTGTCTCCCCTTTGAATTCCCTGGATCCCCTGAGGCTGGACCCCGGCAAGTCTCACCTTTGGGCTGGAATCTGGTAATATCTCTGAAAATTAAACATAAAAATGCTTTTCAATCCAATCACCCAACCCCTGTGAAAGAGGCTGAACGCACCTCAAAATTTGTCTTGTATGTGAACAGTGAAATTCCACAAGGCCACAAACAAGAATAAGTTAGATCTGTATTGGCTGACTCAGAAGTATTTCCACAATGTTTTATTAACAGAAGAAAAGCAAATGTTTACCAACAGCAAACCTTTCTACATGTGATATGAAACTTCCCATGAGGGTAAGAGCACAGGGGAAGGCCCCGAAGGGCTCCTACACACCTGGTTTATCCCAGTGAGAGAGGGGAGAGGTCAAAGCTAGGAAAAATGAGCCATAGACAAGAGAATAACCAAAAAAGCATGTAAAACATTCCTTTTATATAAAATTACATGTATTTGTTCACTGTCCCAGAGAACTGTGGGAAAAAAGGCCAAGTTACTCAGGGCCACTAATCAGAACTTTCTGTGATGATGAAAACGTTTTCTATCTGTGCTTTGTCATCCACACCAGTAGTCAGGAGATGCATGTGGCTACTGAGCCTGTGAAATGTGGTAAGTATGACCAAGGAACCAAATCTTTAATTTATTTAATTTTAATTAAATTTAAGAAGCTAATACATTTATAGACAATGGTTTACCATCAACAGTGCAGTTGCTTCTTAAAGAAAGTTATTTTCAGTTGTGCTGGGTCCTTGTCGCTGCATGAGGGCTTTCAATAGTTGCAGTGTGCAGGATTCGCAGTGTGGTGGCTTCTCTTGTGGAACGCAGGCTCTAGAGCACAAGACCTTCGGTAGTTGTGGCATTTAGGTTCATTGCCCCACAGCATGTGGAATCTTCCCGGACCAGCAATCAAACCTGTGCCCCCTGCATTTGCAGGCAGATTCGTAACCATTGGACCACCAGGCAAGTCCTGTTTTCTTTTTTCTATTCTTGTATAGTGTTTGAATGGTTCTATGATGAAACTATTATGTAATCAATAAAATAAATAAATAAAATTAAAAGCCTGTAGAGAAACAGTATGTGTGGTGATTAAGAGTTCAGGTTTAGATCCACACAGCCTGGTTCAAATCCTAGCCTTGTGACTTCATTGCTTTGGGGCAAATTACTTAGCCTCAAATTACTTTCTCTACTATGCCTTAGTCTCCTCACCAGTAAAAGAGGCATAATCATAGTACCTACCTCATGGGATTATTGTGAGGATGAAGTGAGTCTGTACATGAGGAGGTCTTAAGACCAACTCCTGGTACATGATGTTTGTTAAGTATTTGCAAATGTAAGTATAACTGAATACGTTCAGTTCAGTCGCTCAGTCATGTCCAACTCTTTGAGACCTCTTGGACTGCAGCACACCAGGCTTCCCTGTTCATTACCAACTCCCGGAGCTTATTCAAAGTCATGTCCATCAAGTCGGTGATGCCATTCAACCATCTCATCCTCTGTCATCCCCTTCTCCTCCTGCCTTCAATCTTTCCCAGTATTGAGGTCTTTTCCAGTGAGTCAGTTCTTCACATCAGTATTACCCAGGGTTTAGTTGCAAGTGGTAAGAGACTCTGGCTGAAGGGTGTACTAATTGGATACTTATTGGCTTGCAAAAATGTTGAGATGTCTGGAGGACCAGGTGTCAAGCCCAGGAACTGATCCCTCACTGCTGTTCTGATACCAACCTAAGTTGTTGGGGGCCATTGCTTCCCTTTATAACCAGCTCGCTGTTAAAGAGCCCTGAATGAGCAATATTCATGGAAAGGAAAGTTTGCTTTATTTGGATGCTGGCAATGTAGGGGAGGGAGAGCAGTGCCTGTCCAAAGTCTGACCACCCTTCCTCCGCCCTTGACAGTGGACAAGAGATTTTCTAGGCTTAGGGTGGGGGCTACAGGCAGAAAGAGCACAGTCAGTTCTGTTATCTTGAAATTGGTCATCAGTGGTCTGACAACAACACCTTGATTGTTTTAGATACAGTTAATCTTAAGTTCCAAGGTAAGTTTGTTCCCATTTTCTCAAGGCCAGTACTCAGAATAGTGGCAGCTTATGTAATGGCTTCAGTCTGGTCATCATATAGTTAATTTCTTCTACCTGGGAGTTTCAGTATCTATAAGGCAGCTCACAGGGTATGGCTCAGAATTTATAGAAAAACTATTACCAACCTGGACAGCATATTAAAAAGCAGAGACATTACTTTACCAACAAAGGTCCATATAGTCAAAGCTATGGTTTTCCAGTAGTTACATATGGATGTGAGATTTGGACTACAAAGAAAGTTGAGCTCAGAAGAACTGATGCTTTTGAACTATGGTGCTGGAGAAGACTCTTGAGAGTCCCTTGGACTGCAAGGAGATTAAAGCAGTCAATCCTAAAGGAAATCAGTCCTGAATATTCATTGGAAGGACTACTGCTGAAGCACCAATACTTTGGCCATGAGATGTGAAGAACTAATTCCTTGGAAAAGACTCTGATGTTGGGAAAGATTGCAGGCAGGAGAAGGGGATGACAGAGAGTGAGATGGTTAAATGGCATCACTGACTCGATGGAGATGAGTTTGAGCAAGCTCCGGGAGTTGGTGACAGATGGGGAAGCCTGGTGTGCTGCAGTCCATGAGGTCACAAAGAGTCAGACACTACTGAGCAACTGAACTGAACTGATCATCTATATCTATAGCCCTTGAGAAAGAATTAAAGGTCCTTGATTGTGCTTAATTATTATTTTGTCTTCCTTTGTTTCTGCATGTTCTCACTTCTCTGGTTATACTTTTTCTTTGGCTGAAGTCTTTCCACAGATAAAAGGCAGGCAGAGGACATAGAAGCGTGAGGGGAGGAGCATAGGGTCCTGCTCTGTTTCACCTTTGGTTCCCAAGTGGAAGTTCTGTCCAGTGCATCAGGTTGACACAGCCTAGTTCATGAATCGGCCAGAGCCCTGGCTGAAGGGAGTCTGTACCAGCAAGTCCCCTATCTTGTTAGTTCAGCTTCTATCAGGGAGGTGGCTCTATGATGGGAGTGCAAGCGTGCGTACTAGTTGCTTCAGTTGTGTCTGACTCTTTGTGACCTTGTGGACTGCAGCCCACCTGACCGTAGCCCACCTGACCGTAGCCCAGCCCTCCTCTGTCCATGGGATTCTCTAGGCAAGAATACTGGAGTGCATAGCCAAGCCCTTCTCAAGGGGAGCTTCCTGACCAGGGAATGAACCCACATCTCTTGTGTCTCCTGTATTAGTAGGTGGATTCTTTACCATTAGCACTATCTGGGGGAAGCCCTTTCAGAAGTGAGACAACAATATTCCAGTAGATGAAAACTACTTCTCACCATGTTTGTGCTGTACCATCTACACAAAAAGCCACCCAGATGAGACACTCAGAATGTGGGTTTAAGGACACATAAAGCCCTGAGTGGTGAGTGTTCAAGGTCATTGGAAACAGGGGCTCTGCTATTCACAATCATGCAATAACCCTTTTTGAGGAGCTACTACTTCTAGCTGTGTGAACTTGGGCTTACCCCCATACCTTGGCTGTGTCTCAGTTTCCTCATCTATAGAATGAATGTCATGTTAATAGAATGTTCTTCTATTATCATGAAGTTGTTAGCAGATTGCATGGTCATATCTGAAGCACTTAGAGCACTGCATAGCCATACATCAAGTTATATAAAAGTGTTTTGACAGGTAAATAAAATTTTCATTGGACTGGCTCCTTTCTCAAGATATTTAAAAAATTTTGTTCCCAATAAAAACGACTGCCCTTACTCACTGCTCTCACCAGAATTCACAGAGCAAGTTTTATACTGGTAAGTACTAGGACAGGATTCCCACTTCTCCTTTACCATTGGCATTTTTTTCCTCTCATTACACATGGTGGGTTGAAGAATTTACATAAGAAATCCTGCTGGTTATTCTAAGCAAGGTCATACATGTTAGCAAGAGAAAGATGTATTTGGCTTAGAGACACTTGTGATAGGCCTGAATAATGGCCTTTGAAAGATGTCCCATGGTAATTCCCAGAACCTGGGGATTCACCAGAACCTGGTGAATATGAATTACTTTAACATATATACATAATAAGGTAGGTGTGATTAAGTTAAGGACCTTGAGATGGGAAGATTATCCTAGATTATCCTGGTGGGCCAGTATAATCATCAGAATCTTTATAAGAGGCAGATGGGAGGTCAGAGAGGAGGGAAGATGCTACAGTGCTGACTTTGAAGATGAAAGGAGGCAGCCCATAGAAGCTGGCAAATGCAAAAAAGCAGAGTCTCCTTTAAGCCTCCAGAAGGAATGCAACCTTGATTTTAGACTTCTGACCTCTGGAACCATAAGATGGTAAATTTGTGTTGCTTAAAGTCACTAACTTCACACTAATTAGTTACAGTATGAACCATAAAAGAATACAATGCTCTCTATACCGAAGACTTTCTCCAGATGATCCATGAAAGTTCAGATGACTTGTTCTTGCAGAAGATGCTCAGAATGAACCAAGAACAATGGGGCGTGTTTTTTTTTTTTTCGTTGTTTGTTTGTTTTGTTCTTTTTAAAGAAAGATTTGGCATCATCCTCTGGACCCTGCTTTGTGATCAACTAAGAACAAGATCACTTGCCATGCGGCAGATGTTTCCAAACATAGTAGCAAATTCTCTCCTTAGAACATACTTGAAAAGTTCCGGTTTTTCTCTTGTGCCATTCCTTCTATTGTTTTTGTTGACTTGTTACCTAAAGCTTTTGTTTACATTTTTACATATCTATATAATAGTATTGACAACTACCCTGTATCACAAAACTTCTGTGTATCAGGCACTGACCAAAGCAGAACAAACATGCATTCACTCATTTAATCTCCACAATAACCTATGGAAGAAGACACTGCAATTATGCCCAGTTTACAGATGAGGAAACCAAGGCAAAGAGAGAGTAAGCAACTTTCCCAAAGTGAAATAGCTTCATAGTAAGTCATGCTTCAAAACCAGGTCATGAGCCTAACTGCTCATAACTATAAAGTTCCTCAGGGCCAAGACCCAGTGTTATTCTTGTTTTAACCTCTCTCGCTCCCATCCACCACCCCTAGCACATTTATTGAGCTCCTGTTACTGCTAGCACTGTGGTAGACTCTTCCACATCATCTGTACTATAATCTCAAGCACTTTATCCAAGGCCCTACAAATACTAAAGTGGAAGAGCTTTCCAAGCCACCAAACGGAATTACAGATATGAGAGCCCTGGAGTTGGGGCCAAAACTCTGACTGCAGCCTTAGCTCTCCCACTTTTTACAACAGTGAAACTTGTGCCAGTCTCTTCACCATTACTCTCTCTGCCACTTCACTTCTAAAATGGGGGTGATCAAACCTACTTTGTAGGCATTTCAATCTCCTCCTGGATGGGGTTGGTGGCACATCAAAGCTGGGAGACAGACCTGGCTCCCCTCACAGCAGCAGCAGGTGTCTGAGGCTTCTTGATGGAGCAGAGCTCTGGAGGGCACTCTACCCTTCCCCCAGTGAAGCCCAGTTCCTATCTTCCTTCCTGGCCTTCTCCAAGAGGAGTTACCATCCACCTGAAAATGTTGATTACTTCCTTCCAGGGAGCAGCACCACATCACCTACCCCAGCTCGCATACCACTCATTAGGTGCAAATACTGTTTCTCCCTCCATCCACTCCTCAATCAGGATCTTGTTGCCACAGGCATTGGCAGCGCCTTAGAAACCCTCACTGTCACATGTGAATCGGGGACCTCAGGCTAGTACACTACTTGACCCTTTTCTTCACCATGGTTCCAGACACCTATCCAGGCACTGAAGGAAATTGGAAGATGAAAGGATTATGGGACCTTTATGTGTGAGATGAGGGAACAGGTCCTAGTCCCTGGGAAATAGACATGCCACCAGTTTCTACTACTTCTCTGACCCAAAGATCAGGGAGAAATGAGGCAGCCCAGAGCAACCTCTAACCTCAACTCTAAGAACCAGAATGGATTCTCAGCCACCTCCCAAATTATTCAAAACATAATTCAGGAGACATCAGCCAAGTTGGCGGAGTAGAAAGAACTGAGCTTACCTCCTCTCACAAGTACACCAAAATCACAATTATCTACAGGACATCAATGAAAAGATCAGAACTTACTGGAGAAGACTTTCTACAGTAAAACACAAGGAAGGAACCACAACAAGATAGGGAGGGGGGTACACTCAAGACACCATCAAGTCCTGTACCCCTAGGTGCAGGATCCACAAGTGAGAATAAATATAGTGTGTAGGTTATTCCACAGGAAGGAGAGTTCTGAGCTTTCCCCTGCCCAGGGGTTCTGCAGCGGGAAGACCAGCCCCCAGTTGTTGTTCATTCGCTCAGTCATGTCCAACTCTTTGCAACTCCATGGACTGCAGCACACCAGGCCTCCCTGTCCTTCACCATCTCTCAGGTTTAACTTCAGCAGCCCCAAAAGCCTGGGGTGAATAGAGACAGCACTCTTAAAGGGTATACCTGAAACCAACACAACACTCTAAGTTTACTTCAGTTTTTTTTTAAACGAGTTAAAAAAGAAAAAGACTGACACATTTCACAGTACCCACAGTACCCAAGCTTCACTGCAAGGAGATCCAACCAGTCCATTCTGAAGGAGATCAGCCCTGGGATTTCTTTGGAAGGAATGACGCTAAAGCTGAAACTCCAGTACTTTGGCCACCTCATGCGAAGAGTTGACTCATTGGAAAAGACCCTGATACTGGGAGGGATTGGGGGCAGGAGGAGAAGGGGACGAGAGAGGATGAGATGGCTGGATGGCATCACTGACTCGATGGACGTGAGTCTGAGTGAACTCCAGGAGCTGGTGATGGACAGGGAGGCCTGGCGTGCTGTGATTCATGGGGTAACAAAGAGTCAGACACGACTGAGAGACTGAACTGAACTGAACCGAAGCTTCACTTAAAAAAAAAAAAAAAGTTGAACCTCTACCTACTACTCCTACGTGTTCTGAACCCTTTAGGATAGAGTATGCTGGCATCTGCACATTACTTCTAATTATATCACAAAATATGATGAAATGAGGACTGGATAAAGGGAAGGATAGATGACTGCAGATATAATAGAACAAGTGCAGAAAAATCTTAGTAGTAAAATCTAGATAGCAGGTATTTGGCTACCTTCTGTACAATTCTTAAAATTTTTATTTATGTTTGAAACTTCTTATAACAAAATGTTAGAGAAAACATGTAGGCAATTTATATAAATAGTTGACTGTACTCAGGGTAGGGTAGTCATATATGGATGTGAGAATTAGACTCTAAAGAAAGCTGAGCACCAAAGAATTGATGCTTTTGAACTGTGGTGTTGGAGGAGACTATTGAGTGTCCCTTGGACTACAAGGAGATCAAACCAGTCCATCCTAAAAGAAATCAGTCCTGAATATTCATTGGAAGGACTGATGGTGAAGCTGAAACTCCAATACTTTGGCCACTTGATGAGAAGAACTGACGCAATGGAAAAGACCCTGATGCTGGGAAAGGTTGAAGGCAGGAGGAGAAGGGGACGATAGAGGATGAGATGGTTGGATGGCATCACCAACTCAATGGACATGAGTTTGAGTAAACTCTGGGAGTTGATGATGGACAGGGAAGCCTGGCGTGCTGCAGTCCTGGGGTCTCAAAAAGTGGGACACAACTGAACGACTGAACTGAACTGAGGGTAGGGACACTTGTGCATTTATAGATCCTAACGAATTCTAAAACAGTAAAGAGTCTAAGAGATTTATCCCAGTTACTTCATTTAACAGATGAGGAAACTGAGGCTCAGAGGTAAGTGACTTGCACTGGGTCACACAGCTAGCTGGTGACAGGGGAGGCCTAAAGCTGCCGAACTGAAAACCCTCTTGATTCTATCATTAGGAAAATGTTTTGCCTCAAATTGAAGCATTGTTATCAAACGCATTTTAGAATCTCAGAGTTTTATTTTGTACTTCTGCAAATGATAATCTTTGTTACCTACTGAAGCAAAATCACTATTTTTTAAAGTTTGTAGACTCTGGAGGTAAAAAAGGGGAATGAAATAGTACTTACTTTTAAGCAGTTTAATTAAAGTTTTTAGCTACTTATCTATTTATTGCTTTATTATAAAGTGCTTCTGCAATGCCTAAATGCTTTGGCAGAGCATAGAGAGATACAATTATTAATTGCTATTATCATAACCACTTCACAAAGCAGTGAGTACTTAGACCTTCACCTCTACTTCCTGGGAGCAAAAGTTTCACACCAAACATTCCCCAAATACAAGCAACTTCAGAGTAAAATATTCATATGAATCACCAAGAGCTATTATTAATCCTTTTTCAGAGTGTCTGAGTCATTACCTAAAAGATTTCCCTTGGGTTTAATTTGAGGAGAAAATAAAGGGTTCAAATGTAATATTTTTCTTCTGCCTTAAAAAGTACTAGTCCTTGGCCCTGTTTCCTGGCCTGCTCTCTCCCTTACTGCTTCTGAGAGAGGAGGTGCTCAGAGGCAAACCAACTGCTCTGTGAAATGAATCATGTGTCCAGGCCTTTTCCTATTTCTGTCAAGGTAGTATATCGACCAGCTTTCTGTCTCCCTGCACCCAGATGTACCCTAGAAAAGCCACAGAAGCAGATGGAATCGTGGACCTGAAAAAGCTATTAAAAACACCTCCAAAGTGTGAGATGTCCCTGGGGAGAAAGCAGGTGTGTTGCAGGGCCTGACCTTGAGTGGGTCAGAGGGGCCTCTGGCTACAGAAACCTGCAGCATCAGCGCAGGCAGCCAGGGTTGTCAGAGAATATTCAAGTACCACAGAAGCCCTTCTGGGGTGAGGGGCTGATAAAAAACAGGACTGACAGCTGATACTTAGCATTCACTCACTCACCTCTCCCCCTTCAAGCTTCCTAGGATGAGGGATTCTAGCCTAGGAGAACTCTGATCACAGGAAGTACCTGGCAGTGTGGGCACCAAAGTCATAGTTTACAGAGTTCTGTGGGGTCCAGAGCAGTCTGCCAGGGGGCTCATCCCTTCCCCTATCATTACACTCCCCTGGAGAAATCTGACTCTTCTTCAAAACTAAATAGAGTAGATTAAAACAGTAACATGAATTCCCTGGGCAAAATAACCGTGCATCTAAAGATGACGAAGAGAACAACAGACATTGATTGGAACGCATGGGGCAAAACTTAAATAAGCACAATAAATATTCTCTACAGGGCTGGAGGTTGGGAAAGAGGTGAGAATGTTGGCCAAAGGGACAAACTTCCAGTTACAAGATGAATAAGGTTCAAGGAACTAGTGTATCACCTGATGACTATAGTTAACAACACTGGGTTGTGTATTTGAAAGTTGTTATGAGATCTTAAATGTTCTCACAACAGCAGCAGAAACGGTAGTTGTGGGAGGTGAAGGAGAAGTGAGCTAACTGATCAGGAAAAACCAAGTCCTAACCAGGTCATCTGAGCGTCAACAGCTAAAGCCAACCACTGATGAACTTCCCAATGGCACAAGCCAATAAAATCCTGTATGTGTGTGTGTGTGTGCATGATAGACAGCTTACAGACAAGGACCTAAGAGGGGATGGGATGGAGTAGGATTAGACATCACTAACCTTGCTTTTAGTTCTGCCACTTTGTGATGCAATGAACAGAGCAATTTCACAAAGAGTGCCTTTCTGAAGGCGTTGCTTTAGCTAATAACTCACTGGCTAAAGCCTCTTTTGTTCTTGTCCATTCTTGATTTGGCAGTCTCCATGATCTCGCTAAAATAATTTTTTTTAATGTGTACTCTTTGGAATATAGTCATATATATTTTTTATTCTATTTATGTAAAGCTCTAGAAAATAAAAACTAATCTCCATGGACAGAATGCATATCAGTAGTTGTCTGGGAGTAGAAACATTTAAAAAGGGACAGAGCATTTAAAAGGGGGCAGGAGAAAATGCTTGGGGTGATGGACATGTTCCCTCTCCTGATGGTGTTTATGGTTTCAGCAGAATATATGTATGTAGAAACTCACCCAAATGGATACTTAAATATGTATTGTTTATTATGTGTCAATTGTATCACAATAAAACTGTTAAAAAGAAAAGGAAATAAAAACATATTGACAAAACAAAAAGCAAATTGGATAATGTCACCCTATTTAACACCCTGCAGTGGTTTCCCAGTTCTCTCAGTGCAAAACCCAGTCTATAATGGGATTTGGAAGGCCATCCTGATCTGGCCCTGTTGATCTTAATGCAACTCTTAGCATGTCCCACTTCTCATGGGGCCCCAGATATCCTCAATTTCTCCCAATTCCTGGCTCCACTCCAATCACGTGCCATACTCTGCTTCTTGGAACATCCCGCTTGCACCCAACCCTGCACATACACATGTATTTACCCAATAACTGCTTTAGGCTCCTTCCCAGACATTCCCTCCTATGTACCTCCTATGTACTCCTGCCCAGCATCTCCCTACCCCCTTGACTGTGAGGCTCCCCTCCAATATACCACATTGTACACAGAACTTCCCACAGCTCAGCACCTATACTCTATCATCTAAGTGCCTTTTTACTTCTCTGAAGCCCCTCACCATCCTGTGAGGTGTTCTAAAGATCTGTCTTATATATCATAGCTCTGGTCCCCTGAACACTGTCCAGAATATCATGTGCTTGTTGAATAATTTGATAAATAAATCAGCAGGTCATAGACAGTCCAAGAGTATATCTTAACTACTAAACTTAGAGGAGGGACTTCCCTGGTAGTTGAGGGGTTAAGAATCCACCTTCCAATATATAGAACACAGGTTCAATCACTGGTCAGGGAACTAAGATCCCGCATGTTGCATGGCAACTAAGCCTCTGTGACACAACTAGAGAAGCCTGTTGTGCTGCAGCGAAGACATAGCACAGCCAAAATAAATAAACAATAAACTTGGAGGAGACTCAGGCCAACCTTGAGAAAGGGCAAGAGGAAGGATAGCTCCGTGGTAAGAGCTCAGGACCCAGTGTTAGGTAGACTTGGGTTCAGATATCAGTTCTGCCACCCCATAGGGTAACCATATGGATATTCCAAAACATCTCTGTGCCTCAATCTCTTCCTCTGTTAAATGCAGATGGTGACATCTATCTCACTGGGTGGTTTAGAGGAGTAAAGAAGATCATCTGCATAACTTGAGGTCCAAATGTCAACTACAATTAAGCAAAATAATATCATAGTGAAAGGTGGTTGCTGAACCACGAAAACACGCTGGGATTTTTGGCCTCCAGAGGAGAAGAATTCAATCTGGGGCCAGAGATGAGGCTTGATCACTCGGAGCTTTTGTGTAATAAAGCTTTATTAAAGTGTAAAGGAGATAGAGAAAGCTTCTGACATAGGCATCAGAAGGGGGCAGAAAGAGTACCCCCCTGCTAGTCTTCAGATGGATGTTATATAGTCACTAGCAGTTTGTTAATGAAAGAAAGGAATGTCATAAAACTCAGAATGGCACCAGGCCCCTCATTCATAAAATGTATTTTGGGATACTCTTGGCACCAGATGAGTCATCCCAGGCCATAAAATGATTGACTTGAATCTTGTAGAAGGGCAGATCACCATACAAACAGTTTCGTTTACATAGATCAGGGGAATAATGTCTGAGTATAACACAATGGTTTGTCAAGTAAGTTCTGAGCCATTAGGCAGAATCAACTTGAAGACAGAGTCTGGGATAAATGCATAGTACATTAATATAGTTTAAGACAAACATTTCCATAAGAAAGATGCATTGGTTGACTCAAGGTTTGAGAATAGTTAACTTCGAGTGTTACCAGGTGTCATTATGGCAACACAGTATTTTAAGAGAAACCTCCTTTTTAAATTTGTATAGAGAAGGGAGAAAAAATATATCACAGTTTGTTTTCTCCTGCCACTTAAGAGAGAAATAAAAAATGTCGTCTAACACTTGCAGCCTATTTCCAAATTTTGGAGACCCCTGGCCTTCCTGCCTGTTACCCTCTCATTAGTCCTTAAGAGAAAAGGGAACTACACCAAGAGAAGTCAGTCAAATAAATGTCTCTGGTATCACCAAAATGAGGTAGCCAGTTCAAAGTCAAGTAGGTGCATAGCAATCCAACCTTTCCCTCTGACCAGTTTGTGCCTGAAAACCCATCTCAACCAACTTCTTACCTGAAAATCTCTGGGCCAGGACCTGCTCCCCTGGAAACCGGACCCACAACATTAAATCCAAACACCCATCTCTTGAAGCACCAGTCCCTCCAGTGCCCCTATACCCATGTGCCACTGGGCAAGCAGCCAATTCAGCGCCAATGTCTCCTCTGAAGCCAAAACAATGGGGCAGCTGAGTAACCTGGATCAGAAGACTAAACAAGTTCCCACTGCCCTTATGAATCTGAAATGCTGATCATATTTCAGGGCAAGTAGCTTTTGGGAAAGAGGCCCTGAGTTTATTGAATTCCTTATTGAAATTTCCTTATTGAAAGGAAAAAGGATTTTTAGAGTGAAAATCTGGGAAAGCAGGACCCAGACAACTGAGCTTATTTTTGATAAAATACAAACTCCTATAGGGAGGACTTCTGTCTGCAGTGTTCGCCTCTATAGCATCTGGCTTATGGGAGGTGCTCAGTCAGTGTCTAGTCAATGAATACAGAGTTTGACAGGGCAGGGAAGGAGGCAAAGCTAAAAAGAAAATTAAAAATCTGTAACTTAATTCAAGTCCTAGAGAAAGATTGAGACAGTGGAGCTCGGCGGGTCCAATACTGAGCTGTTTCCTTGCCTGTGAAATGGGATTCATACTTAATACAGTGACTCTGTAGATGAAGTAAAATTTCAATTAAGTGCTTGTACATAGTAGACACAATTCCCTGTTCATAAGTGGACACACTGGATACACATACACACACACACACACACACACACACATGTACACACTCACACCATCTCCAGAGACTCTAGGGGACTGTTTTAATTCTGTATTTCCAGAGGAAGGATGGTGGTGCTTTGTTCATTACAACATATTGGCATTAAGGATGGTGAGAATCAGTGCAAAATGTTCTGGCCAAGTAGAGCCTGTGAAATAAACTCGAAAGGCTATGCCAGCTCATTAATTTGAATCCTAACCATATTACTGATTTTATAGTCACTTAAGCAAATAAATGTTTCAAGACACACTTTGGAGAACAACCTAATTTGTGAGAAATTTTCTTAAATTGGCCATTTGAGATGTTGCCACTGAGGCTTGACTACTCTGCTCTGACTTAGAGCAAAATGCTTGTTCCAGACAAAGGACAGGTCATTTCACTCTTTCCACTCATGCATTCTAAACAAGGAAAGCTAGGACACAAGATTAGCTGCAGCCTCTAGTTTTCACAGTAAATAAACTACAAAATCCATTTCTGACTCCAGTCTCTAATTGAATATGGGACAGAATTGGGAAAGCTGCCAGAGAGCCAATGGTTTTACATAAATTCTTCAATTACAAGGAATTGTTTGAAATCAGGCAGAACAATACAAGTTTCCTTTGTATCCCCTTTCCACTTCGACTGACAGAAATACTTATACACTTATTCAGGGATAATATTCTGTCTCCCATGGTACCATTACTGGTTGTTTGGACATTTGTGATTTTCTTTCCTCCCTCATTGGATAGCAGTCATGAGATGTAAATAGAACTGACCCTCACTTAAGCCTATTCACCTGGGCGCAGTTACTGAGGCCTCCCAAGCCAAAGTTCCTGGTTCACCTGATAGCTTACGGTGAACGGTGTTGGATTATTGATCTCCGAAGAAGAAGATTTAGCTGCAGGACCAGGGGCCAGGCTTGATCACTCAAGAGCTTTTGTGTAGCAGCTTTTTGTTAAAATGTAAAAAGGGACAAAAAAAACCTTCTGACATAGACATCAGAAGGTGGATAGAGAGCGCCCCCATGCTAGTTTTAGCAAGCTGATTTATGTCTGTTAGAAAGTTATTAATCAGATAATAGAGACACCTTAAGGCTGACAGAGTTTCACCAGGCTCCTCTCCCACAATATGCATTTCTGAGACAGGATGGCACGAGGTGTGTCATCACATAGCCATAAAACAATTGATATGAATACTGGTTTGTTGAGCTATTATAAGCCCAAGGTTTGAGAAAAGAAAAAAAATGTTAGTCTTAGGTGGAACCATTTTGAAGAAAGGCAAATTCCAAAGCAAATACATAGTTTCATTAACATAGCTTAAGAAAAACACTTCCATAGAGAAATCTCCTTTTAATTTTGTATGGAGAAGGAAAAAGAAAAACCTGACCCTTGTAGTTTGTTTCCTCCTGCAGCTTAAGGGAGAGATAAAAATGTCTGACGCTTGCAGCCTATTTCCTCCTTTTGGAGACCCTGGCCTTCCTGCCTGTTACCCTCTCAATCCTTTGACCACAGGGGTTGGGCAGGGCTGATCAGTCATGGCAAAGCTCAGAACTCTTGCTTTGGATATAAAAAAGGGGAACCAACCTTGAGATGCAGCCCTCACTAGAGCACTACAGTGTAGAGAGAGAAAGAGAATAAAACTAAGTCACTGAGACTTTGGATCAACTATTCCTGAAATCTATATACTTCTTAGATTTCCAGATATATGAGCTAATATGGTTTAAATTGGAGCTTCTGTTACAACCCAACACTTCATAAATAATAGATGCCCATCAGCAGATGAAAATGTATCTGCATTTCCAAAACTATATTTGACTTCCTGCATTTCATCCCAGCCCCAAATTCCTTGGAGTGCATAATCAAGGTAGACTATTTTACTTATGCCAAATGATTTTTCTTCACATCTGAAGTAGACTATATACCCCAATTTTGCAGCTTATTTGTAAGTAAGCACTGCACATTCTGACTGCCTCTGATTAGTAAAAGCTCAGAAAGTCATTAAAAACCTGAATTAGATCTGGAAACTGCCTGGTTGGTTCAGCATCAATGAGGCAATCAGTCAGGCATAGCACCTTAACATCCATTAGCCAATGAGTGGGTCAGCAGAAATACAGGAGGTGCCCACAGCCTTTGTGAGCCAGCCTCAAAAGGCTTCTCATCTTTGCTGTTGGATGAAGTTTGGATGAAGTTTAGCAGCAGATATACCTGCCCTTTTCTACCTGTCCGTCTTGCTTGGTTTCACGTGATTAGTAAGCAGCATTAGTTATAATCTCCCTGAATTAAAGCTATGAAGTAGCTTTGCTTCTTCTCATAAGAAACTCAGTCAGAATCACTCAGGTGCCCAGATATGAATAAAAATAAATATGAAGGCAGGAACAAGTGGATAATTATAGAAACTTTTAAAAGTCTGTTCTTACAAGGCCCAGAATGTTCTAGCTGGAAAGGATAAGATGGCAGACCACAAGCTGAGCTAGGAGGTTTTCAGCCATATCAAATCATACCTAAAAATCTATCACTCAGCTTTGTTTATCTGTTAAAATGTATGGAAGTCATATTTTCTATAAATAACTTAGATCTTAGTGTAATTATGATTACCTATAATGAATGCACTTGGAGACCTATCCTGCAGTCTGAAAAATTGCCACCCAGCTGTCATACTGCAGACCTGAAACAATGATTTGTGAATTTAATTCCCTGAAAGTAATATTATGAGACTGAAGCAATATGACCTCTCAACTCACCAGTGTTGTCTTTAAAAGTTCCATGCAGCCAGTACACAAAGATGTTTGTTCTGATACTGGACACTGTTTTTTTAAAAAAATATTCTATGCTTTTTGAAGACCATAAAGCCCTTCATATCACTTGATAGGGGGAAGAGAATCTGAGGCATATCCCCAGGGACCACTAAAACCTTATCACATAACAATCAGTAAGGCTGGTCTTGAGTTCCAAATATCAGTGTAATACTAGGCTAGCTCATCTCGAGAGTTCCTATATTTGAAGACTAGCAAGTGTGATGTTGCCATGGTAATAAGTTGCTAGGATACTTCCCAGCAGCTATCTAAGATGACTTTGTTAAACTGTATCACATAGATTAAGAACTAAGATATGGTTTTATGAGGCTTCCCTGGTAGTTCAAGCAGTAAAGAATCTGCCTGCAATGCAGGAGACCCAGGTTTAATCCCTGGGTCAGGAAGACTCCCTGGAGAAGGGAATGGCAACCCACTTCAGTATTCTTGCCTGGAGAAATTCATGCACAGAGCCTGGTAGGCTACACTCCATGGGGTCACAAAGAGTTGGACAGGACTGAGCGACTAACAGACACACAAAGGGACTTAAATATTCCTAAAACTTCTGCAGAGTGTCCAACTCTTCTGAATAATTTTTCATCTTGAGGTCACGGGTGTTCCTGTTTTTTCTACAAAGCATCAATCTCTGTGCATCGAGAGCAATGTTTCTGAAGAGTTCTCCGCCTGAGTCTCTGGGATTTCCTCCCAGGCTGCTGACATTTATCCCACAACTTTTCAGGCCACATGTAGCAGGTGACAACCATATCAAGGCCACTGCCTGACATCAGTTGTAAGACCCATCCTGACTTCAGAGAGTTTAATGTAAGTCTTAGAATAATGGAAGCAAGGGGAAGTCAGACTTCTGTCCTCTGCAGACAATCACTGCTGCAAAACTCACCAGGGAACAGTCCAGGAACTGAACTTGTCTCCTCAGCCTTTTGACATGGCACCACCCCGTGTGCCTCTCTGGCGATGTCGAAGCCAGTGGCCCCCAATCATTTTGGCACCAGGGACTTGTTTCATGGAAGACGATTTTTCCGTGGACCAGGGTGAAGGTGAGGAGATAGCTTTAGGATGATTCAAGAGCATTACACTTATTGTGTGCTTTATTTCTAATATTACAATAATGAAATAAACATATTAATACAACTCACCATAATGCAGAATAAGGGGGAGTCATGAGCTTGTTTTCCAGCAACTAGACTGTCACACCTGGGGGTGATGGGAGAATGGTGAGGAGGGGCTGTTAAAACAGATGAATCTTGGCTCACTGACCCCCTGCTCACTTCCTGCTGTGCAGCCCAGCTCCTAACAGACCACAAAACGGTACTGTGGTCTGTGGCCTGGGGGTTGGGGACCCCTGGCCTAAGCTGTGACTAGCTTTTCCTGGCAGCCTCATTCCTATCATGCCCACCCCAGAGGGAGAAGAATGAGCTTCAGAACTGGCACCACAGCCGTTGGTGCCAGAGTTCCCAGAGTTCTGGGATCAAGAACTTTGATTTCAATCCTGTCAAATTCACACTTGTATCCCTCTGAAGAATTCCTGGAGCGGCATGCTGAGTAGGGTAGGCCTACAAGGAGAGTTCTCACACCCAATATCCTCTTTTTATAATCAATACTTCTAGATACCAAAGATGGCTGCAAAGCTATCTGCCCCACATGGTCTTCTAGAGATTGGTTGCTCTCTTATCCAGAGATGGAGATGGCCTCCCCACCACTCAAATCTATGGGAGTTTTGTCTTATTTGTGACAAGTAGAACATGGCAGAAATGAAGCTGACTTTTGAAGCTAATTCAGACAAGGCTGTGTGACTTCCATTTGGCTTGCTAGAGCCCTGATGGCCAGGTAAGCAATCCGACCACCCTGAGGTGACCACAGAGGAGCCCAAGAGAGTTACCATAAAAAAAGCCTGAGACTATGTGGGGAGAGAGAGGCCTGGCCAGCGCCCAGCTGCTCAAATACAGACTGGGACTGACTCCAGCCATGAGAGACAAAGCAACTGCTCTTCCTCTAAGCCACTGCATTTGGGGATGATTTGTTACATGACTGTAGCAAATGGAACTACCCTTTGGGAATGGAATGTCATTGCCACAGGGGAGTGACTGGCCTAGAGCCATTAAAGCCTTCACATGACCACCATAGTTGCCAACTATGGTGCCAAAGGTCTGTCTAGTCAAAGCTATGGTTTTTCCAGTAGTCATGTTTGGATGTGAGAGTTGGACTATAAGAAAGCTGAGCACCGAAGAACCGATGCTTTTGAACTGTGGTATTGGAGAAGACTCTTGAGAGTCCCTTGGACTGCAAGGAGATCAAACCAGTCCATCCTAAAGGACCTCAGTCCTGAATATTCATTGGAAAGACCGATGCTGAAGCTGAAACTCCAATACTTTGGCCACCTGATGCAAAGAACTGACTCATTGGAAAAGACCCTGATGCTCGGAAAGATTGAAGGTGGGAGAGGGGGACAAGAGAGGATCAGATGGCTGGATGGCATCACCGACTCAATGGACATGAGTTTGAACAAGCTCCAGGAGTTGGTGATGGACAGGGAAGCCTGGCATGCTGCGGTTCATGGGGTCGCAAAGAGTCAGACACAACTGAGCGACCGAGCTGAGCTGAACTGAACTGCTGCTGCTGCTGCTAAGTCGCATCAATCGTGTCCGACTCTGTGCGACCCCAGAGATGGCAGCCCACCAGGCTCTTCTTTCCCTGGGATTCTCCAGGCAAGAACACTGGAGTGGGTTGCCATTTCCTAATTACCACCAAGGACAGTGACATCAGGGAAAGACTTGGAGTTCAGTGACCACTATTTCCAGCTGCTTCCTGCTCACAGAGCTTCAGTGACCCTCTCCATCCCTTCTTCTCTTCAACACTCCTAAGTCCCAGGATGGAAATTTTAGATCACTTGTCATCTATTGCATAAAAAGGGAATAATTTGAGCTAGCTCTAGAAACTTAAAAAGGTCAAACGGATGACAGCTCATTCCCTATGTAATTAAACCCTGGCCTTCACTTTGGGCTCCACCATCCTGGGATTGGAGCTGCAGGGGGTATGAGGTGGTGACAGGCCCTGCCTGGCTTCCACCACTAAAACAGCAAGAGTGTCCAGACAGCAACACAAGGCAGGACCAGGCCTTTTGGGATCTGAATCTTATGCAACTTGGGGAATGTTCTTTAGGTGAAAAAAGAAACCAAAATTATAAAAAGGAAACCAAAGGAGATATTGATATAGGATGTAAAAGTACAACCAATTATAACTTTAAAAAGCTAAAAAATATCAAAAACATGACAAAATCCAGGAAAAAAAAATTATGAGTTAATTACCTGACAAGCTTTTATAGTATTCTTTCCTACTTATAAGAGGGTGGATATCCCTTTATTCCATTTCATACTATCATTTTCTACACAGTGTAAGGTAGATTCACCTAGTCCAGAAGATCAGGACTAGAGACTGCTTCCATTCAGTTCAGTTCAGTTCAGTCACTCACTTGTGTCGAACTCTTTGCAACCCCATGAATCGCAGCACGCCAGGCCTCCCTGTCCATCACCAGCTCCCGGAGTTCACTCAGACTCGCGTCCATCGAGTCAGTGATGCCATCCAGCCATCTCATCCTCGGTTGTCCCCTTCTCCTCCTGCCCCCAATCCCTCCCAGCATCAGAGTCTTTTCCAATGAGTCAACTCTGCATGAGGTGGCCAAAGTACTGGAGCTTCAGCTTTAGCATCATTCCTTCCAAAGAAATCCCAAGGCTGATCTCCTTCAGAATGGACTGGTTGGATCTCCTTGCAGTCCAAGGGACTCTCAAGAGTATTCTCCAACACTACAGTTCAAAAGTATCAATTCTTCGGCGCTCAGCCTTCTTCATAGTCTAACTTTCATATCCATACATGACCACAGGTAAAACCATAGCCTTGACTAGACGGACCTTAGTCGGCAAAGTAATGTCTCTGCTTTTGAATATACTATCTAGGTTGGTCATAACTTTTCTTCCATTAGGAAGTGACGTTAAAAATAAGAAAGGACTGGAGTTAGTGAGGCAACATGTGGAGGTGGGAGGTGGGTCTGGGGTGGGGGTTGAGGGGTGGGAAGGGGCATGGCCAGGGGATGGGAGTGAGTGTCCCAGGCAAGAAGCCTGAGGTGGAAATGGCTTTCTCAGCTCTGGTAGGTCAGAGGATGAGAAACAAGAGAGGAGGTGATCAAAATGCAGGGGAAATACCTCCATGGAACGTTATGCAGCCATTAAACGGGATTCTGTGGGATCTACACAGCAACATGGAGCAAACCCTTGGTGGAAAATCACAGGCATGAATTTCTACACGAAAGTATAGCCACGTGAAGAATTATGGAATCTCACCAACAAGGTTCCTAGTGGAACAAAGAGTAAGTTTGAGTCCTTAGTCCTTTTTCCCACCTGTGGGTGGCATGGACTGTGCTGCACAGCATCGCGGCCCCCTCCCCCAGCCACTGCGAAGGCCAAGGAGCCAGGCCGCCGGTCAGGGGCACAGTCCAGGTGCCGCCAGGGAGGGGCCAGGTGAGCACGTGACTTTCTCATTTGGGGCTGAAGAACTTCCTCCCCGCTCAGCTCAGCAAGCGGACCAAGCATTCTTCCTGGGATGGGTCCTGTGCCCACCCTCAATCCTTTCTTTGTTCCTTTAGACTTATTTGGGTCCCATTTCAGTAAACTCACAAGAAAAAAAGTTTCGCTCTTACTACTTTAACTGATCACTTTATAAACAAAATACATACACATTGTAGAAGGTCCAGGCAACATGAAAACCCATAAAGAAGGAAGGTTCAGAGGGTTGCTTTCTGTCATTTATTCCAGTTTTATCACGTTGTGCTCAGAGAACGTGATGTGTACTTGGGCATTTCAGAGGTGGTGCAGACTGGAGAGGATTTACTGAGGTTTTCTAAGGCCCAATCAATGAGTAATTTTGTAAATGTTTAAAGGTAGATTCTCTCCTTCAGTCAACAGAGTTCAGGATTTCTCTCTTAGGCAAAGTATAATATTCTGTTGGACTTTGTGCCAAAGTTTTTTATCTGGAATATGGAGATAACATAATAGTGTCTCTATCTGATGTGACTGGGCTAAGTTACATATGTTAATACATGAAAAGAGCTGAGAATAGTGTCCGCAACACACTAAGTGCTTACACAGTAAGCATGCTTAATTGTGGCCATCATGGTCATTATTTTTATATCCTAGATTCTGTACTTAAATGGAATTTTGTCTGCCAAGGATTAAGGAACTGGGTTTGTGGCTTCCCAATCGTTTTCTGTTGACTTCTCCTGGTATTTTCCATAGATTTGCTGTATACAATCTGAAATTCATGTGGCTAAACTCTTAAAGAATCCTTGTGTAATTTTAAGCTGATAGAAATCTAGCCCCTTAAGCCCTTTCCTCCATGCTGCCAGCTGTTTTTGTGTCTTACCCCATCTTTCCTCTTAGTCCATGTTTTCCTCAAATTTCCTGAGCAAAACTGCTTCTGTGGGTGGGAATCAGTTTTCTAGAGCAGGCTCTATCATTTACTGCTGGTGTTCGTGTCCCTTTATGAATAGATGCATGCTATCTTCTGTTTCCTTCAGTGAATTGGAGGTGATTTTTTCACTCCTTTGCCCTCAAACAAGCACAGGTTCACCATTCTGCTCTCTCCTCCCTGTTAACCCCAACTCTGCCTACATCCTTACCTGGAATGAGTCCTGGACAACTGGAGGTTGTAACCTGATCAGTCTGTCCTTCAGCAGCCAGAAGAGCCTGGGGCTCCAGGGGTATGGTTAAGTTGCCTTCCCGGGAGTTCTTCCAGAAGCCTTTTTCTTTTTCTACTGAAAACCCCACCAAAGTCATTTGAGTGGAAGGAGAGAAATCCTTGCCACTTATCTGCTAGGAATGCCTGTGGAGGGTAGCAGGACCTGGTGGGGAGCAGGGCTGAGAAGCCCACAAGACAGCCTCCTTTCTCTGCTTTCAGGCCTCTGACAGGCTGCCTTTACCTGGAGGGACTCTGAACTTTCCCTTTCGTGCATCTGCCTCCCTCAGAGTCAGAAAATAAGGGATGGGGGCGGGGGTGGGGAAGCGACGAGGCCACGTGGTTTCTCTTCCCAGTTTTCTGTGGCCTTTGGGCCACAGTGGATGTTTCTCTATGCCATGTCCTTCCTTCTCAGAAGTGAACATGTTTTAGGTATAATCCCCCACCTCCTGCTCTCTGCCCATCTCTAGGGCAGGTCAAAGTCCAGCGTTCATTAGTTGGGCTCAAATTCTGCTGCCATTCACTAATTTCATCACAGTTTCTCTAGTTTTTTTTCCCCTCCTGTTCATTTTTCTGTGTGGAAGAAAGTGTTTGGGGAAAAAAGTACCCTGTACAATAAACTAAAGTCACAGGCACCTCTTCCCACATCTGCATGTCTGCCCTGGTCTGGTTCACTCAGAAGTCTTTGGGCCGAGCAACCAGGAAGATGGCAGGCACTCTCCTCAAACATTTCTGATCAAAGCAGCAGCTCTACCAGAAACTCGATCACACCATGTTTCTGCAAATGACTCAAATTTAGGTCTCAACACATCCAAAATGACCTTGATTCTACCCCCTCCAAAAGCTCAGGTGATTCCCTTTCAGCTCTGCTGGGCTCTTCCTTCATCCATAATTTGAACCGTACAATCAAAGCTGTAACTTTTCCAGGGTCATGTACAGATGTGAGAGTTGGACCATAAAGAAGTGTATGTGCTTAGTCATTCAGTCTTGTCTGACTCTTTCAACCCCGTAGACCACCAGGCTCCCCTGTCCATGTGGATCCTCCAGGTAAAAATACTGGAGTGGGTTGCCATGCCCTCCTCCAGGGGATCTTCCCAACCCAAGGATCGACCCAGGTCTCCTGCATTGCAGGCGAATTCTTTACCATCTGAGCCATCAGAAAAGCCCAGGAATACTGGAATGGGTAACCTATTCCTTCTCCAGGGGACCTTCCCAACTCAGGAATCAAACCGGGGTCTCCTGCATTGCAGGTGGATTCTTTGGCTGAGTGCCAAAGAATTGATGCTTTGGAACTGTGGTGCTAGATAAGATCATTGAGAGTTCTTTGGACAGCAAGGTCAAACCAGTCAATCCTAAAGGAAATCAACCCTGAATATTCATTGGAAGGACTGATGATGAAGCTGAAGCTTCAATACTTTGGCCACCTGATGTGAAGAGTTGACTCACTGGAAAAGACCCTGATGCTGGGAAAGATTAAGAGCAAGAAGAGAAGGTGGTGACAGAGGATAAGATGGCTGAATGGAATCACTGACTCAAAGGACATGAGTTTGAGAAAACTCAGGAAGATAGTGAAGGACAGGGAAGCCTGACATGCTGCAGTTCACGAGGTCACAGAGAGTCAGACATGACTTGGTGACTGAACAATAATTTGAGCAACTTAAGACACCAACTGAAAAGTCACCCCTGAGTCCTCTCTCCGTCCTCCAGCCAGCCCATCAAGGGCTTGTCAATGCTGCTGCCATCTCTCAAGCATCTCCACTTCTCCACCTCTCTGCCATCCAGGCCCAGATCAGCACCACTTCCCATATCCCTCCTACCCTCTCCAGGCCTCATTCCACACTCCTCACCCCTGACCATGGCCTGTGGGCCTCTGCATGTCTGGTTCCTGCCTTACTTTCCCTTGGTTACTTTATTTCTTTGTTTTTTAAGTATTTATTTGGCTGTGTCAGTTCTTAGTTGCAGCATGTGGGCTCTTTCATTGTGGCACTTGGGCTTAGCTTCCATGCAGCATGTAGGATCTTCCTGGACCAGGGATCCCCTTAACTGACAGGTGATTCCCAAACACTGGACCACCAGGGAAGCCCCTCCCGTTGCTTACTTTAGTCTAATTATACTGGTCCTTCAATTTCCCAGACCATGCTCTGGTAAAGAAGGCTGCAAATTCTTGGCATCACCCGCTGCCACCCTTTATTGAGAAGTGGAGTCTCATTTCCTACCTTTGTTTTAGGATAATTTGCCAATATTCCTCTTCAGGGCCTTAATATCCAGAATCCTCTCCCCACACTCCTCTCTGGCTCCATTCTTCAACCTAAATGCTCTTCATAGGCCCTTCCAGGCCACCTGAACTAAAAGTGAAAATAAGAAGGTGGAACCTGCAGCTGTCCTTTATTTAATTCTTAATGTTGTTCAGTTGCGCAGTTGTGTCAGACTCTTTGTGACCCCATGGACTGCAACACGCCAGGCCTCCCTGCCCCTCACCATCTCCCAAAGTTTGCCCAATTTCATGTCTGTTGCATCAGTGATGCCATCCAGCCATCTCATCCTCTGACACCCTCTTCTTCTGCCCTCAATCTCTCCCAGCATCAGGGACATTTCCAGTGAGACAGCTGTGCGCATCAGTTGACAAGGACTGCAGCTTCAGCTTCAGTCCTTTTGAGTATTCAGGGTTGAGTCCCCTTAAGATTGACTGGTTTGATACAGACATATAGACATAAATAAAACAAGCAAATAAGCATCATAATTTACTGTATCTTCCTCTCTAGAGCAGAGGTTGGCAAACCGTGGGGCACACCTTTTAAAATGGTTTTACTGCAACAGTCACACCCATTGTCCATTGCTACTTTGCCATGGCAGTTACGCAGTTGCTACAAATGCCATGCGTCCTACCCAGCCTCAAAAACCTACCATTTGGCTCTTTAAATATCCTGGCTGCACAGAGAGTAAAATCTGTAGCTCTTTCATCCTTAGATCAACAGTACCTAATACAGTTAATTGGTTGAAGGGACTGAAGAGCTTTGAAGCCTGGCTATAAGCCCTTCTTTCCTAGGGGGCTCTTTGTGTTGCAGCAGGGCACGGCCAGCTCCCTTCACTGTCCTCAGAGTCTAAGGGGTCCCAAATGAAAACCCTGGGGGAGATGCACCAGAACCCAGGAGTCTTCAGTCCAAGGTCAGTCCAAGGAGGCCAAACCCTTTCCTCATCCCTTCTGCTGTTTCAGAAAAGGACAGGGGGTAGGTTAGGGCCCTCTACCAGCTTTCGGGGGATACTGCTCTGACCAACCCCTTAGGCAAGGATGAAACCATACTTTAGGGGGAAAACAGGTCCCTCTGCTTCTCTGCTTTCTCTACCAAGTATGGGCTGGGCTAGACCCTGGGAACAGCCATGTAGGAATGTGGAGACTCTCCCTGGTTCAGAAGCTCCTCCCCAGCAAGGAAGTGGGTATGCTGATATGCCACTTCCTGCTTAAACTGGACATCACAAGGGATAGAGGGAGGCATCAGCTTATGTGTGTGCTTAGTTGCTCAGCTGTGTCCGATGCTTTGTGACCCCATGGACTGTAGCCCACCAGGCTCTTCTGCCCATGGGGATTCTCCAGCCAAGAATACTAGAGTGGGTTGCCATGCCCTCCTCCAGGGGATCTTACCAACCCAAGGATAGAACCCAGGTCTCCCGCACTGCAGGTGGACTTTTTACTGTCTGAGCCACCAGAGAAGCGTATGCACAAATATAAAGAAAAGAGGCAGGCTCTGAGAATGTCAGGCCCCCAGGATGAGCTGCAGATTTTTGCCATTGATGCCATGAGTCACCACGGGGTCCTCTGCTCAGAACACACATTACATACTCTTTTAATCTGTTATCATCTATGCAGCCCAGGCCCAGAAGAGAAAAATTCCCTTTTTCCTCCCTGCCTCCCCAGTACAAAGGGCTGATCTGAGGCAGGTTTCATGGGTCCATGGAGGGCTGCCTCTAGGGAGAAGTTGAAATCTTAAGATGTGCAAAAGAGCCAGGTTCCAGCAGTCCCAGGTTCTGGACGGCTTCCAGCAGCTGTTCCCGTGCGTTTCCAATAAAGGTATTCTCCAGGAAGGCAGGCAGGCCTCCCACACCATCCCGCAGGGTATACAGGGGCACCCGCACCAGGCCCAGCACCTGGGAAAGGAAGGAGACAGGAGACTCTGGAAATTCAGGGAGCTTATCCCAGCCAGATCTTTCTAGGTTAGAGGTCTCACCCCTTATTAGCTCAAAATAACCAGGCCTGAGCATGCACACCTCTGGGGACGTAGAGGGCACAGGTCTTTGCAGACAAATAACCCAGGTCATGCTATACATCTCACAAATGCCAACCCGTCCCACACCACCTTAGTGGCTCCCACCTCCAAAACGCATGCTACACCAGTTTCTCAAAATTTGGTACCCAAAGCTGCCACATTAGCACTATTTAGGAACTTTGGAAAAATTCAAATTCTCATGTCTTTCTCCCCTCCCCAGCTGAGCAATTATGGGAGTGGGGTCAGTAATCACTGTTTTAATGAGCCTCTTAGATGACCCTGATTAGCATACACAATCTGTCCCTCTCTCCCCTAGTCTAAGTGCCAAAGTTTTCCCAAAAAAATCAGGCAAGAAAAAAATAAGGCCTAAAGTACCAAGTCTGCCATTATAAAGTGGTAGCAGAAGAGTGACTTGGATGGCTGAGTTTTAGAAAGACAACGCAGAGGCCTGTAAAGAGGCGAGAGGGCAAGACCTTTGCAGGGAGGCCAGGTTGGCTGTAACTAATCACCCAGACCCCAACTACGTGAGGAAACAGCGGGGACAGGCCTTCCGGGGCTGGAGGAGGCGGGGTGGGGTCCTGGGCTGGCCCCACCTCCAGCCCGTGGTCTCGGGCGCGCGGCGCGCCCATCTCCACCGCAGTCAGTTGCTCCAGGGTCAGGAGCTTAGTGTAGAAGTGCGCCACAACGCGCGGCTGGGACCCAGCGTGGGAGCTGCGGTAGTCAGCGCGCTCCACACGAAAGGCGGCCGCAGCCTCGCCCAGCTCCTCGCCCAACTCGCGATTCAGCCCGTCCTCCAAGCTGCCGTCGCGCAAGTCCACGAAGCCGCCAGGGAAGCCCAGACGCCCATCAAAGCGCATCTGCATCTGTGGGAGAGGGAAGCTGGGATGGCCGGGGACGCCCAAGGCGGCGTGGCCGCGGGACGGGGGCGGGCGGTGGCCGGGAGCGCCCCCTCCTCACCAGCACGGCGTAGCGTAGCGGAATGCGGCCAAAGAGCAGCCCTGGGTCCGGTGCGTAGAGCATTGCGTGGCACGCGTGCCGCCAGCCCGGCCCAAGATGCAGGGCTTCCGCCAGCTCAAGCCTACGCATACCAGCCATGGGCTGCCTTCCTCAGCTCTGCAGTGCAGAAGGCCCGGCAAGCCGTGGGCCACCAGAACCAATCCCTGCAGGGTCCGGGGCGGGGCGCGGTGGCACGGACCAATCCCTGTAGGGCCCGGCGGCCAGGGCCAATCCCCGCGGGGCTCGGGCGAGACGTGGCAGCGGCGGCAGCCAATCAGAGCGGGACCTGCGGGGACGGGGAAGGCCCAGTGGGGCACCTGAAAAGTGGCCCTGGGCCGGGCGGGGGCTGCAGGAGTGGCAGGATCCTGGACAAGAAGGAGTCCGGTGATAGTGCTGCAGTCACAGGCTGGCTTCAGGGTACTTCGCCAGTGTTGGGAGTGCTGAGTCGTGCGCAGAGGTTTTCTGCCTGAGTAGAGTTTGTCTAATTAGGGACAGGGATGCGTCCTGGGAGCCGGAGGAGCCAGGTGGGCGTCCTGGGAGCCACACCTGGTTAGTTTAGATGGTTCCCTGGGCCTGCGGTGGGAAGGGAATAGAGCAGAATTGGCTCGGAGCCTCGACCTATCCTGTACAGTTGGGACAGAGATGGGTTTAAGAGCCATCCTGAGGGTGGTACTGCAGGGACGCAGTTGCTGATTGAGTCGGTGGGGAGGGATACTTTGCCAGGGTGATGGCAGGGTTTCAGGCCTGGATGGATGGCGCTGTCACTTTATGGGATGGGTATTACAGGATGAGATGTGGGGGTGTAGTTCTGGTCAGGACTTGGGGGTGGCAGTAAGTGGTGGATAGAATGGACAGGAGAGATTTTCCCGGAAAGGGCTGTGCTTGAAACCCTGTGGGTGCAGGAAGGAGAGAGAGCAAAAGTCATAGGTAGAAGTGTCCAAGGCTTTCTAGGCTCAGACCATTGAAGGAAGGAGGGTGGGGAACAGCCCATCCCCAGAACTGGGGGCTCCTCAGGGCCTGATGCTGAGTGAGGAACAGGGGTTCAGAATCCCTCGTTCTAAGCCTCCGCACCTTTTTTCAGGCCCTGCATTCTGTGTAGGTTCTCTCTTCATCAGCAGTCAGTATTTATTACACAAAGGATGGGAGGAGTCAGCTTCTTGAGAGAGGCTGGGCTTGAAGTCACAGCCTGTAAATGACAGAATGTGGTAAGAAAAAGCCCAAGAACCCTCCCAGACACAGGCTGGCTTTAGCAAAAGTCTGTCAACTCTGTTAAGTAGAGCATATACCAACCTATTGGGCTTCCTAGATGGCTCAGCAGTAAAGAATCTGCCTGCCAATGCAGGGGATACAAGAGATGCAGGTTTGATCCCTGAGTGGGGAAGATCCCATGGAGGAGGGCATGGTAATGCACGCAAGTATTCTTGCCAGGATAATCCCATGGACAGAGGAGCCTGGCAGACTGCAGTCCATGGGGTTGCAAAGAGCCTAACACTGAGCAGGTAGACACATACCAACCTATTAGGGATATTAAGAGACTTGGGGCACTCAGAGCAGTGCTAGGCATAGCAAATGTAGCTATCTTTGGAGTTCAGGGTGGGCCAGAGAACTGTGTAAAGGCTGGCACTTGGAGCTCACCAGGCCTCAGCATGGCGTAGGGTGGGGTAGGGGGTGGGCGTGGAGTGAGGGATCATCTTTCATAGCTTAGTCTTCTTAATAAATGGCAGAGATGGCATCTACTGACAGAGACAATTGAATCAAAGTGATGAAACTGTATGTGTGATATAAGTCATTCCCCTCTTAGAGTTCTAGAAAATTCTAAGAAATATCCAGGGATCTGGAAGTTGCCAAGCTTAAACGATTAAACTTTGCAAAAAGCTCATAAAAACTGCCAATTCCAGAATGTAAATTGGTGTAGCCACTGAGGAAAACAGTACAATGTTTTCTCAAAAAACTGAAAATAGAGCTTCCACATGACCCAACAATTCCACTCCTGGGTATATATCCAAAAACAAGACAAAGACAAACAAAAAAACACTTATTGAAGTTGAAAAAGATACATGCACTCCAATGTTTGTGGAAGCATTATTTACAATTGCCGACCAACCAGAATGTCCACTGACGGACAAATGGATAAAGAAGATGTGCTATAAATACAATGGGATACTACTCAGCCATAAAAAAGAATGACTTGGAGGGTGTTGTGTTAAGTGAAATGAGTCAAACAGAGGCAAATGCTGTATGATACCACATATATAGAATCTAAAAAAAATACCATAAACTAGAGAATATAACAAAAAAGAGGCAGACTCACCAATTTAAGAGAACAAACCGGTGGTTACCAGTGGGGAGAGGGAAAAGGGAGTGGCAATATAGAGGCAGGAGACTATGAGGTACAAATATTAGGTATAAACTACAAGTATATATTGTACAACATGGAGAATATAGCAAACATTTTATAATAATTAAATGGAGTATAACCTTTAAAACTTAAGAATCACTACATTGTATACCTGTAATTGATATATTACATGTCAACTATACCTCAAAAATATAATAAAAGAAAAAACCCTGCCAATTCCAAGGTTCCACCCAGACAAAGGGATTCAGAATCTCTGGAAGTGGCACTGAGGCGTAAGTGGGTTTCTTTTCTTTTTTTTTTTTTTAACTATTTATTTATTTTTGGCTGTGCTGGGTCTTCGTTGCTGCACTTGGGCTTTCTTTAGCTGCAGTGAGTGGGGACTACTCTGGTGGTGGTTTCTCTTGTTGCAGTGCACAGGCTCCAGATTACAGGCTAGTAGTTGTGACACACACGGGCTCCGTTGCCCCACGACATGTAGGATCTTCCTGGACCAGGGGTTGAACCACGTCCCCGGCACTGGTAGGCGGACTCTTGACCACTGGACCACCAGGAAAGTCCCATAAGTGGTTTTTATATGTGTTTGAGGTGACTCTGATAAGGAACCAGGGCTGCAAACTGTGCCCTAAACTTAACCCTTACCCTTAAAACCCTTACCCTTAACACTCTAAAGGTGACTTGGTTTCTCTCTAGAAGGGCTTCCTTGGGGATTTAGGGTCGAACATGCCTTTTCCAGGGCTTCGAGAGATTGTATCCTCTAATGGTTGCTTGAAAGAGACTTTTAATTCAGCTATTTCTATAGCAACGTGAGTAACTATGAAACCAAGACAATAGCTCTACAAGAAAATGAGACCAGAGCTTTTTCAGGATGGATGAATATGGAAGCCATCAAGACCCTCCAGCCTGGCCTGCCTTTCCAGACTGCTCTCTGCCTCTGCTGGGGGAGCCCAGCCTCTGTCCCCACCTCTCCTCTTCCACCTCCTGAGGCAGATTGCCCAGCAGTTGGGGCTAAAGGTCGAGAACTGAGCCACATGCCTCCAGAGATGCTCCCAGTTCAAGAGCAAAAATAGCTCAGTGTTCAGCCTCAGAGACTGCTTAGGCAACTTATTCATGATTTTTAAGTAAATGAGAAGAGAGCTCTACCTCAGGCAACCAAATAGTTGTTGTTGCTCAGTTGCCCAGTTGTGTCTGACTCTTTGCATGGACTGAAGCATGTCAGGCTTCTCTGTCCTTTACTGTCTCCCAGAGTTTGCTCAGACTCATGTCCATTAAGTTGGTGATGGCCATCCAACCATCTCAACCTCTGTCATCCCCTTTTCCTCCTGCTTTCAATCTTTCCTAGCATCAGGGTCTTTTCTAATGAGTCAGCTCTTCCCATCAGGTGGTCACAGTATTGGAGCTTCAGCTTCAGCATGAGTATTCAGGACTGATTTCCTTTAGGATTGACTGACTTGATCTCCTTGCAGTCCAAGGGATTCTCAACAGTCTTCTCCAAAACCACAGTTAAAAAGCAATCAGAAAAAAAAAAAAAGGCAATCAGTTCTTCAGCACTTAGCCTTCTTTATGGTCTCAAATCAGTACATGACTACTGGGAAAACCAGGTTTTTCTTTCTATAGAGAATTCCAGTTATTCAGAGAAGAAAGATGAAATCAATCAAAACTTTGCTGTTTTTTAAACTTTAAAGAATTAAGAGAGCCTAAGAAATGATCATCAATGGCTGCCAACATCATCAAAATGATGGGAAAATGTTCCACCTATGAAATATTCTTGCCCAAAAACTGAATTTGAATCTAGCTATCATAAGAAATTAAAAAAAAAAAAAATCTTTTTCAAATATCAGGAAGAAGCTAAGGTGATCCAGGTAGTAGTGGATTAGAGTTGGAGACATCAGTTAAGAATTTGTTTAGATATTGAGGGTTATATACAGAAACATTTTTGGATAAGTGTATATTCCAGAGACATTTAGTATACATACAAATGTCCTTGCTCTGTCAGCTGGGAGGGCCTAAATGAAGTGATTCCTTGGGAGCAACAAGCACATGCAGTGCCCAGATCTTGATTTCTGTTAGCATTTCCCAGTAAAAGGAACCAGGACTCCTTGGAGAAATGCTGCTTCAAGCACTGGGCCAGGAAATATACAGTGGATAGATAATGAGCTCAGAGCATCTTGTGACACCGGAAATTTAGGAAGTACACTGAAAATTCATCAATCAATCAATAATGGAAATATATATATATATAGAGAGAGAGAGAGCGAGATGGGAGTTTTTCAAAGCGGCAGGGACACAGGAGCCAACTGAAAGAACTCCCTACAGCCAAAGTTGAAACAGTGGGCAAGAAAATAAAGCTCTATTGGGTTATAACCCAAAGATGAAATAAATCTCCACAGGTCTACACTGATATAAATTATGAAAAAGTACATAAATAGAAAAGAAACAAGTCTCCTCCTCAGTAGTAGTTAAAATAATTTATATAGAGGCTCTGCCCCAAAGGGGTAAGTAAAACAGCCACTCCTCCAGTGTGGGCTATGAGCACATGGGGCCTAACAGAACGGGGTAGGGCGGGGGCTCCGTACCTGGCGAAACCTGATGCTGTTACCTCTGCGCCTCGGCCAGGTGACCCAGAGCAGCATCAACAGTGGTATGTCTTGTGGGTGCCATGCACTCGTGGTATGATGGTGATTGCAGGGGTGACTGCGTGAACTACCTGGTATCTCTGTACTTTTACTTCTAAAAATAAAGTTTTGTTTTTTTTTTTTTTTTAATTCAGGATGATGCAATCTAGACTGAAGGAAACTTTGCAAAAGAAATGAGCTGGTTCCTTCAGTAAATTAATTACAAGGGAAGAAGAGATGGGGGCAGAATCCATATATTAAAAGAGATTGAGGAGACATATCTAGTGAAGGGATTATTTAGATCCTAATCCGAAGAAAGAAAGACTATGGGGGAGATGTGAAGACTGAGTGGATATTTGAATTCTATAGGAATTATTGATCATGTTGTAAGTGTAATTGGATAAGGAAATGGCAACCCACTCCACTATTCTTGCCTCGAGAACTCCATGGACACAGGAGCCTGGTGGGCTACAGTCCCTGTGGTCACAAAGAGTCAGACACAACTGAGCGACTAACACTTTTAAGTGTAATAGTAGTGTGGCTTTCTACAAAAAAGATTATTTATCTTTTAGAGATACATGCTGAAATATTTATGAATGATAAAAAAAATTAGCCAGTGAGGGAGTAATGGTGAGACTATAAATAAAATCAAGATTGGCCACAAATTGATCATTTCTGAAGCTAAGGGATAGTTCCCTAACAAAGGCATACTATATTATTCTCTTTATATATAGTTTGATGTTTTTCATAGTAAAAAGTTAAAGAGCTCTTTGACTTCTCCTGAAGTTAAAGGTAAAGGTTATAATTTACATTTGAATAAAGCTTTGCATTTCACAAAACCCTTTCACAGAGAGGATCTCTTTTGGTCCAGGAGAGGGGGGGACAGGTGAGAGTTTGGTTTTACTTTTTAGGCAAAAGAAGACTGCAAGCATCCCCCATTTGTCAGAAAATTTTACACCATCCCATTTAATCCTCATAAAAGTTGCCAGGTGTTTCAAATGCAGAACCAAGATTAAGAACTGCTGATTTTGAAGACTATAGGATGGGAAGAGGAGGGAGGGAAAGGAGGTGCCCCCTGCAGAGAGCTGCCAGCAGGAGCCCATTGAGGTTTATCCATCAGTACTTACTGAAAGGGCTAGGTGCTGCTGCTGTTGTTATTAATTTTTAGGCATTCACATACCTGCAGTTACATCCAGCAGCCTTCAAGGAGGTGGCATTCTACAGAAGCCAGCTGTCTTCTTGATTATTTGCAGGCACAGCATCAATAATATCCACAGCTGTGTTGTCTGGAGCTCATCAGGTGGGTCCATTTCAGTTAGAGGACAGAATTTTTCAGATGCTTCCAGCTTCATACCTGGACCCCTCCCCGCTGAATACCCTACAAATGCCTCAAATCCAGCATACCCAGGAATGAGCTACTTCTCCCCCACCTGCGTCTCTTATACCCCTACCTCTGTGAATGCCTGTCCAGCCCGCCTTCTGGAAACCTAGGAGCCTCCCCCCGACACCCTGCTCCTTTGCCCACCCCAGGCAGCCCGCACTCCTCATCGCCTTCTCCTGGTCTCCACCCTCGATGCCCAGACTCATCACATGATGATCAGGCTTCATCTTTGCACCTGGATCAGCCTAATATTGCTTTATCTCAGACATTTTGCAAACCTGCCCTCCACACAGTCTCAAGTTACAGCTCAAAGCCATGTCTTCCTCAGGGGCTGCGCACTTCTAGGGATTCAGCAAAGTAAACTCAGCAGCTCACGTGTGTAGTTCTGTGGTGCCTAGTGGTTAGGGTTCTGGCCGTTCACTACCTTGGCCAGGGTTCAGTCCCTGCTTGGAGAGTTGAGATCCCGCAAGCTGTGTGACATGGCCAAAAAACAGAGTAGTGTTTAGGAACCTACTTCCCTGGTGGAGCAGAGCTTAAGATTCTGTGCTTCCAATGAAAGGGGCATGGGTTTGATCCGGTCAGGGAACTAAGATGCCACATGCCATGCTGTATGGTCAAAAATATAAATAAAAATAAATGAACTAAAAAAAAAGAAAACCAGCTCACATGTGAACTTTGCCTTCTGTATTAGTGATCTGTTGCTGAAATTTATTGTAAAAGGTAGAGGCTTAACAATAAACACATCTCACAGTGGCTGATGCTCAGGAATTACAGAATGGCTCACTAGATGGTTCTGGCTCAGAGTTTCTCATGCTGTTTTCATCCAGCAATCAGCATGGGCTGCATCAGATGAAGGCTTGACTAGGGCAGAAGAATTTGCTTCCCAGGTGGCTCACTGTATGACTGGAAGTTAGAACTGGTGGCAGAAGCCTCAGTTTCATGCCACACAGATCTTGCCATGGGGTTGATCGAGTGCCCTCATGACACAGTGGCCAGCTTCTTTCAGAGTGAGGCACCCAAGGGAAAGCAACCTGGGATCCATATCTTTTATGACTAGTGTCAGAATCGTACATGACTTCTACAGGATCCTCCTGACCACAAGGCCATCCCTGATGCCACATGATAGGGAGCTGCACAGACAGAGCAGGATACCTACCAGAGGTGAGGGATCACTGGGGTTGTCTTGGAGACCAGCCACACACCTTCCACTCAAACCTGCCATGGCCACCCTCACACTCGATGAACTAGTAGCATGAAAAGACGGCATATTCTTTGTGCCTGTAAGATCTTTGTCTCCTTCTTGCCTGAATTTTCCCCCAGCTTTCAGTTCAATTCAGTCACTCAGTCATGTCCTCAGCTTTACTGAGGTATAATTGACCAAGAAAAATTGTATATACTTGAGGGGTGCAACATGATGATTTGATATATTTGCTAGACATATACATTGTGAAATTACCACGATCAGGCTAATTAATGTATCTTATCACCTCCCATAGTTACTATTTTATGCGTGTGTGTGGTGAGAACACTTAAGATTTATTTCTTGGCAAATTGTAAGTCTACAGTAATACAGTATTATTAACTACAGTCCTTATGTACATAAAATCTCTAGAACTTATTCACTGCATATAACTGAAACATCGTGCCCTTTAACCAACTATCCCTGTTAAGTTTCCTGCTCCTGAGTGATAATACAACCGGAACAGTTCCGTGGCCAAACTCAAAGTCTGGGGGTAGGAAAATACCCACCTCCTATGACAGGAGGAAGAACTAAGAAGTTAAAGAGCAGTCAAGGGTCCAGGGAGGGGTGAACTGGAGCCAAAAATTCAATCTTTAAGAGCAGGAAAAAGCGTAATATTTTGGGAAGAAAAAACTCTAGTTGCTGAATGATTGTCTCCCAACTAAACTTACAACTCTGCTTTGCAAATACTCTATTAGCATTAAGATTTATTTTCCGTGTAAATCTTAATGGCTCCAGGAGAATCCCCGTGGACAGAGGAGCTTGATGGGCTGCAGTCCATGGAATCACAAAGAGTTGGACACCACTGAGCAACTGAGCACAGCACAGCACTCCTAATGAGTATTTACAGATATATTATTTCATAAGATATATTTGTTGGACTAAATTTCTGAATTTCCTTCTGAAGTTGGGGGAAAGCTGAGTATACTGAGGGCACTGGAGATGCAGCTTATGTTGTGGGTTCCTGCATGTGAAGTGTGTTGAGGCCTGGGCAGGACGTGGAGCTGGTCCTTGGCATCACTCAAGGGCCTTCCCAGAGCTGCTTTCTTCACAGCCTCTCAGCTCTCAACTGACTGTAGGCAAATTCCTAGTCAAAGAACTGGCTGAAAATGGCTTAAAGTGTTGACTTTTGGGGTGTGTTTGGATGTCAGTACTAGAATCTTAACTACCTAAGGAGGCCTTCAGGGATGAATCTCTAATGATGGGAGATCAGGCAGCCTGATAATAAAATTAATAATTCCTCCTCCAAAGTTGAGAGCATCTTAACAGCACTTAAAGCATGTGCACATGAGCCGCATGAGCAATTCCCCATGATTCAACATGCGACATTATCTTGCTTATTTTTTATGGCAATCTTCAGGCAAAGGCAGGAAACTGAGCTTCCAAGGAAATGACTTGTGCTTGATCTCACAGTACATGGTGAGAGTGGGTCCAGAGTCCTAGTCATCTGCGAGGTGGTTGGTGGTTTAGTTGCTAAGTCATGTCTGACTCTTTGCGACCCCATGGGCTGTAGCCTGCCAGGCTCCTCTGCCCTTGGGATTCTTCAGCCAAGAATACTGGAGTGGGTTGCTATTTCCTTCTCCAGGGGATCTTTCCAACCCATGAATTGAACCCAGGTCTTCTGCATTGTAGGCAGATCCTTTACCAACTGAACTATGAGGGAAATCATCTGGGAGCAAGTTCAATTGTTTTCCTTATGCAAACACAGATCACTATTTTTTTATGTGGACCATTTTTAAAGTCTATTGAATTTGTTGCAGTACTGTTTCTGTCTCATATTTTAGTTTTTGGATTTTTTTTTTTTTTGCCACAAGGCACGTGAGATCTTAACTCCCCAACCAAGGATTGAACTTGCACCCCTTGTATTGGAAGGCAGATTCTTAACCACTAGACTGCCAGGGAAGTCCCAGGAAGATCATTTTAAAATGATCTTTGCTGTGTGGTCACTCCTGTCCCTTTCCCCTCCCCCTCTCTGTCTCTGCCTCTCTTTCACCCCTTTCTTCTTCTCTTCCATTTTTCATTTTTCCTCCTTTATCCTGTTGGTGGCCTGGCCCCCTTCCCTTCTGACACAGTAGTTAAGGCACATGAATTGCCCCACCATCCTGAAAGAGGAGTGGAGTATCTTCCCGTCTTGAGCTGCTGTCTAATTTGCCTGCCTCCTTTATCCTGAGCCCATATAATGGACTGAGAGCTTTCACTTTGGCCCCAGCCCCAAATACATTAAATAATTAATTCCCATCACTCTCCTTTGTGCGCCTTATTTCTACATCACCCAGAATAGCTGGTGGCATTTCCCCTGCATAAAAAGAAAGCAGAGAGGTCAGTTGGCATTTCTGAAATATATATGTATTTACAAAGCCATGCACTAGCAGAGCTTCTTTATTCCTTCACTCCTGTGACTGATTCATAACAAGCAGTTTCCTAGCTCTCCAATTGCTCAGCCAATTTCCACTTACCATCTTGCAATCTGGTCAGTGATTGATGCCCACACTGAGTATGGCTGAGGGACAAAGCATTTTCCCAATGGTAAAATCCAAAAGGAATTTTCTAGTCATTTTAAGTCTGTGCTGCTGCTCCCAGTAAACCTGCTGGAAAGTAAACAAAGTGAGCTTCTTTTATAAGACATGGAGCTCTGATCCAAGATGGTATTTCTTCCTAGCTTTCCTTTCTGTGATGGCTGATACAGTGCACAGCATAAATCCTGGGGGATAACATGTTTTCCTTCTGCACCTGTCTTCCTAGACATTGTAGGGGACAAGAATAGGCCACTTCCAAATATGCCACTTTGGCATAAGGATTATTTTGAGCTGAAAGTAATTAAGAAACAGCAGATGCAGGAAGAGCTCTGTTAAAAGCATCATTTCCCATGAGAAAAGCACCCTCCCTGGACTGGAGAAAGGATAACATTTTTATCACTGGAGATGGGGCACCGATGCCGAGACATATCTGTGCAGACTCCTAACTCACCCCTTATCTGCCATCAGTTCCATGTGTCTCCTTGTCACAGCCCCACAGTTCATCCCCTTGGAGCTCAAATCTCTTTTCCCTCTATTTGTCACATCTCCACATATTGATCCCTGCTCTTTTGTCAAAATAGTGTTTAAGTTGTCAGGCCTGTTTCTTTGACAGCTTCACTTCTTTCTAAAAAGCACCCCTCCACACACACACATATGTCATGTAAAAACATTAAATAAAATATGTATCCTTTTTCTTCTGCTGTCTGTGGTCACTTTACTTTGAAGACTCCAGCTACAGAACCTAAGAGGGTAAGTTCAGTTCAGTCGCTCAGTCGTGTCCAACTCTTTATGACCCCATGGACCACAGCATGCCAGGCCTCCGTCCATCAGCAACTCCCAGAGTTTACCCAAACTCATGTCCATTGAGTCCGTGATGCCATCCAGCCATCTCATCCTCTGTCATCCCCTTCTCCCCCCGCCCTCTATCTTTCCCAGCATCAGGGTCTTTTCAAATGAGTCAGCTCTTCGCATCAGGTGGCCAAAGTATTGGAGTTTCAGTTTCAACATCAGTCCTTCCAATGAACACTCAGGGCTGATCTCCCTTAGGATGGACTGGCTGGATCTCCTTGCAGTCCAAGGGACTCTCAAGAGTCTTCTCCAACACCACAGTTCAAAAGCATCAGTTCTTATATCTACCTAAAGAAACTAAAGACCTATATATAGAAAACTATAAAACACTGATGAAAGAAATCAAAGAGGACACTAATAGATGGAGAAATATACCATGTTCATGGATCGGAAGATTCAATATAGTGAAAATGAGTATACTACCTAAAGCAATCTACAGATTCAATGCAATCCCTATCAAGCCACCAGCGGTATTTTTCACAGAACTAGAACAAATAATTTCAAGATTTGTATGGAAATACAAGAAACCTCGAATAGCCAAAGCAATCTTAAGAACGAAGAATGGAACTGGAGGAATCAACCTGCCTGACTTCAGGCTCTACTACAAAGCTACAGTCATCAAGACAGTATGGTTCTGGCACAAAGACAGAAATACAGATCAATGGAACAAAATAGAAAGCCCAGAGATAAATCCACACACCTATGGACACCTTATCTTTGACAAAGGAGGCAAGAATATACAATGGAGTAAAGACAATCTCTTTAACAAGTGGTGCTGGGAAAACTGGTCAACCACTTGTAAAAGAATGAAACTAGATCACTTTCTAACACCACACACAAAAATAAACTCAAAATGGATTAAAGATCTAAATGTAAGACCAGAAACTATAAAACTCCTAGAGGAGAACATAGGCAAAACACTCTCCGACATAAATCACAGCAGGACCCTCTATGATCCACCTCCCAGAATACTGGAAATAAAATCAAAGATAAACAAATGGGATCTAATTAAAATTAAAAGCTTCTGCACAACAAAGGAAAATATAAGCAAGGTGAAAAGACAGCGTTCCGAATGGGAGAAAATAATAGCAAATGAAGTAACTGACAAACAACTAATCTCAAAAATATACAAGCAACTTATGCAGCTCAATTCCAGAAAAATGAACGACCCAATCAAAAAATGGGCCAAAGAACTAAATAGACATTTCTCCAAAGAAGACATACAGATGGCTAACAAACACATGAAAAGATGCTCAACTTCACTCATTATTAGAGAAATGCAAATCAAGACCACAATGAGGTACCACTTCACACCAGTCAGAATGGCTGTGATCTGAAAGTCTGCAAGCAATAAATGCTGGAGAGGGTGTGGAGAAAAGGCAACCCTCTTACACTGTTGGTGGGAATGCAAACTAGTACAGCCACTATGGAGAACAGTGTGGAGATTCCTTAAAAAATTGCAAATAGAACTGCGTTATGACCCAGCAATCCCACTGCTGGGCATACACACCGAGGAAACCAGAATAGAAAGAGACACATGTACCCCAATGTTCATTGCAGCACTGTTTATAATAGCCAGGACATGGAAACAACCTAGATGTCCATCAGCAGATGAATGGATAAGAAAGCAGTGGTACATATACACAATGGAGTATTACTCAGCCATTAAAAAGAATACATTTGAATCAGTTCTAATGAGATGGATGAAACTCGAGCCGATTATACAGAGTGAAGTAAGCCAGAAAGAAAAATACCAATACAGTATACTAACACATATACATGGAATTTAGAAGGATGGTAATGATGACCCTGTGTGTGAGACAGCAGAAGAGACACAGATGTGTAGAACGGACTTTTGGACTCTGAGGGAGAGGGAAAGGGTGGGATGATTTGGGAGAATGGCATTGAAACATGTATACTATCATGTAAGAAACGAATCTCCAGTCTATGTTCGATACAGAATGCAGGATGCTTGGGGCTGGTGCACAGGGATGATCTGGAGAGATGATGTGGGGTGGGAGGTGGGAGGGGGGTTCATGTTTGGGAGCTCATGTACACCCGTGGTGGATTCATGTCAATGTATGCCAAAACCAATACAGTATTGTAAAGTAAAATAAAGTAAAAATAAAAATTTTTAAAAAAAAAGCACCAGTTCTTCAGTGCTCAGCTTTCTTTGTGGTCCTACTCTCACATCCATACATGACTACTGGAAAAACCATAGCCTTAACTAGACAGACCTTTGTTGGCAAAGTAATGTCTCTGCTTTTTAATATGCTGTCTAGGTTGGTCATAACTTTCCTTCCAAGGAGTAAGTGTCTTTTAATTTCATGGCTACAGTCACCATCTGCAGTGATTTTAGAGCCCCCCAAAATAAAGTCAGCCACTGTTTCCCCATCATACTGTTCATGGGGTTCTCAGGCAAGAATACTGAAGTGGTTTGCCATTCACTTCTCCAGTGGACCACATTTTGTCAGAAGTCTCCACCATGACCCATCTGTCTTGGGTGGCTCTACACAGCATGGCTTAGTTTCATTGAGTTAGACAAGGCTGTGGTCCATGTGATCAGATGGGCTAGTTTCCTGTGATTGTGGTTTCAGTCTGTCTGCCCTCTGATGCCCTCTCTCAGCACCTAGTGTCTTACTGGGGTTTCTCTTCCCTTGGACGTGGGGTATGTCTTCACGGCTGCTCCAGGAAAGTGCAGCCATTGCTCCTGACCTTGGATGTGGGGTATCTCCTGTCAGCCACTCCAGCTGGTAAAAGGGTAAAGGCAGTCTTTTCCCCCCTCCAGTATGCTCTTAAATGCAGGTTGATATTCCCTGGACATGTTTTACTTGTGAAATAGTTGAAAATCTACCTATTTCCTCTTCTGACCCAAAAACTCATCCAAGTGTCAGGGAGGAGGAAATTTCCCCTTTGCCCCTCTTGAGTTCTTGTGACTGGACTAAAAATGAAATTGACACCAGACAGAGTAACAGGGACTTGAACCTGGCCAAAATCCAGTTTAGGACTCCAACCCACGTGACCAGGACTCTCTCACTCTCTCTCTCTCTCTGGTGAAAAGATTTGATGAAGTAAGATTCTTATAGTAATGAGCACAGCACTGGACAATAATAGGCAACAAGCAAAGTCTTAGCTCCTCTAAGTAGTAATTATCCTTAGATGGATGTGCTACGTTCAACAAGATACTTCTGATAAGACAAGAGAAAAATAGGTGATTTATTTTATAGCCACGAATAAAAGTCTTTAATACTCCTTGGATGAGTTTGGGGAATACATCACAGAAAGGATTCGCTCTATCCTTACACATATGCACTTCTTGCTTGTTAGGCATTCAAGGGTAAAGTGGGCCAAAAGCAGGTAACCTGAGACATCTGGTCCCTGAGAAGCAGCTCAGCATGTCAGAGGCTGGGGACCAACCCCCCTCAGGAGCAGGCTGCCCACAGTCCCTGGAGACTCAGAGCAGTCGGCACTGAGTGGAAATGTGAAGAGCACGTGCCTTCTCCCAGGCCAAGGCCAGGGTGAGCCAACCCTGCTGGAGACCCAAAGGCACTAGAGCAGGACTGCTCTTCAGAAGACAAGCTGATCCATGTGCCTGTCTCCCAGTATAGACCTGGCAACACTAAGGCCCAAGTGTACTACTCTCTGAAGGAGACTGACAAGGGACTGAAGGTCGAGACCGCTGCTCTGTACCCATGTCCCAGAACAGAGGGCACCGACAGTGCTGATGGATTTTCACAGGCGCCTTGTCCACTGGGACCCGCTTGCTTCTGACAGTTGCTTCATGATGGTTCTGGGGAGGACCAACCCCTTCTGCCCTGGTGGTCAGCAACTGCTCCTCAAAGTAGAGTAGTTGGTCAACCTCAAAACAGTCGCTGGCTCGAGGCACCACTGTGTCCAGAGCCGCCCAGACCTCTGACTCGCTGGCTCCCCGCTGCCTTGCTCTCTTGAGGTAACTGTAGACCTCCTCAAACACCTCCGCTCCCAGCTTCTGCACAGCGGATCTGCCAGGCAAGTCAGGAAAGAGCAAGAAAAATTACACACTGAGAAACCGTACAGTCAGCCCTGTGTGTCTACAGGTGGTTGAAGGTAGGGGTGTGGAACCTGTGGATACCAAGGGTGACTGCACTGCCATTTTATACAAGGGACTTGAGCACCCATGGATTTTGGTATTTGCAGAGGGCAGGCACATTTTTGGAACCAATCCTCCGTGGATACCATGTTTGTGTTTTTTTGGATATCATGCTTTTTAAAATCATTAATTAGTGACTTTCCTGGTGGTCCTGGTGGCTGAGAGTCCGTGCTCACAAGGCAGGGGACCCAGGTTTGATCCCTCCACAGGGAACTAGATCCCACACACTATGCTCTCAGTGAAGGAGGACTGGTTGATCCAGGGTGAGACAACTAGATCCCGCATGATGCAACTAAGACCTGGAGCAGCCAAATAAATAAATAAGTATAAAAAAATTTTTTAATGAAAAGTGTTGTGTGATGAATTAGGTTGATGATTATACAGTCGTCCCTTTGGCAGGGCATTCGTTCAGGAGCCCTTGCAAATACCAAAACCACGGATGCTCAAGTCCCTTTTATAAAATGGCATCGTATTTGCATATAACCTATGTACATATCATGGAGAAGGCAATGGCACCCCACTCCAGTACTCTTGCCTGGACAATCTCATGGGCAGAGGAGCCTGGTAGGCTGCAGTCCATGGGGTTGGGAAGAGTCGGACACGACTGAGTGACTTCACTTTCATTTTTCAGTTTCATGCGTTGGAGAAGGAAACGGCAACCTGCTCCAGTGTTCTTGCCTGGAGAATCCCAGGGACGGGGTAGCCCGGTGGGCTGTCGTCTATGGGGTCGCACAGAGTCGGACACGACTGAAGCGACTTAGCAGCAGCAGCAGCAGCATGCACATATCATCTCTAGATTACTTACAATACATAATACAATGTAAATGCTATGTAAATACTTGTAAATACAATGTAAATGATATGTAAATTGTTGCTGGCTTGCAGCAAATTCAAGTTATGCTTTTTGGAACTTTCTAGAATTTCTTTTTCAAATACTTTTGATCCCCAGTTGGTTGAAGACACAGATGCAGAGCCCAAGGATACTAAGGGGCAAGTATAAATATTTTTATAACTTTAAGTGTGAAGAAATGTTTCTTTACTCTTCATTTTAATGAATTTGGTGAAAAGAAAAATCAGTTCTTTTCCCCCAGAATCTTAAATGCATTGCTGCTAGACAATAATGATAGCAATACTAACAATAACTGAAGGCATTAATCACAAATGCTTTCATTTATTTTTTTAAGCTTTTATTGTACAGTATTGTACAACCTTGTAATCCCTAGAACACATAGAACTGGGTTAGGTATTATGACAGATAAAAAGAAGTAACTGATCCTGATCTAGTTTACGGGCTTGTAATTATAATGCAAGATATATGCACCTTAAATTTTAATTTACATTTTTATATTAAGTCAGAGCTTACAAAATGTTTTTACATTTATTCTCTCAAATGACCCTTGTAAACTAAGCAACACATTGAATGTTCATCTCCATTTTACAGATGACAATAAGTATGTTGGCTTTCACAAACTTACACAGCTAATGGTTGATGGCACTTGAACTCAAACACAGGTCTTAGAACTTCAAGTGCTGGAGAGAGTGGCAGCCCTAGGGCCCCACATCCTCTAGCTTGTGTAGGTTTCCCACCTTTGCTAAGAGATTATCAGGACTGAACCCAAGATACTTCACATCTGTAGTCACCTCAGCCACTCCCAGAAATTCATACTTTCCTTGCTGACATGTACCAAACCACAGTCAGATCCTATCACTTCACTGTCTCAGACTCCTATAACATTAGGGTCTGGCCCCTTCCCTACTCTCATTTATCAGGCTGTGCATAATCTGTCTCCTGCCTTCCTCCACCAACCTGCTCTGTCTTGTCCACAGTTTGCTTTAGCCATTAGGTTCCAGTCACACCTACCTCTCCTTTCTGTTCCTCAAAAACAACCCAAGCTTATTCCTACCTCTGGGTCTGTGCACAAGCTGTACCCTCTTCCCTAAAATGCTTCTCCCTTTGATCTTTACATCACTGCCTCCTTCTTGCCATTCACGTCTCAGCTTAAATATCACCTTCTTGGAGAAACCATCCTTCACCAACAAGTCTAAGAGATCCATCCAGTTGTTCTACAGGATCACACCACCTGAACTATTTGCACAGCACATATTGCTTTTGGGATTTTTCTTCCATCTTTTTACATGTATCTGTTTGCTGTTGGCCTCTCTACTTCCCTAATTAGCATACAAATTCCATAAAGGAGGGACTCAGCACCTAGAGCAGGACCAGGCATTCAGTAGGTGCTCAGGAAAGACTTGGGGAATGAAAGAATGACCTAGACGGCCACTAAGTGCCATCAAATAGTGTCTCATGAAAGTTCCTGGTGGGGAAAATCAGGGATACCTTGTGGAAGAGGCGGAGGCACCATCTCACTTGAGCTGTAACAGCTGGTGGACGTGTGTGGGAGCAGCGGGAGACCAGTGAGGTGCCTGGCAGGTGTTGAGGATGTGCAAAGAAGTGGGCGAGAGCCACACGAACACAACATTAAAGAAACCTTAGAATGCGATTATTAATATTAATAGCTGATGATAAAGAAGCCCCAAATGTCCCCTGAAACCATACTAACAGTTCTTGCACCTTCTCTGTGTGCCAGGCTCCATTCTGAGCATCATCTCAGATCATCCCTTTAAATCTTCATAACAGTATAGATAGACATTATTGTTATTCCCATTTTACAGATGAAGAAACTGAGATACTGAAAATATATATATATATATATATATATATATATATATATATATATATATATGGAGAGGGCATCATGTAACCTGCCCACCAGCACCTAACTTTTAAGTGGTGGAGTTGGAATGTGAGTCCCAGTAGTTTCACTCCAGTACTCATTCTTTTCATCACTAGGATACGGACTTCGGATTCAGAGAGATCAGAGTTGGATCCTGGCTCTCCCTTTCACAGGCTGCATGACCTTGTGCCAGTTCCTTAACCTCTCTGAGCCTTGGGCTTTTCATATTTAAGTGGTATTTACACACACACAGGTGGCACAGTGGTGAAGAATCTGCCTGCCAATTTAGGAAACAGGTGATGGCAGGTTTGATCCCTGGGTTGGGAAGGTCCCCTGGAGTAGGAAATGGCAACCCACTCCACTATTCTTGCCTGGAAAAATTCCATGGACAGAGGAGCCTGGCAGGCTACAGTCCATGGGGTCACAAAGAGTTGGACATGACTGAATGACTGAGCACACACACACACACACACACACACACATTTAAGCAGAGTAACTGTTGCCTACCAGGAACCTGATAACCATTGTTTTACTCTCATGTACATTATTGTTGCTTCCCCAGTGGTGAATTACACAGTAATCCCACTTCAGTTCAACTGGGAGCTTCAAGTAATTTTGTTGTTCTGCTGCCAGTTGAGACACTATTTTAAATACTTTTATCTTTTCTAGCTGAATTTGGAGGGGAAAATGACATAAAAATACTGGTGGCACAGTGGGATTTAAGAAAAAGTAATTTTGCAGAGAGAAAACTGAGTTTAACAGAAAGCATTAAGAAACACAGATTATTCTTTAGACACAGTTTAAGGAAACCTTGAAAAATGATTTTAAAGAACATAGGAAATTCCTGTACATTAAATATGTATGAGGCACCACAGGAATAGAAGAGGGCCATGAGCTCTCCCTTTAATGCCACTGACTTTGGTGCTAACAAGTACCAGGAACCTTAATGAAGGGTGGATTTTGTACCACTTCTCTCCATGTCTAGTATTTCCAATGTCCATCCTGAATCTGGTGGGCAGAGACAGATGGCCACTTTACATGCTTGGGCAACACGTGACACCCCTACATGGGATGTGTGACTTTCAGGCCCTTTCTGAAAATGGTGGTGCAATAGGTTCTTGTTGGGTACCCGGTTACAGCTAACCATTCCTGGAAGGGCTATTTTATTTGTGATCTAAACATCCTCCAGCAAATGTTGATGAATAAACTCACTGTCTAAAAAGGAAAATCCATCTAGTTATAATTTATGAAACACAGCTAAAATATAGGGCATTGAAAGGTTGAGAGTAAGCAAATCTAAAAATAAAAGATATGCCAGGCACATAAAAACCAGAAGAAATATGCGTTAGTATATATGTTTTATGAAACAAAATAGATTTTAAGGGGAAAAAAAAGCCTTAATAGAATAAAAAATGCCACTAGATAATGAAAACAGTTCAATACACCAGGAAGAAGTGAAAATTCTAAATCTGCATGCCTCTAATAAAGTAGAATAAAAACACATCAAGTGCAGGACTTCCCAGATGCTCCAGTGGTGAAGAATCTGCCTTACAAAGTAGGGGACTCAGTTTGATCCCTGGTTGAGGAATTAAGATCCCATGTGTCTAGAGAGTCTACTTGCTGCAAAACAAACCAAAGCCAAAAAAAGAAAAAAAAATTTCATCAAGCAGTACAGGGAGAAATTGTCAGATACATTCTCATAATGTAGGATTTCAGTTATTGATATAGGAAAGCATTGGAAAAAATTAGTAACAGAAAATCTGAATATACTTATTAAGCTAGATTTAATAGATATATATATAGGACCCTTTCCCATCTGATGATTATAGCACCCACACTCTCCCCAGACTCTCACGTAACATTTACAAAAAACTGACCATATACTAGACAACAATTCAAGTTACTACACTTTTTAAACACTGATTTTTATATGAGATCTTGTTATCTGACCACAGTACAATTGTTAGAAACTTGTAACAAAAATATGTGGTAAACATTTCTGTGTTTGCAAATTTATTTATTCCAAATAAATTGTGGGTCAATAACAAAATCAGGCATGCCATAAACAAATTCATTTTAAGCCAAAAGAAAAGTGACAGGTGCTTTAAGATTTAATGTTGTAAGATTGCAGCATAAATCTTCTCTGACACTCAGAAAACAGGCTGTAATATTCCTGCAATGATGTATTTTAGTATTTTAGGAATCACAAAACAGAAAATTCTATTTCAGGGGTCTTTCCTGCTGTTATCTAAGATTTGAAAAGGGAAGGGAGTGTTTCCTGTGTTGTTTAAGGGGGAAAAGGGGTTAGTTTTATCAAAGGGAGGAACTATCCCTTTAGTTAGGTGGATAACTCAAGTAAAATGAACTTACATTCTCAAATGAAAAAAAGTGTATTTTAATGCTTTTTCATCTATTTTGTCCCATGCTTCATATCCTTAATAAATTTTATCCTCTTATTCAAAGTATTTTAAGTGTTTAAGGGATCCTAAATATCATCTTAGTCCAGATGCTTCACTTGCAGGCGGGTGGTCTTTGGGTGGATCACCATCCTGCTGAGACAGTGGCAGACCTGGGGAGTTGAAGGAAGCCTCCCATGGTTCTAAAGAAGCTGCTGCATGGAGAACCCCCCCCCCCCCAGTATGTATTTGGCTGATTTTCCAGCCTAAAGAGTGTCTTTCGGGGGAGCACTATGCTTACTCTCTCTCCTGTTTCCCCCAAGTCCTGTTTCTCATCATCCAAACTTCTTCACTAGCCTCTTCTCATGTTTAATTGTTATTTGTAAACAATATATTTATCACATCTATTTACCTTCCCATCAACTAGTGATTGCTCTGTAGTGCCCTCGCTTTCTCCCAGGGCTGTAAAGAAGAGGGCTATGTCAATGTAGTTCTTTAGTGTTAGTCCCTCAGTCATGCCTGACTCTTTGCAACCCCATGGACTGTGTAGCCTGCCAGGCTCCACTGTCTATGGGATTCTCCAGGCAAGAATACTAGAGTGGGTTGCCATTCCTTCTCCAAGGGAATCTTCCCATTGCAGGGATCGAACCCTGGTCTCCAGCACTGAAGGCAGATTCTTTATCAACCACCTGAGCCATCAGAAAATCAGTTCAAGGATGGCACACAAAAATGTGCTCACATTCTAAATATTATTTTAGTTGGAAGCAATCCCAAACTTACAGAAGAGTTACAAGTATAGTTCAAAGAACCCTTTTTTGGACTCTAGCCTTTGCTGACCTGATGTTTCTTTCTCCTGTATTTTGTGTGTATTCTTTACAAATAAAGACTGTGTGTGTGTTCCTTACAAATAAAGACACTCTCTTACATAACCACAGACCAACCATAAAAATCACAAAACTACCACTGATACATTACTGTCACCTAATTCTCCAGTCCATTTAAGCTTCCCCAGTTGTCCAAATTCACTTCATTTAGTTGCTCAGTTGTGTCTGACTCTTTGCGACCCCAGGGACTGTAGCACGCCAGGCTTCCCTGTCCATCACCAACTCCCAGAGCTTGCTCAAACTCATGTCCATCAAGTTGGTGATGCCTCATCCTCTGTGGTCCACTTTTCCTCCTGCCTTCAATCTTTCCCAGCAACAGGATCTTTTCCAATGAGTCAGTTCTTCACATCAGGTGGCCAAAGTACTGAAGTTTCAGCTTCAGCATCAGTCCTTCCAATGAATATTCAGGACTTATTCCTTTAGGGTGGACTAGTTGGATCTCCTTGCAGTCCAAGGGACACTCAACAGTCTTCTCCAACACCACAGTTCAAAAGCATCAATTCTTCAGCACTCAGCTTTCTTTATGATCCAACTCTCACATCCATACAGAAAAACCATAGCCTTGACTAGACGGACCTTTGTCGGCAAAGTAATGTCTCTGCTTTTTAATATGTTGTCTAGAAAAGCTGATCACAGCTTTTCTTCCAAGGAGTTAGTGTCTTTTAATTTCATGGCTGCAGTCACCATCTGCAGTGATTTTGGAGCCCCAGAAAATAAAGTCTCTCACTGTTTCCATTTTTCCCCATCTATTTGCCATGAAGTGATGGGACCAGATGCCATGATCTTCGCTTTCTGAATGTTGAGTTTTAAGGCAACTTTTTCACTCTTCTCTTTCACTTTCATCAAGAGGCTCTTCAGTTCCTCTTCACTTTCTGCCTTAAGGGTTCTGTCATCTGCATATCAGATTATTGATATTTCTCCCGGCAATTTTGATTCCAGCTTGTGCTTCATACAGCCTTGCATTTCACAAGATGTACTCTGCATATAAGTTAAATAAGCAAGGTGACAGTATATGACCTTGACGTACTCCCCAATTTGGAATTAGTCCATTGTTCCTTGTCCGGGACTAACTAGTGCCTCTTGACCTGCATATAGATTTCTCAGGAGGCAGGTAAGGGGGTCTGGTATTCCCATCTCTTTACGATTTTTCCAGTTTGTTGTCATCTACATAGTCAAAGGCTTTGGCATAGTCAATAAAGCAGAAATAGATGTTTTTCTGGAACTCTCTTGCTTTTTTTGATGATCCATTGGATGTTGGCAATTTGATTTCTGGTTCCTCTGCCTTTTCTAAACCCAACTTGCACATCTGGAAGTTCTCAGTTCACGTACTATTGAAACCTGACTTGGAGAATTTTGAGCATTACTTTGCTAACGTATGAGATGAGTGCAATTGTGTGGTAGTTTGAACATCCTTGGCATTGCCTTTTTTGGGGATTGGAATGAAAACTGAACTTTTCCAGTCGTGTGGCCACTGCTAAGTTTTCCAAATTTGCTGGCATATTGAGTGCAACACTTTCACAGCATCATCTTTTAGGATTTGAAATAGCTCCGCTGGAATTCCATTACCTCCACTAACTTTGTTTGGAGTAATGCTTCCTAAGGTCCACTTGACTTTGCATTCCAAGATGTCTGGCTCTAGGTGAGTGATTACACCATTGTGGTTATCTGGGTCATGAATATCTTTTTTGTACAGTTTTGGGTGTTCTTGCCACCTCTTCTTAATATCTTCTGCTTCTGTTAGGTCCATACCGTTTCTGTCATTTATTGTGCCCATCTTTGCATGAAATGTTCCCTTGGTATCTCTAATTTTCTTAAGGATATCTCCAGTCTTTCCCATTCTATTGTTTTCCTCTATTTCTTTGCATTGATCTCTGAGGAAGGCTTTCTAATCTCTCCTTGCTATTCTTTGGAACTCTGCATTTAGTTGGGCATATCTTTCCTTTTCTCCTTAGCCTTTAGCTTCTCTTCTTTTCTCAGCTATTTGTAAGGGCTCCTCAGACAACCATTTTGCATTTTGCATTTCTTTTTCTTGGGGATAGTCTTGATCACTACCTCCTGTACAATCATGAACCTCTGTCCATAGTTCTTCAAGCACTCTGTCTATCAGATATTAACCCTTGAATGTGTTTGTCACTTCTACTGTATAATCATAAGGGATTTTATATCGGTCATACCTGAATGGCCTAGTGGTTTTCCCTACTTTCTTCAATTTAAGTCTGAATTTGGCATAAAGAGTAGTTTTGAGTATTTCCTATTTTATTTTCATCCCTATTTCAAGTGGATTTGCTTTATCATCTTTGGATAAAAACGACCTCATATTTCTTTGAGTGAAAAGGAAGGAACCTTGTTCTTTAAAAAAGACTTCTATGTGTTAGTGCTGTGTCTGTTTCATACATTCATACTGGGGCATCTTGAGAGTGCTGAGAGCCAGCCTGCTCCACCAGGAGGCCTTGGTGAAGGATGGAGGGAGTGAGCAGCAGAGGCTGCTCTGCAGCTGTCACTCTCTGCCATGAGAGTGAAATAAGGCAGAGAGCAGCATCCAGGGGATTTTTGCCTCTGTTCTGAACAGTATTTTTAGCTTAACAGCAGAAAATATTTGACACCATCCCCTGCCTAGAAAGACCACAGGCAATTTCTCTTCAGGGAGAAGGAATGAGTTTCCACCGGTTCTGCTGTATCATCACGTTTCCAAACTCCCTTAGCCCTGTCCTGTCTCTCAGGTCTAACAAGAAAGTCTCCCTCTTGCCTAGCACTGATTTGGTTCGCAAACTATTTCTCTCCCAGTAGAAATCCCCCAATAATGGCTACATTCACATTTCCTGTTGCCAGATTAATTAGCCTCTTAAGGAATGTGAAACTGAAAGCAAAGGACTTTTGTCTCTTTTCTGGTCTACTCCCTTACCTGGCTTGGGGCCCGCTAAGGGCCTTTCTTAGTCATCTTTGTATCCAGCATTTTCCAGCCACAAAACTGCCCCAGTGTTACTCATTCAGCACATTTTTAATAAGAACCTAGTGCTTGCCAAGTTCTAAGATGCAGCCATAAGCCTGTGATCTCACAGAACTCATACTTAAGTGGGAAAATGACAAATCTAAAACAAAGAAATAAGGTAATTTCAGATTTTTGCCTTTTGCTGCAAATGAAATAAACAGGGAAACAGAAGAGTGAGATCACGGCTGCCTAGAAGAGGGCTTGAATCCCCCAGCAAGGAGGAGGCAGAAAAGGTGCTTCTAGGGGGCCTGTGGCCACCGGGCCTTGTGGGTTGAACCAGCTCCCACATCTTCCTGACAGACCTTCAGGTAGAGGAAGCAAGGCCCACCTCTAACATTTGTGGAGATGTAGCAAGAAGACCAATGGAGGCCCACGTGTGTCAAAATATTTATAAGTTGTGAACCAAGCTCATGAAGTGTTAAATAAAATATGACCTACCTTCTTACCCTGACAAATTAAATTCATAGAGACCTAGAAGGCCAGCTTCAGTATTCTCAGACTTCTGAGGTCTGCACTGGAACACGGCAGAGCTGGGTGAGCCAACCCCAACCCTCATCCCTAGATGCACACCCTGCCCCTGCCCCCCCTCCCTCCCCAGCCTGGCTCCAGCTCCTATTGTGAGGGGTCTCTGCACTCATGTCTGACACCTCAGCCCCTATGTCCAAGAGCCACTGATGCCTTCTGCAGATGGCCAGCCACCCTGTGGCCACTTGAGACTTAGGGCAGTGTGACCTGGTAGCACAGACCACCCATGGGAGGAGGGCCTAAGGCAGAGGCCCACAGATTCTAGAAATGAACTTAGGTCATTTGGGCAGAGAATTGCAGGGACCCAGGTGACCAGGGCACAGTCTAGAAGAGGAGACCCAGGCTCTGAGGACGCCAGTCCCCTTGGCCCAATGGGCTACTGGGAGGATGACCAGAGGGGCACCCTCAACAGGCAGGCCCAGTGCTGGCCTTTTTGCCTGAGGCCTAGGGATGAGACTAAGAGGGAGGCTGCCTTTGTCAATGTGATTAAGGAAAGCCTCTCTGGGGGGCAGTGGTAGGAATGGCATTTGAATGGAGACTTGGATGGCCAGGTTCACTGGGGAGCAGGGCATTCCCAGATGAGGGAAGAGGTGGCCAGGCAGGTTAAGCTCTGCGTGGAAGGAAAGAAGACGGGAGTGATGGAGGCCTGACTCAGAGCAGCAGAATGACAGGCAGTGAGGGTAGACGCTCAGGCAGGACAGAGAGCTTGGAGGATGAGGAAGGGGTCCTGCCTTGACCTGTATGCAGTGGGGCCTTTGAAGGGCCAACAGGATCTGAGCCTTGTTATAACCAGATCACTCTGGTCCTGTGTGAAGTGAGTGAATCACAAGGAGCCACTGTCAAGGGCAAATCAAGAGATTTGAGCACCATGCAAAAGGCTTCAGTGCCCTTGATGTAAAGATCCTTGTGACTAGTTCTTCCCCAAATTTTAGTACCAAGAAAACTCTCCTACTAAGCTGGTTCTTGTTGACTCAGAGGATTTCTCTTCTTGTTCAGGCCACCTGGAAGCTCAGAGCTGAGCTGATGCTTACTTGCAGGGTAAACTGTTCAATTTACCATCTGGCATCCAATCTCTCTCTCTCTCTCTCTCTCTCTTTTTTTTTTTTTTTTTTTACCATTCCATGCCTCGTACAGAACTTCCCTGCCCAGCTGGGGATGGAACCCATGACCCCTGGATTGGAAGCATGGAGTCTTAACCACTGTACCACCAGGAAAGTCCTCTAATCTCAATTTTGTACATCACTTCTGATATATGTTTTTACAAACTTTTCTCAAAACACCAAAAATTATATGTAAACAGCAAAACTAGTTAGAAATGTAAGAAGTTGGGATGCAAGACACTGGTACCTGACTAGTAGTTCCTTTGGCAACAGGTACACCAGAAGTTGTTTGTGTGTTTTGTTTTTGATTGCTTGGTATATTGTAATTGAGGGGCAGGTAGTAAGGAGCTTTTAAATCCCTGTTAACCTTTGATACTAAAAAATTGTAGCAACTTGTTGACATTCAGTTTCTAATCTTTACAAACAAATGAATGCCATGGCTTTTTACGACTCTCCGAACATTATTACAAGGATGTCATAAAACATTTTATGATATACAAAAAAGTGTAAAATATAATACAGTGAACAAGCATATCCAACTCCCAGTTTATGGAGTCAAGCATTAGCAAATGAAGCTGAAGCTCTGAATTCTCTCGCTAATTATAATCCCTTCCCAATCCTCAGAGGTAACCACTATTCTGAATCTGGTATTTTATCATAAACAAGCATTTAAGATATACTTTTATTACATATGTAAGTATGTATCCCTCAAAAATAAGTAGGGCTGTTTTGTGTGTTTTTACACTTCCAGTAAGTGGTATCATACTTGGGTTTTTTCTTGCCTTTTTTTGCTAAAATTGTCGATATTTGCCCCCTGCGCTGCCAGAGCGTGCTGATTTTCTGTTTGTGCCAGCCCATGACTATTCTGAATTTGTTATCCTGATGAAGTACATTTCAGGTTGTTTCTACTACCCCCACCCCATCACTACCACTTTCACTAACAAAGCTGCTGGGAACATTTGTGAAAACCCTTTTTGGATTGTTTTTACTTCAAACTACAATATATATGTATATGTGTGTGTGTGTATGTGTGTGTGCAAAACCAAGCCTTTCAGAGACAGTTCCTACATAATGTAATTATTTTCAGAATGACTTACCATCATTCATATCCTATCTTTTAGAATGAATCCAAGATGGATATTTTATAAGAAAATACAATCTAGAGAGGGATAGAATTACAGAACTTTTAAAAAGTCCTGCAAAGTAACAAGGAGTCATCTAATCAAATGCCTTCATTTTATAGGTGAGGAAAGTGACTCCAGGATGGGGGAGGGGCCTCCCCAGTGGTGAGCACTGAGCTTCAAGAATGGACTCTATACTGGCCTCTGTGAAGATGGACATACATGGGAGATAAACATAAAAAAACAAATCTCCAGTAGACAAGGCACCATGAGACGTGGACCACTTGGTGAAGTCCTTCCTGGCTGAATTATGACTGTGCTTCTCTTGGTCAATTCAAACCACTTTCTTAACTTTTCAAAAGTCAGTTTCATCCTAGCTTTGCTGGAGTCAAAGCAAACAGCAGGAGATTAAACAGATTTTCTAATCAAACACAAGAATAATTGGATTTGCAAAGGAAAATGAAAATAAATCACAAAGGAAAAGAAATTAGAACATAAATATGTTTGGGAGAATTCCTCAGAACAAGAGTAAGTTGTTATAGTTGGGAAACTACAGGTTTCCTTGGAGAAGAATGAATTTTAAAAGCTGCCTTTCACTTGATTAGATTCTGTAAGAACTCTCTCCTTGACGAAACTTTAGTTAGCCTTCTCTGTGTCCATCTTCTGCTCAAGGAGGCCTCATCCTTGGCTGCAGCCTCTGTCCCGCTGGGCCCAGTTTAGCAAGGATTCCCACGCCCTTCATACCTAAGCGATTCCCCTTGGCAATCTTCTGTCCACTGACTTCCTTCCTGCTCACCGGCTACACATCCCCAGCCGTCCCTGTTGTACTCAAGCAGAGGTCAGTCTCTCTCCCTTATCGCAGTAGTCTTGAGTAAAGTCTTCCTCACCTGTTTGATTTCTGTCTGGTGCAATTTTTCTGAGACAGATTCACGTCTCAGTGCCAGAAAGTTATTGGGTCCAGGGCAGAAACTGCCCATAGTGAGAAGGGCTGTGTCTTGGTTAACCTGAGACGGTCTCAGTGCCTGCCTGACACAGAAGCAGTCACCAGTGGCGCCCGTTCCATTGTCAAAAGGGTCCTGGTTTGGATAATAAAGTATATGGTCGCCTACGTGTGACGTGAAATTTACTGGCTAAATTGTCATTGAGGACCTTAATGACAAGGGGACCTACTGGACTTCAAAATGGTGCTATAGCAACTACAAAGGACAAAAGAGAGCAGACTCTTTAGATGAGAACATCTCCTTTTAGTCCTGACTCCCCCTCCACTCCTCCCCCACTCCAAGACATACATAGTTACATTTGATTTGCATCATTTTATGTCCCCAATTAAAATGGTTCTCCATGAATAAAACATGATTTTCACCACTTTGTAGCTCAACATGTTCACTCGTCACCTTTATTGTACCTCTCCCTTGATGACTACAGATTGGTTTATCACAGTATATTTACCATCAACGAGACATGCATTCCAGAGAGGAAAGGAGGGAGGAGATGAGCCCAGGAATGCCAATGTGCCACAGGCCCGAGGAAAAACAGCTGAGATCCGGGAATCACACCTCATTCTCTGCTGAGAACCAGTAAAGGACTGAAATGAATTTGCAAAACAATAACTGAAGCTGACACCTGCTCTTGACAGGTGGGGGCAGACCAATTTTGCCCTGTGCTTTCACCTGCTGTGGATGCTTTCACCTGCTGTGGAAAGGGACAGGTGGGAGGGATTCCCCTATAGCCTCCTGCCAGGAAACACTGGGTTTCTTGTCTTCTGCCCTAACCCCAAAGGAGGAGAGCCTTCATTAAGGTGAGGTTTGTGAGTAATTTTGAGCAATGGCTTTTATAGTTACTTTCACTTATTTGAAACTATCTGCAAGAGGCCCTTATCTTGCAGAGTGCTCCCAGGTCCGATGGGATGGCTGTAAACTCTGTCAGCAAGATCTCAGGCTCTGGCTTTAAGATTCAGATGGGCCGGGGGGCGGAGGGAAAGGATTGAATTAGGACCATCTCCAAATTTCCTCCTACTGGGAAAGTCAAAGATTTTATCCTCAGCTAGGTTTGATAGCCCCTGTTTTAATAGGCAGGAAGATTTGAAAGAAGAGAGAGCAAGGCCACTGAGGGAGACCGGCCTCTACTTCAGCACTCCATGTGTGACCCGCAGGAGGAGATGGTCAATTTAGAAAGAGGAACCAAGGCTGTCAGAAGGGTACTTTACCCTGGAAGCAGGATCCCGCCTGCAGCATCGCCCCTCAGTGGAGCTGGTTGGAAATGCAGACTTTCAGGACCCACCCAGACCTACCGGATCAGATTTTTCTTTTCAGAAGACTCCAAGTGATTCACGTGTGCTTTAGAGTCTGAGAACATGGGCTGGAGCTGTGGATGACATTTTGAATAGGAGGACTCCATAAAGCATTTCAAACTATGATGAAGTTTTGAAGAAAATTCTGATGTTTTTATGGGATCAGGCCAGCTTTCCAAGCTCTGAGGCATCATTTCCCATACCACACCCTCTACAGAATTACTGAACTTAAATTTCTTACAGTATGAGTTTAAATCTGATAAGAGTAATGCTTCCATTGATGGGAGTCTTCATCAATTTCAGGATGACTCTCTTTCTCATCTCTTCTCTCTCTCCTTCTCCCTAAATCTCGGATGTGCAGCTTTACATTAGTAATAATCTTGGATTCATAACACACTCTCAGCATCGTGTTTGTCTTAAAAGGAGGACACCAGCCTTGTCTGGGTTAGAGACTAGAAACTATAGTCTGTTTGGCAGTTTGCTGGGTTTGCTTGCCCATGTTTGCCTGACTCCTAATTCTGCATTGGCTAGAAGCCTCTCTGCTTAAATAAGCAAGAAACCTCTCTCCCTTCAATTTGGGAAATATTCTATTTCAGTTTTATCTTACTGATGATCTAAGAAGTAACAAGCAAGCAAAAACCTATGTTAATAGTTTTCCCACCTTTTCTTTGTATCTGGGACAGATATAGCAGAAATTATTTGGTGTGAAATGAAGTTTTGATTAGTTCGAAAATATATTAGACGTGTATAATCAGTAGTCTTGGGAGGAAACAGAAAGAATTAAATTGAACTATGTGGTTTTAGTTGAACTATGTGAAACTGCCAGTTTTACAGGTTAAAAAAGTCAAATATTGGCAATTTCATTTAGTCAAACTAGTTAGGATGTTTCAATTAAGATTTTCTTGACATAAGAAATATTCAGAGGTTTGACAGTGCTATTTGTGGAGGCTGAGTTGTCTCTTAAAAACAATTTTTTTTAATTAATTAATTTATTTTTGTCTGTGCTGGGTTTCTTTGCTGCTTGGGTTTTTCTCTAGTTGCAGCAAGTGGGTCCTCCTCTCTAGTTGCAATGCTTGGGCTTCTCACTGTGGTGGCTTCTCTTGTTGCAGAGCATGGGTTCTAGAGTGAGTGGACTCAGTAGTTGCAGTTCCTGGGCTCTAGAGCACAGACTCAATTGTTGTGGCACATGGGTTTAGTTGCTCTGAGGCATGGAGGATCTTCTTGGATCAGGGATTGAACTCATGTCTCCTGCTTTGGCTCATGGATTCTTTACCACTGAGCCACCACAGAAGCCCTGAGTTGTTTCTTTTATTTGGGGATATTTTTTGGAAGTTGGGGCAAATGCTTTGAAGACTAGACCACTATCTTTCTATTCTAAGCAGGCAGGGGAACATGGGCTGTGGGAAGGTGAAGTTTGGTTACAGATTTAGGATGAATGTATGTGTCCTTGAGGGAGGCTTATAACCTCTGAATCTGTGAAATATATAAATGGTGACACAGAAATATAGATAGTTGACACACAAACTGGAGTGAGTTTCTTTTCTACTTTCTTTCTACAGTCAGGTATAGTTAATACTTGAACTCTGATAGGAGTAAGAAAAGAAAACATTCCCCCTTCCCTACGTCAGCATCACTCTTTAGTTAGAATGAAAGGAGAGGAGTGAAGTCAAAGTGAAGGGTAAGAATCTCTTCCCTTTCTTGGTTAATTGTCACAGTCACACCTTCAGTTCAGTTCAGTCGCTCAGTCGTGTCCGAGTCTTTGCGACCTCATGGATCACAGCACGCCAGGCCTCCCTGTCCATCACCAACTCCCGGAGTTCACTCAGACTCATGTCCATCAAGTTGGTGATGCCATCCAGCCATCTCTTCCTTTTTCCTCCTGCCCACAACCCCTCCCAACATCACAGTCTTTTCCAATGAGTCAACTCTTTGCATGAGGTGGCCAAAGTACTGGAGTTTCAGTTTAGCATCATTCCTTCCAAAGAAATCCCAGAGCTGATCTCCTTTAGAGTGGACTGGTTGGATCTCCTTGCAGTCCAAGGGACTCTCAAGAGTCTTCTCCAGCACCGCAGTTCAAAAGCATCAATTCTTTGGTGCCTGCTGTATTCCATGGCATGGTGGGCATAATTCTATGATAGGCCAAACTGCATCATGTTCTAATTATGTATTCAAGTGTGCTGGTCCAAGGGTCACACTTTGACTTGAAGGTAAGGAGTGCATGCTAAGTTGCTTCAACTGTGTGACTCTTTGTGACCCTATGGACCATACCTGTCAGGCTCCTCTGTCTCTAGGCAAAACTGGAGTGGGGTGCCATTTTCTTCTCCAGGGGAATCTCCCCGGCCCACGTCTCTTGCCTCTCCTGCACTGGCAGGTAGGTTCTTTACCACTAGTACCACCTGGGAAGCCCCGACTCGAAGGTAGAGACCATGCCTTAATTGTGATGACGTGCCCAGTGTCTTCAAGGCAGCTTGGCAGACAGTAGGTGTCAGTAACTGCTATATGGCAAAATTTAACATTTGTAGAACAAATGATGGCTTTTAGTAACTAATCACACTAACAAAAGTTGAAAATATTACATTAAAAATCTTTGTGGATTATGGAAACTAATTTAGCAATAAATATCAAGGGCCATATCCTATGAGCCAATAATTATAATGAAATATTATAACCTATGAACAAGTAATTACATTTATCTTCAGAAAGGCTTTGAAATTCAAAAACAGCATTTGGTTAAAAAAAAAATGTTACATACAAGTTGGAAAAACTGAAAACAACTTAAAAATCCAAGAGTAGGAAAACATTTTTTTTGAATATTTAACAACGTTGGAAAATGTTCAAGGAAGGAAGGGGAGAAAAATGACACATGTCCTGCTTTTGTTTTAAACTTTAAAAAACCCTTTAAACTTAGCATCACGTTACAAATATGTCCCAAGTATTAAAAATTCTGCCAAAGCAGTGTTTGTAATGGCTATAGAGTTCCTTTGGATAAAAATACAATAAGTTATTAATTGTGTTTTATAAATGTACACAAGCTTCCCTGGGCTCAGCAGTAAAGAGTCCACCTGCAATGCAGGAGATGGAGGAGATGCAGGTTTGATCCCTGGGTCAAGAAGATTCCTTGGAGGAGGGCACGGCACCCACTCCAGTATTCTTGCCTGGAGAATCTCATGCACAGAGGAGCCTGGCGGGCTACGGTCCATGGGGTTGCACAGAGTCGGACACGACTGAAGGGACTGAGAATGTGCACACACACTAAAATCACACATAGATGGGGCAATATGCATATTGTCTGGCACCTTCTTTTTCTCAGCTAACAACATTATCTAGAGAGCTCACCACAGAAGCAAATGCAAAACTTCCTCAATTTGTTTTTTGTGCTGGGATACTATTCCATTGCAGAGACATGCGCTGCTTTTTTCAAAACAACTTGTATTGATACTTTCAGCTATTTCTAGCCTTTTGCTATTAAATAGTCCTGTGACTGACACTTTTGACATATATTCCTGTGTATTTATGCAATTATATCTATGGGATAAATTCTGATACTGCTGGATCAAAGAAAATTCTTTTTAAGAACTCCAATAGACATTGGTAAATTGCGCTCCAAATTGTTACACCAATGAACGCTGTCTTGAACACTCCACAAGGGCACTTCTTCATTTAAAATAGAAATAATGGATGGGATATATTTGCATGGGTGTATTTGAAACAGAGTTCATGAGCTCCAGCAATGCACAGAGTCATGAAAACTGGGTCTCCCTCCTTCCTCCCCTACTCCCTTCCCACTCTGCTTTCCCTCCTTCTTGCCTTTTTTCCTTCCTTCTTTCCTTCTCTTTCTCTCCTTTCCCTCCATCTTTCTTCCTTTCTTCCCTCCCTCCTGCCCTTCCTTTCTTCCTTCCCACCATGTTACGGGAGGAGAGACATGCAGGAAATTAGAGTGAAGGTCATGTTCCTGTTAGAGAATTAGAAGAAAACAGGAAATGGGCTTAGCTGGAGCAGGCTGCTCCCTCTGGCAGGACAGATGCTGAAACTGGACCCATACAGAGGAGGTCAGCGTGGCCCGTCTGAGGATGATATACAATTCCGTGAAGTATTCCATATGTTACAGTAACTGTGATGTGATGATGTGCTCACTAACCTTATTGTGGTGTGCTGGGCTAAGTCACTTCAGTTGTGTCTGACTCTTTGTGACCAAATGGACAGTAGCCTGCAAGGCTCCTCTGTCCATAGGATTCTCCAGGGAAGGATTGCCATTTCCTGCTCCAGGGATCTTCCTGACCCAGGGATTGAACCCGTGTCTCTTACATCTCCTGCACTGGCAGGTGGGTTCTTTACCACTTGCACTATCTGGGAAGCCTAATCTTATTGTGGTAATTGTGTCAAATCATGATGTACAAACCATCACACTGTATATGTTAAAAAATGAACTGAGGCATATTAAAAAATTTAAGAGTTTATTGAGCAAAAATAGATTTGAATGGAGTGGTGTTAAATGACAAGTGGTGAAGGCCCTCCACTGATGGGAGCTCAGGGAGAGACTCTCTAGAGAAAAGGTGAAAGCAAAGTGAGGAAACGATTGATGATCAGCTTCAGCCTCAAGCCTGATGGGTGGTTTGTGCTCAGCTGTCCTTGAGTTTCAATTTTGTAACCTTGAGGCATATACAAATTTAGATTTTGGCTTGCTGTTGTCAGCCGCAATAGCATGAAAGCCACACTGAACTCATGACCTACCAGTTTAATTAACCTAGTATACACCTTAACCTTAACAACATTGCATGTCAAATGTATCTGGAGAAAGCAGGAATGAAACTTGGAAGCAGACTGTTATGGGGAATACAGTACATAGAAATAAATCTGCAGGGACAGTTTGGATGTGTCTCATTTTCCTGGGCACAGAAAGGATTCAGGGAGGATCCTTGTTAAGATGCAGATTCTGATTCCGCACGTCTAGGGTGAGACCTGAGGTTCTGCATTTCTAATGGGCTTGCAAGTGACACTTATGCAACTGGTCTGGGATCACACTTTGAGCAACAGCACTTAGTTGACAAAGCCTCCTGCCAGAAACCACAGGGGCAGCAGCAGCAATCAGTGGGGAGGGGGTGAGCATTACTGTTAGAGTCAGGAGCGCCCCTGCAAGTGTTACAAGGTGACAAAGAGATGGCAGGCTCAGCCTGTCACTGCTATTTCATCCACCAGCTCCAGTCGTTCCCACCGCAGCAAGGGGGCCAAGCAAATGCTGCATGAAACCTATGCTTACGTCCCCCACTCCTACAGGAACCCTTACCTTTAAATCAGATCATATTCTATTTGCTTCATCTCCATAAGTCAGTAATAACTTCTGTCACACAGAGTCCTTCAGTATTTCCTTGATTCGAAGAATACCTGATGTCACTGACTCTGTGCAGGGTTTAAGCAACAATCACTTGCCTTTGGTTCAGTCTGCCCACAGCCTGCAGCTGGAGGGACAGAGGCCCTGCCTGCTACTTTCTTCATGAGATGAGATGAACACAGTACAACTACTGTCCGAAGGCCCAGAATTAATACGTGGCCTTACAGCACTGCAACTTCCCCTGGATTGGGCTACTTGCAAGCTTCTCTGCAACCTCCCCATATTCCACCAAGATATCTTCTGAAGTGTTACATTCGGCGAAGCTAAGGGTGCTAATCTATGTTTAGGAACCAGGATACTGCTATATTTAAGTCTTCCTGTGTGATTGTTTCCTTGCCATCAATCCTTGTAAATCAAGAGGAGTTTAAATGTTAACTTCAAAAATTCACAAGCTGCAGCTGACAGGAACATTCTTTACCTCCCTGATCCAAGCAGACAATGCGTGATGCTGGAGGGCTAGCTGTTACCTCTCTCAGCTTCTGAGCAAGGATAGGGAGCCCAGATGATACCTGAGGACACACACACACACACACACACACAGTACAAACAAGAGCTCTGGTTTGAATCCTTAGGGAAACTAGCTAATGCTTGCTCTCCTTTTCAAAACATAATCAAGAGGACAAGACTTGAACAAGCACAAGTCTTAAGAACTTTGTCACCTGATGAAGCTGTTCAATGTATCCTCTGTGTTTATTTATACTCAGAAAAGTATTTGCATCTAAGAAATAGGTTCTGTGTAAGTGAATGGTATATTCTTCTAAAGCCTGGCGGACACTCAGGGTCAGCTTTCTGAGTAATAGACACAAATTAAGGATCCATGAGAAAAATTTCTAATACACTTGTATTCACTTTAAATTTTGCTTTAATTAAGGATCATTAAAATATATGATGGTTAGCAATTGGGTTGTTTTTATGCTTGATTCATGATTTCATTTGCATTAAATCAGAGAGGCATAATGTTTCTTTCCTTTTTCAAGAAATTAGGATGTATAAACTCTATGTTTATAACAACCACAAAACGATTATCTACCTGGTGTACAAAAGAAAACAAACAACTCTTTGAGAGTTATCTTTATATATAAACACATCAAAAGCCATACAGATCTTTATGCATTTATATGGATGATTTAAAAGAACTATGAAATGGGAGCTTAGAGAAAGGCTTGTTTCAGGACCATTGAATGTCAAGACTCTTTTCCACCAAGGATGCTGAAGGAACTGCTCAGGTTTCATTGAGGAACAAGAAGTACATAACCCTGGTCTGCTCCAAGGACACCTTTGTCATGGGTGTGCTGGCAGGCTGCACCAGTCCCAAAACTATTGCCTCTGTTTCAAACCCACTCTTTCCTACTTGCATTGGGATGCTGAGCCCATGTCTCTGCTGACCATATTTTCTCTTTGCCAGCAGCTTTCTACTAGGCTCCGCCAGAAGGGGGTGCCAGAGGGAGACAGGTGAGCAGGAGAACTTCCCTCCCATCCCTGTGAATGTCAGGCTGACCCGCTCCCCACCAGCAGCCAGTGAATTCACTTTTGGTTTCTCCAACCTGTCCAACTTTCCTGTAAACCCTCAGAGACCCCAGCACAAGAAGCTGGCACTCTCTTTTTCTGCAACCTGGGCACCACACTACGGGGCCCCTCTGCAAGCTCAGAGCTATTAGCATGAGTGACCCAGCAGTCTCCTCCTGAATGTCTGAGTCTCTGTGCCCAGGGCCCCTCCTCCAGGCTTCTGAGTTTTCATATCCCAATCTCTTCCTCCTACTCTTCCAACCTTGGTGGCAACCATTTCCTGCACTTGCTACTCTGAGATATTCCAGTATCCCCTGTGTCTTCTTGGCTCCCTAACAACTCAGTATTACACTCTCTCCACTAGAGCAACTGGTGTGTACCTTTTCTCAACAGGCCCTACCTATGGACAAGCTGGCGGAGAGGCTGGGCAGGGGTCCTTCCCAAGATGTGTTCTCTGAACACAGAAGATGTCCTTATGCGATCTGTTGTGTGATTTGATATTAAATCAGCTGTAGGTCAAGCTACCTGGCCCTTACCAAGGCATCAGAGATGAGCACAAGAAAAAGTTGTTCTGTGATCTTCCACCTCCATCCACTGCTACCCACGTTCTAACAGGAAATGGGAATGAATAGGCTGTGAGGTGGTAATGACAGAATTCTACAACAACTTCCTCAGTGTACACACACTCACAAGCAGGTTTACACACTCATGAACATACACCCACACACCACGCCATACACAGTTTTTCGCCATTTCTTCAGTGAGAAATTAAAGCAATGAGAGGGATTTCCAGAGAGGAATCTGGAGAGCCACAACCAAGACACCAGGTGTGGTTTGTTGTTTTAGTTGCCAAGTCATGTCCAACTCTTTATGACCCCAAGGACTGTAGCCAGCTAGGCTCCTCTGTTCATGTGGTTAGATGAAAAGAATTCTACGTCGTTAGCAGAATAAATGCCAGCAATGTTGGGGTTGCAGTTGACATTTATTTCCCTATACGGTGGACTAAAAAGTAAATGCACCTTGATTTGAAATACTTTTAAATGAGTGGGAAAATTCCCAGTAATTCATTTATTTTTAGGAAAAGCATAATGCTAAAGGGCTGCTTGTTCAGATGTCAACCCAGGAGGCAACACTCTAACCGGAACAAACACTCCTGTTTTTGCAGGAGGCAGTCATGTGCTGCACGAGTCTTGCTCAGGCAAGTTCCCAAGAACCTTTTGTTCATGCTGCTTTAACACAGCAAGATTGCACACAAGGAAACACTGTGTGAAAGATGTCAGGTATGTTGCTTTGTCTACAACAGTGAGGACTGGAAATAACTCCTGAATCTTGTCTATTTCTCTTGCCTCTATTTTTTGTCTTCCTATTTGAACCATCCTGGAACAGACATGCTTGAGCACCATAGGGATCCTGAGACTATTGGCTGAATCACCTTTGCCCCTAGTCGAGGTTGGAAGGGATCAACTTGAGTTTGTGGTGCTTGTTACAGATGTAGAAGCTACAGTTATAGGCTGAGTTGGCTGAACATTCATTTGAAAAATATTCAGTGTCTTCTAGAGAGACAGTGGCAGGCTATGAGCAGATTCTTCAGAGGAAGGATCCCTGCAGCCCATACCTGCCTGGATCCCACTCTACCTGGAAGTTGCCTGGATCAGTCCTCAGGATCCCTGGATTCTAGGTCTGCTCTGTCCACAGGCTGAGGCTTAGAGGACATTCCCGTCATCTGCAGAGTGAGCTCAAAGCTATACTGCATGTCCTCCAGACTAAATATCAACAGGTTACAGAGATGTTACATTGTCTTGATGGCATGAGAACCATTTCAGTTTTCAGTCTGGAGATGGCACATGCCCACACAGTCCATTCCAGTCAGCATCTAGTATTAGACAGTGGCTGGACACAGGCATCAGTGTGGCAGGCGGTGCTGCTGACGTGGAGTGGGGGAGGAGACCCTGGATGCTGGACACAGACCTGACTCCAAATAACCCTTCTCCTGTGTCCCAGGCCCTGGACCTAATTACCTCGGGTAATAACAGGCATTGTTATCCACATGCACAGATGATGAGGTTAAATCTCAAAGAGGTAAAGCTGTGGCTCAAGGTCATAGAGCTGTTTGATGGCAAAAAGTCAGAGCTTATACCCAGGTCTCCTTCTCAGGGCAATCACAAAGCCCCGTCTGACTCCCTCTCTCCTCACTCAATTTTAGGCTTTAAGAGCCTTTTCTCAGGTGATTACAATTTTACAGGCAAAACTCATAACTCCTCGGGTGACAGTGACCTGGTTATCATATTATGATAGGTTAGTATTTTCCTAAGATTAACCAGCCAGTTCTTTAAAATAAAAAGTAAGTTTAAAGCCTCTCTGTTCTTTGTGGGCATCCATTGAGTTGGCCAGTGGTTTAACTGAACTGAACTTACAACTGTTGCTGCGTCCTCCTCTTCTCCAGTACATCTATCCCTGGACCTTACTGATTTGCATGCACCAAACGTTTGCAAGAACTGTACTCTTCATTCTGGTCTTCAGTGTTCCTTCTAAGTGACAAACATCTGCCACCTTAGCACATTCTTTAATACTTCTGTTTTTGCATGCATGCTCCTAAACAGGATTTACTCATCACTATTCAGCCAACAACTTGGAGTGCAACAGTGGGCTGCCATGTGCTTGATCAAATTTAGGTCAAAAGTCATAAGAAACAAATGAGAGTAGGCAACATTGTCTTTCCCATTTTATGAAGCAGGAAAGGGAGGCTCAGAAAACTCAGCAAGTCACTCAAAACTACAGAGCAGGTAAGTCACAGAGCGGATCTGGACGTTCCAGCCAAATTTCTAGGGCTGACACAGTTCCCAACACATGTAAACAGAGCTTGAGGGATCCCCAGAACCCCATTGTACACAGCAGAATTTGTGGAAGGAGGAAAGTAGTTAACAGGGCTAGTGGTATTTCCTTCCCTCCAACCTTGGTGTAGGAAGAAGCTCTGTGGTCCTCAAGCTGTGGAGCTAGATGCAATGGCTGGGCTGTCAATATTTATAGACATTCCACCAGGGGTGCTGATAAAAGCAGCTTAAAGAAATGAAACATCATTCTCAAGCACAGTTTGGAAGATACAAACTGCTTGAGATGTCCCATTATGTTGTTACACAACTCCTGTATTTTCTGTATTCATCATTTTTTTTCCTGCACAGATACAGCGTGTACTTCCTTCTATTGATGTGCAGAAGCAGCCAAGAAACATCCTGCTGCAGCTGACACTCAAAAGGTGCAAATATGCCAGAGCCTCTGACATTGCTTTTCACTTTTAAGTTTGAAAGAATATGTGTCATATACAAAGTAAAAGTTAAAAATTAAAAACAATGAGATGCAAGAGATAAAAAACAATAAAATGTTTAGAATGTAATAGCAAGATGTTCATCAGTGAATTTGTCTATGAAATTTCTCCCCATCTAGTCCTGAGAAGTCATCTTTGAGGCCCCACTGTCTCCTATGAACACCTCAAATCAAGCCTCACATGAAAGCCCTGCTCCTTACTGCAGCCCTACATGTTATCCAGAGAAAACAGACCTCTGGTTGTCTGAAAACTGCCCTTAAAGCCCATTTTCCTTAAGTCTAATCACAGCCCACCCACGGGATTATTGTAGATGAGTGAGTGATCTTTCGGAGATGTGGGGACACCAGAAGGAAGAAACTCATTTGTTTATGTCCCCATATTTCATTCATTCATCCACTCAGTCATCCTTATGTACTCACTGAATACCTAATCTTTGTGCCAGGGAATCAAAGCATCCTGTTTAAATCATCTCTGTATCTTTTTTCCATGGACAAATACAATAAGGAAGTCTTACAAATGCAATAATCAATCATATCTGCCTTTCAAAACACACTGTTTCACCCTCATATTTCTCAACATGAGGGGCGTTTCCTTTATAATACTCTTTAGGCTGTCTGGCAAAAACCTTCTAAGTTAATTTACTCACCACCTTCCACTTAGGCAGAAAATTGTGTCATACAAACACACGCACAAATTACAGAGCACTTGTCTTATACCCAAACAACCTAGTCTATGAAGAATCTTGGTATAATTTGAGGGGTACTGAAACCATTGTCTGGAAGCTGTGTTTAATGAGGACTCTTTCCTGGTCTTCCTTTCTTGTTTGATGGGGTCTCATAATAAGCATCATGGTGTCCATGCTTCTGATTGTGGGAGATCAATGTTAGCCTGCATCTCAACTAGGAAAATGACTCTTTTATGAATTTTTAAAGTAATCCAAGTAGCAATCTCAGAGACTAACTTTGTGTTGCTTTGGTTTCCCAAAAAAATTCAATTAGGAAAGAATGTATACCAGTGAATTTTAAAATGTTTTCCCCAATTCCATGGCAGGTAAAATATTCACAGAGACCAAGGGTCCTAATATTCCAGAAAGCTACAGGCCAAGCAAACAGCAAAAAGCATTCTGGAGGAATTAAGTAGCACCTAGCATTTTACAGAATGCATAGAGGAAGTATGAATTACAAAAACTAGACAATAGTGACTGTACTTAAGTTGAATCTTACCAATCATTAGCAGTTAATATAATTAAGTTTTACAAATTGTTAAAGGGTTCTGATCCAAAGAATACATCATCTCAGTCCAGAATAGAGTGGGACACGCAGAAGACCACCAGCAAAATATATGCCACACAAGGAGGAGAAAAAGCTGGACCAGACTTGACAAGTCACGCTGTAGAAGGGTAACTGCCATGTCCTAGGGAAGGAGGTGGAAATTTGTTGTGCTCACTCTATCTCGTCCTCTGTACCCCTGCATTTAGCCATCAGATTTCTTCATTCATACTGTTCACATGCCAAAAAGTAAAGTTGATCACACTCCACAAATACTTCAGAGACCTTTAGACAGTTCTGTGTTAAGAAACACTCCATGCTTTAATATGTCAAGACTTTCTCAGCTATTACAGATACATAATATAATAAGTCTTATATGGAAAAAGCCTGAACATGTGCAAACCAACCCAGCAGAATCCCTTCCTGAAGTCTGAAGAGACTCCACATTGAGTTACTGTTGGGTGGCCTGCTTTTCTTTGAACATCTAAACTAATGATTGTATTTCAACACTTCTTTATTAGGAGTTGACCATACAAATAGAAAGTCAAACATAGTTAATTAATGCATGGCAGTAGGGAAACACACTCATCAAATCAGCCAAGGGCATCCCTGTCATTTATTCCTCAGAGACTTTAAATCAAAATCTGTCTTCAGTTTTGCTCTTAACTCTTCTCCAAGGGTCACATATTTTTAACTTAAAAAAAAATGCAAGAAGGAAACATTTAATTCTAATTAAAATCAACAGATTGTAAATTTTCTCTAAGTATTTCTAATCTTACTTTTAAATAGAGTTAAACCCCCTAGAAGACTATGTGGTCTAGTTCATCATAGACCATCACCAAAAGAAGCCACCTCTATGAACTTCCCATCTGCATTTCCTGCATAAAGATTGTTGAGGAAGTGACATCCCTCCATACGCTCTATATGAAACTAAACACAAAAGCTCTGTCTCCTCTGAGGAACCAGTAACAGTCACATTCTTGCTAACGAGAACTAGTAACTATATCATGTCTCTCTGTTTTGACTTGGTCTCCTAGAAGCTCAGGACCACACTTCACACTCTGCCATAGCAACAATAGCCACACTTTGACTACCCCTCACTTCTCTCTGATCTTCATTTTCTATATATATTATTTTATTAAGTTTATTGAATATTTCATTTAATGTAAAAATGAATTAAATAAACTTCTCTCAGGAGTTAGAGGTAAGCTCTGATCAGTACAACATGCTATTCATACGTGTCAACTGGTAGTCTGATTTTCAGATCCCTTTAACAGAGAGTTAGAAAATAAATTTTTAAGCAAAATTTCAGTCTCTCAAAGACAAAGACTTTGTCTCATTTCTCTCTTCTGCCTTCTGCTACTGAAGGCAATAAGGACTAACACTGCTTATTGAGGGCTGGGTCCATATTTCTTAGAATTTGATATAAACCGGGACTGGAACTTGGCTCCAAAGTAGGAGTTGCAGGATTAGAAGATAAGTAAAGAAGGTTTTAATTTCCGTGGTGATAAGTCCTCTGATCTCATAGAGTTGGGGAGACTTGTGGAAATCTGGTGCATGATTACGAGCTGTCCTGAGGCTCCTGGATCAAGGGGCCTGGTGGAGTTCCAGAGAGTCTGGCAGCATTGCAGCAGCAGGGGACAATGATGGCCTAATGGAAAATTGTCCAAGACCAATGACTTGAACAAGAGACAAGGGAGACAAAACCCTGTACCTGGGCAGCAACCTATGCCTCTGTAAGCTGCTTTCTCTCACCTGCCCTGCTCTCCTCAAATCTCAGCTGGTTCTCTGCTTTTCTCTGTGATGTACATCATAATTTCCTGGGATTGGAATGCTGCTGTTGAAAGATACATTAGAAAATAATCCTTTCTTCCCTCCTCTTGTGAGATGATGCAAAGGCAAAGGCACCCTGCCTTTTCTGAAATCTCTTTTGTCAGTTTCATTTCTGCCCTGATATTGATGAGAATGCACAGTTTGATAAGAGTGAGACGGGAATACGTGAGCTCAGCTTCCTGCCTGTGCTATCATCCAGGCTGGGTCTGTAACTGAGCAGGGCTCCAAAGCCATGGCAAATCAGAACAGCAAAACAGAAGCTGAGAAGTCTCTGATGTGCTTGAGAAAATCTATTCCTATGTCCAGCATGACGAGTCTGTGGAAAGACCTAGTTGGTGAGCTGAAAATATAACTGTGCTCATAGATTAGAAAAATTAATATTAAAATCCACTACCCAAGGCAATTTACAGATTCAATGCGATTCCTATTGCATTCCAATGGCATTTTTCACAGAACTAGAACTAATAATATAAACAATGTGTATGGAAACACAAAAGATCCCAAACAGGCAAAACAATCTTTAGAAAAAAGGACAAAGCTGGAAGTATCATGCTCTCTGATTTCAAACTACACTACAAAGTTGCAGTAATCAAAACAGATACTGGCATGAAAACAGACACATTGATCAATGAAATAGAATAGAGGGCCCAGAACCTATACTTACGTGGTCAATTAATCTATAAAAAATATGGCAAGAATACAGAATAGAGAAAAGACATCCTCTTCAGTAAAAAGTGTTGGGAAAACTCAGTAGCTAAATTTAAAAGAATCAAACTGAACTGCATTCTCATACTATATACAAAAATAAACTTCAAATGGATTAAAGACTTAAATGTGAGACCTGAAATCATAAAACTTCTAGAAGAAAACATAGGCAGTTTTTCTTTGACATTGATCTTAGCAATTTTTTTTTGGATTTGTGTCCTCAGGCAAGGGAAACAAAAGCAAAAATAGTCAAATGGGATAACCCTAAACCACAGTGAAGGAAACTGCCTACAAAATGAAATGACATCTACTGAATGGAGAAGATATTTGCAAATCACATATACAATAAGGCTGAAAGTGAAAGTGTTAGTTGCTCAGTCATGTCCAACTCTTTGTGACCCCATGGACTGAAGGCCACCAGATTCTTCTGTCCATGGAATTTTACAGGCAAGGATACTTGAGTGGGTAGGCATTCCTTTCTCCAGGAGATCTTCCTGACCCAAGGATTGAATCCAGGTCTCCCATAGTACAGGCAGATTCTTTACCTTCTGAGCCACCAGGGAAGCCCAAAGTGAAAGTGTTAGTCACTCAGTCTTATCTAACTCTTTGTGACCCCATGGACTATAGTCTTTTAGTCTCCTATGTCCATGGAATTCTCCAGGCAAGAATACTGGAGTGTGTAGCCATTCTCTTCTCCAAGGGATCTTTTCAGCCCAGGGATCAAACTCAGGTCTCCTGCACTGCAGGCAGATTCTTTATTATCGGAGCCACCAGGTCATGGTGGTTAATAATATTATTAAGAGTTTAATATCCAAAATATACAAAGAACTCACACAACTCAATATCAAAAGACAAACAACCTGATTAAGATATGGGCAGAGAACCTGAATAGACATTTTTCTAAAGAAGACATACAGTACAGCCACTATGGAGAACAGTGTGGAGATTCCTTAAAAAACTGGAAATAGAACTGCCTTATGACCCAGCAATCCCACTGCTGGGCATACACACCAAGGAAACCAGAATTGAAAGAGACACGTGTACCCCAATGTTCATCGCAGCACTGTTTATAATAGCCAGGACATGGAAGCAACATAGATGTCCATCACCAGATGAATGGATAAGAAAGTTGTGGTACATATACACAATGGAGTATTACTCAGACATTAAAAAGAATACACTTGAGTCAGTTCTAATGAGGTGGATGAAACTGGAGCTGATTATACAGAGTGAAGTAAGCCAGAAAGAAAAACACCAATACAGTATACTAACACATATATATGGAATTTAGGAAGATGGTAATGATAACCCTGTATGTGAGACAGCAAAAGAGACACAGATATATAGAACAGTCTTTTGGACTCTGTGGGAGAGGGAGAGGGTGGGATGATTTGGGAGAATGGCATTGAAACATGTATAATATCATGTAAGAAATGAATCGCCAGTCTAGGTTCAATGCAGGATACAGGATGCTTGGGGCTGGTGCACTGGAATGACCCAGAGAGAGGGAGGGAGGGAGGGAGGTGGAAGGGGGATTCGGGATTGGGAACTCATGTACACCCGTGGTGGATTCATGTTGATGTATGGCAAAACCAATATAGTATTGTAAAGTAAAATAAAGTAAAAGAAAAAAAAAAAGAAGATATACAGATGGCCAACAGACATATGAAAAAAAATGCTCAACATCACTAATCATCAGGGAAAATGCAATTCAAAACCACAATGAGACATCACCTCACACTCAAAATGGCTATTACCAAAGAGAAATAAAAGTGTTGGTGAGGATGTGGAGAAAAGGGATCCTTCGTACAGTGTTGGTGGGACTACAACTATAAATAGCAGTATGAGGTTCCTCATAAAACTGAAAATAGAACTACCATATGATCTAGCAATTTTACTACTGAGTATTTACCTGAAGAAAACAAAACACTAATTCTAAAAGATATATGCATCTATGTTTACTGCAGCATTATTTACAAATCAAGATATGAAAGCAACCTAAGGGTCAGTGGATAGATGAATAGATAAAGATGTTTATACATATATATATATAAACATACATATATTATATGCATTTCCATATATATATATATATAATGAAACATTACCCAGCCATAGAAAAGAAGGAAATCTTGTTAAAGATGGATAGAATTTCCTTGAGGATATTATGCAAAGTGAAATAAATCAGATGAAGAAAGACAAATAACATGTAATTTCTCTTATATGTGGAATCTAAAAAACAAGTGAATAAATGTAACAAAACAGAAACAGACTTACGGATACAGAGAATAAGCAGGTGGCTGCCATGTGGGAGGGGGTCGGGGGAATGAATGAAATAGGTGAGGGAGGTTAAGAGGGACAAACTTTGAGTTACAAGAGAAATTAATCACAGGGATAAAATGTACAGCACTGGTAATATAGTCAGGAACTAGGTAATAACTTTGGTGACAGATGGTAACTAGACTTATCATGGTGATCATATTGTAATGTATAGAAATATCAAGTCACTATGCTGTGCATCTGGAACTAACAGAATGTTACAGGTCAATTATACTTCAATAAACTCATAGAAAAAGAGTTCAGATTTTTGATTATCCAAGATGTCAAGACAGTATATTGTCACCATGCTTATTTAACTTATATGCAGAGTACATCATGAGAAACACTAGGCTATAAGAAGCACAAGCTGGAATCAAGATTGCCGGGAGAAATATGAATACCCTCAGATATGCAGATGACACCACCCTTATGGCAGAAAGTGAAGAGGAGCTAAAGAGCTTCTTGATAAAAGTGAAAGAGGAGAGTGAAAAGGTTGGCTTAAAGCTCAACATTCAGAAAACGAAGATCATGGCATCTGGTCCCATCATTTCATGGGAAGTAGATAGGGAAACAGTAGAAACAGTGTCAGACTTTATTTTTCTGGGCTCCAAAATCACTGCAGATGGTGACTGCAGCCATGAAATTAAAAGACACTTACTCCTTGGAAGAAAACTTATGACCAACCTAGATAGCATATTCAAAAGCAGAGACGTTACTTTACCAACAAAGGTCCATCTAGTCAAGGCTATGGTTTTTCCAGTAGTCATGTATGGATGTGAGAGTTGGACTGTGAAGAAAGCTGAGCACTGAAGAACTGATGCATTTGAACTGTGGTGTTGGAGAAGACTCTTGAGAGTCCCTTGGACTGAAAGGAGATCCAACCAGTCCATTCTAAAGGAGATCAGCCCTGGGTGTTCTTTGGAGAGAATGATGCTAAAGCTGAAACTCTAGTACTTTGGCGACCTCATGCAAAGAGTTGACTCATTGGAAAAGACTCTGATGCTGGGAAGGATGGGGGGCAGGAGGAAAAAGGGACGACAGAGGATGAGATGGCTGGATGGCATCACTGACTCAATGGATGTGAGTTTGAGTGAACTCTGGGAGATGGTGATGGACAAGGAGGCCTGGCGTGCTGCGATTCATGGGGTCGCAAAGAGTCGGACACGACTGAGCAACTGAACTGAACTGAACTGAACTGAAGATGGGGGAAGAGGGAACTGGATGAAGGCAGTCAAAAGGTAGAAACTACCAGTTATGAGAGAAATAAGTGCTGGGATGTAATGTACAACATGAGAAATATAATTAACACTACTGTATGTTGTTATGAAAGTTGTTAAGAATTCTCATCTCAGGAAAAGAATATTTCTTTTTTGTTTTTGTATCTGTAAGAAATGATGGATGTTCACTAAACATATTTTAGTCATCATTGCATGATGTATGTAAGTCAAATCATTATTCTGTACACCTTAAATTTATACAGTGCTGTATGTAGGTCAATTATGGAGCTTTCCTGGTGGCTTAGGGGTAAAGAATCTGCCTGCCAATGCAGGAGACACAGGTTTGATCCCTGGGTCGGGAAAATCCCCTGGAGAAGGAAATAGCAATTCACTCCAGTATTTTTGACTGGAAAATCCCATGGACAGAGGAGCCTGGCAGGCCACAGTCCATGGGGTTACAAAGAGTAGGACATGACTTAGTGACTAAACAATGACAACAATATAGGTCAATTCTAATTCAATAAAACTGGGGGGAGAAAAGCCTTTTTTTTTTTTTTTAAAGAATTTGATTACATAAATGTATAGAGTTTTGAAGGCATTCAAGAGTCTAATTAGTAACTCATTGTCTATTCAAATGTTTTAAACTGATATCTAGCCAATTGAAATAAATGGGGTCTTTTGAATGAAAAAAGTGATGAGTATCAAAACTGAACAAATACAGCAATAAATGTAACCTGTGGTTTCTGGTGGTGCTTAGGATCTTTAGCACTGAACAAACTGCGGATATTTCAAAATAATGTAGGAACAGCTGTGTTAATTCACTCAGTTTTATCACAAACATGCTTAATTGTTTCAAAATAATGCCTATTGCCTCCAGCTAGGAGAAATAAAAGTTTACTATAATTCACACATGGTCTTAATGGGCATCAAAGACACGGAACATATTTGATTTATGGCGCAAAGAAGAAAAAAACTTAAAGTAGAATAACCAGGAGATACCAGGAAGACTGTAAAAGCCTTGGTTCATGAACAGGAACATGGCCCCAGAAGTCCTTGAATTTGTGCCTCCTGCCCTGCAACCATGGCACTTCACTGCAGTCCTCTTGCCTGGAAAATCCCATGGACAGAGGAGCCTGGCAGGCTGTAGTCCATGGGGTCGCTAAGAGTCGGACACGACTGAGCAACTTCTCTTTCACTTTTCACTTTCATGCATTGGAGAAGGAAATGGCAACCCACTCCAGTGTTCTTACCTGGAGAATCCCAGGGACAGGGGAGCCTGGTGGGCTTCCGTCTGTGGGGTCGCACAGAGTCGGACACGACTGAAGTGACTTAGCAGTAGCAGCAGCAGCCCTGCAACCATGGACATATGTTCTGCAGTTGACAATAGCTAAAGGGCCTCTTTAGGATCATTTGCTTGGAAGCAGGATTTCAAATTTGTAAAAAAAAAAATTGTGAAAAACTTAAAAGAACAAGTGTTTTCATAGTCAATTAAAAACCAGCTCATAAGTTGGGGCAACTGGAAGGTCAGGAAAAAGGTGTGAGTGGGGAGGCTCCTAGCCCTTGCTGGTTGTCTGCTGAGTACTAAGCAGAGTGCTGTTGATGTGCATGCCAATAATGCCCCCATGTCAAGGTGCAGAAACTGAGGCTGGAGGCAAAGGGACGCACCAGAGACCACAGAGTAAGAAGTGGAGCCAAGTTGTGAACTCAGATTGTTCAGATTCTAAAAACCACTTTCTGTTCATTTCAGCAATTTACCTCTGATGTCGCCCACTGTTACTGAAATAGGACAGATGGAAACTTCAGTAGGTACACACACACCTACACACACACACAAGTGTCCAAAAAAAAAAAAAACAGGTACAGAAGACTTCTGGGGGTAAGATAAGATCCTGAGGACACAGAAGTGAGCAGAAGCCCAAGAGCCAAAGGAAAGGCTACAGCCCTGGCCTGAGAAGGTTTTCTGTTCCTGAGAAAGGGAGGAAAGCAACAGATGCCAGAAAATGGGGAGGAATGTGGAATTGGAGACACCTGGGTGGTGTGGTGGTCACTGGTCTGTACCTCAGGATCCCTTGTCAGGAGTGAAGTCTGGTTCCCCAGCAGTGGGGAGCATCCCTTCCATCCACCAATAATGTTGCAGGCAGGGCCACCCCAGCTTGAGCATACTCCATTCCCGGGTAAGGCCTTGCTGAGTGGTACCCTATCCTGGCTTATTCCTTTGCCCAGCTTCCTGCCCTCCCCCACATGTGTGGATCCAGGGAGCTGCCACACCCACCCCCCACCAGGAAAGCTTTCTGCAGGAAAATCATCTCAGATGAGAAAAGTTATCTCACTGCTTCCAGTGAGTCTACCTGCAACAGGAAGTGAAAGAACATTTTTAGCAACAGGGATGCCTAATGAATCTTTGAAGATGCATAAGTCCTTGTGATATGAAGCCTTTACCACTAGCCTCCAAATAGTCAGCAAAGGTCCAATGCCTTCATAGATGATTTGATGAGTAAGGATGTGAAGGAAAATGAATAAAGGACCTAGATTTTCAGTCTAAGCCAACATGGCACAGAATGGAGACAACAGAGAAGAAGATATTCAGGATACCTAAGACTTGTGGTTATCTCGAGAAGAGGGTGAACTACCACACAGGATGAGGACTGAGCCAGAACTTCCCAGGCCCTTAAGGGGCAGGACAAGCTGGCTGACATGTGGGTTACAGCTGTGAGGCTGAACCATGCCTTCATGGAGAAGGGAAAGTCATTCCTGGTGCAGGCAACAGATGTAACAGGTCCACTTGAGGGAGGAGGCACCATCTGGGCAGTGCAAGGGCCTCTCCATACCTGCAGAGGAGATGAGCTGCTCTTCTGAACTTCCTGGGTGTTGGCCCCACTTGGGCAGCACTTGGCATTCATCCCTGTCTTGTGAGTCACACCCAGGTGTCCAATCTCCCTGGCTAGGGTGTGAGGCTTCTCCCTGACACCTTCCACCTCACAGACTCTCAAGAAAAGCACAATCAATTGATAGCAGACCTCAAGGCAGCTGAGCAGGAAGAAGCCTGGCTGGCTCCTCAAAGGATCTCTTAAACGTACATGTATATTTGGAAAGGCTGCTCTGTGGGGAAGGAGTGCTTGTTTGTCAGTCACCAAGCCTTCCTTACACACAAGCTTTTATTTGTTGTTTTGACATTGAAATGTTGGCTTCAATCAGCAGTTCCTTCAGAAGCGCTGCCTGATAATAACCTTTTATTACAGAAATGGAATGTTGGAGGCATAACTAACCCCTCTTCAATGAGATTTGAAAAGTGGAGGAGAACTGAAGCAATGCTTCTTCTGTTTCTCCACTGAAAGGTTATTTCAGTCAGTCAGACAGAATGAGCTTTATTCATAAAGAACTTGGAAAGCTTCAAATAGAAAGCTCTTTGTATTAAATATCTACATTTGACAAGGAGAAGCCTGAGTTCAGGAAATAAGATGCTGTTGAAACACAAACACCCACCGGCTCAGAAAAGCCTGTGATAGGCAGAGAATTTGACAGGAGCAGACCAAGCCTGGACACTAGCCGCGGCCTGGGTTACAAATTCTTCATCTTTCGTGGGTTGGCACATACTAATGTGGAGAAAGAAATGGCAACCCACTCCATTATTCTTGCCTAGAAAATCCCATGGACAGAGGAACTTGCTGGGCTACAGTCGATGAAGTCAGAGAGTCAGACGCGACTGAGTGGCTGAGCGCACACACACATACATACTAATGACCACCAAATGAGAACAAATAGGTTCCAAAGCATGATGCCAGGCTTGTGATAACTAAGAGTTTCTGATGGGTCCTGGGCTCTTGGGTTACTCGCTCCCACTGTCACCATCTCACCTTGGTAATGGTTCCCAGCACTGGTTTTAGAATTAATCGGGCATCTATTGGAAATGTAGCTTTGCATTTACTAGCTGCATGACAGTAGGAACATTCCTTAACCTCTTTCTTACAAGATGGAGAGTCTTGTCCCCCTTACAGATACATGGTAAGACCTGCACGTAATGGGGTGTTCACTCCCTGGCACAGAGGAAGCAAGCTTCCCTCCACATAAACATCACTATAACTTTGGTACAGTTCAGAACCTGAGCTGAGAATATTACAAACCTCATACCACTCCATCTTGGAAACACTTTTAGCTAGCTTAATGCTCCAACATCATTTTTGCAATTGGTACTGTGCCATGAACTATATATAAAGTTAATGAGAAGAACAATGAAGCTTGTAGGCTTCTCATCTTCAGTTTGACCTTCCTCAGATCAAAGTCAAAGTGTAATTGAAAGTGAAAGAAAAATTTTAAGAACTTCTGAGAAGCTACCCACGACAGAACCCATTATTTTGTTTGACCTTAGTGTTACAGAATCTCCCTGTGCCTTCTAAGAGTTGACTTCAGCCCTCATCACAGCACTCCACCAGGTCTGTGCTCTGACCTTAATAAGATCTTTCCAAACAGCTGACGTGAGCATTCAGCAATAAAACTGCCAGGGAACTGTTCACAGCCCCAAGGCTCTCAAGGAAGGCTCTGCAGCCATAGCAGCTGACACACCAGTTAGTGTCATCTGGCCTGGACAGGCCTCTGTGACACACACAAATGCACACGCTGGTTTTGAGCATCAGAAGGGCATGCACTTTTGGGAGCATGCACAGGTAAGCCATGGGGGCAGCCCACACACCAGGGAAGGGGGCAGCTCCCTGAGGACCACCTTTCTTATTCCTCAGTAAGGACTGCATGCTAAATGCCTCCTTAGAGGAGAAGCAGTGCCCGTGTGAGCGTGACACCACATCACTACACTCCATCTCACAATGCCAAAGTCAGTGTCCTGGAGAGGTGATTTCTCCATGTCAGAGACTTACAGCTCAATGAATCCCTTCACCTCATTAAGACAAATCACACAAAAATCACTTGCTAAATGCAAAAACACTTTTTTCTGTGTGTGACCACACTATTTTACTCACAATAAGCAGTGTTTCTGATAAACTGTGTTGGAAATCTTAGTTGAAACCTGAGGCCAAACATGGCTTCTTCCCTTCTACTCCAAATCTAGACTTTGAGACATTTCGTGTACGACTCTCAAGTGTGTTTGCTGAGAGACATGGAAACTCAGCTTCCTAAATTCCAACAATATACCAAAAGCAAGTAAAATAGACCTCACAGTGAAAGACTACATTTACAAAAAAAGATAGACAGACAAAGAATGGTAATATAAAATAGAAAAGTTTGATAAATATTAAGTGGGGAAAACTGCAGAAAAGGCTTTCTCATACATTACTGGTAGGAATGAAAATTACATTTGGAAATGTCTACCAAAATAATATTATGCATCTTTCTTTTGACCAGGCAATACCACTTACAGAAATCTCTCTCAAAGATAAAAAAGGAAACAAAACAAAAAAGCTGAATGCACAGGTTATTCATTATATAACTATTTGTAACAGCAAAGTTTTGGGAAACCCATTGGGACAGGGTGAATGCACAGCAGTCCATTCACACCAAGGAAACACGTAAGCTATGACAAGGAATGAGGTTTATTGCTATACACTACCACAAAGCAATTGCCAGGATACACCGCTAAGTGAAACCAACAAAAGTGTGTATAATGCTACCCATTTCTTCAGAATATAAATATTTGAATATAATTAAAACATGAAAGAGTGAATGGAAATAAAAACAAAAATAAACAAATGGGACTTAATTAAACTTAAAAGCTTTTGCACAGCAAAGGAAACCATAAATAAGATGAAAAGACAACACTCAGAATGGGAAAAAATAACTGCAAATGAAGCAATGACAAAGGATTAATCTCCAAAATATATACAAGCAATTCATGCAGCTCAATATTATAAAAACAAATGCAATTAAAAAAAAAATGGGCAGAAGACCTAAATAGATGTTTCTCCAAAGAAGACATACAAATGGCTAAAAAACACATGAAAAAATGTTCAACATCACTTATCATTACAGAAATGCAAATCAAAACCACAATGAGGTTTTGATCTCACACAGGTCAGAATAGCCATCATCAAAAAATCTGCAGACAATAAATTCTGGAGAGGATGTGGAGAAAATGGAAACTATTTGCAGTTGGTGGCAATGTAAATTGATACAACCACTATGGAGAACAGTACGTAGATTTCTCAAAAAAAAAAAAAAAGGAATAAAATTACCATATGACTCAGCAATCTCATTACTGGGCATCAGTCAGTTCAGTTCAGTTCAGTCGCTCAGTCATGTCTGACTCTTTGCGACCCCATGAATCACAGCATGCCAGGCCTCCCTGTCCATCACAAACTCCCGGAGTTCACTCAGACTCACGTCCATCGAGTCCGTGATGCCATCCAGCCATCTCATCCTCGGTCGTCCCCTTCTCCTCCTGCCCCCAATCCCTCCCAGCATCAGAGTCTTTTCCAATTAGTCAACTCTTCGCATCAGGTGGCCAAAGTACTGGAGTTTCAGCTTTAGCATCATTCCTTCCAAAGAAATCCCAGGGCTGATCTCCTTCAGAATGGGCTGGTTGGATCTCCTTGCAGTCCAAGGGACTCTCAAGAGTATTCTCCAACACCACAGCTCAAAAGCATCAATTCTTCGGCACTCAGCCTTCTTCACAATCCAACTCTCACATCCATACATGACCACAGGAAAAACCATAACCTTGACTAGACGGACCTTAGTCGGCAAAGTAACGTCTCTGCTTTTGAATATACTATCTATGTTGGTCATAACTTTTCTTCCAAGGAGTAAGCGTCTTTTAATTTCATGGCTGCAGTCACCATCTGCAGTGATTTTGGAGCCCCCCAAAATAAAGTCTGACACTGTTTCCACTGTTTCCCCATCTATTTCCCATGAAGTGATGGGACCGGATGCCATGATCTTAGTCTTCTGAATGTTGAGCTTTAGGCCAACTTTTTCACTCTCCTCTTTCACTTTCATCAAGAGGCTGTTCTAGTTCCTCTTCACTTTCTGCCATAAGGGTGGTGTCATCTGCATATCTGAGGTTATTGATATTTCTCCCAGCAATCTTCATTCCAGCTTGTGTTTCTTCCAGTCCAGCGTTTCTCATGATGTACTCTGCATATAAGTTAAATAGGCAGGGTGACAATATACAGACTTGACGTACTCCTTTTCCTATTTGGAACCAGTCTGTTGTTCCATGTCCAGTTCTAACTGTTGCTTCCTGACCTGCATACAGATCTCTCAAGAGGCAGGTCAGGTGGCCTGGTATTCCCATCTCTTTCAGAATTTTCCACAGTTTATTGTGATTCACAGAGTCAAAGGCTTTGGCATAGTCAATAAAGCAGAAATAGATGTTTTTCTGGAACTCTCTTGCTTTTTCCATGATCCAGCAGATGTTGGCAATTTGATCTCTGGTTCGTCTGCCTTTTCTAAAACCAGCTTGAACATCAGGAAGTTCACAGTTCACGTATTGCTGAAGCCTGGCTTGGAGAATTTTGAGTATTACTTTACTAGCATGTGAGATGAGTGCAATTGTGTGGTAGTTTGAGCATTCTTTGGCCCTGAGAAAAACCACAGTTCTAAAAGACACATGTACCCCAACATTCACTCAGTTCAGTTCAGCTCAGTCATTCAGTCGTGTCTGACTCTTTGGGACTCCATGGACTACATCACACCAGGCTTCCCTGTCCGTCACCAACTCCCAGAGCTTACTTAAACTCACGTCCATCGAGTCAGTGATGCCATCCAAGCATCTCATCCTCTGTCGTCCCCTTCTCCCACCTTCAATCTTTCCCAGCATCAGGGGCTTTTCCAGTGAGTCAGTTCTTCACATCAGGTGACCACAGTATTGGCACTTCAGCTTCAACATCAGTCCATCCAACGAACACCCAGAACTGACCTACTTTAGGATGGACTAGTTGGATCTCCTTACAGTCCAAGGGACTGTCAGTCTTCTTCAACACCACAGTTCAAAAGCATCAATTCTTCGGCACTCAGCTTTCTTTACAGTCCAACTCTCACATCCATACATGACTACTGGAAAAACCATAGCTCTGACTAGATGGCAGAGTTGTTAGCAAAGTAATATCTCTGCTTTGTAATATGCTGCTGGGTTGGTCATAACTTTTCTTCCAAGGAGTAAGCATCTTTTACATTCATGGCTACAGTCACCATCTGTAGTGATTTGGGAGCCCCCCAAAATAAAGTCTCTCACTGATTCCATTGTTTCCCCATCTATTTCCCATGACATGATGGGACCAGATGCCATGATCTTCATCTTTTGAATGTTGAGTTTTAAGCCAACTTTTTCACTCTCCTCTTTCACTTTCATCAGGAGGCTTTTTAGTTCCTCTTCATTTTCTGCCATAAGGGTTGTGTCATCTGCATATCTGAGGTTATTAATATTTCTCCTGGCAATCTTGATTCCAGCTTATGCTTCATCCAACCTGGCATTTCACATGATGTCCACTGCATATAAGTTAAATAAGCAGGGTGACAATATACAGCCTTGGTATTCCTTCCCCGATTTGGAAGCAGTCTGTTGTTCCATGTCCATTTCTAACTGTTGCTTCCTGACCTGCATACAGGTTTCTCAGGAGGCAGGTCAGGTGGGCCCATATCTTTCAGAATTTTCCACAGTTTGTTGTGATCCACACAGTCAAAGGCTTTGGCATAGTCAGTAAAGTAGAAATAGATGTTTTTCTGGAACTCTCTTGCTTTTTCAATGATCCAATAGATGTTGGAAATTTGATCTCTGGTTCCTCTGCCTTTTCTAAATCCAGCTTGAATGTCTGAAAGTTCACAGTTTGTGTACTGTTGAAGCCTGGCATGGAGAATTTTGAGCATTACTTTGCTGGCATGTGAGATGAGTGCATTGTTTACTGAGAGCACTATTTACAATAGCTAAGACATGGAAGCAAGCTAGATGTCCATCAACAGATGAATGGATAAAGAAGTCATGGTATATATATATACAATGGAATATTAGTCAGCCATAAAAGGAAGGAATTTGAGTCAGTACTTGATGAGGTAGATGAACCTAGAGCATGTCATACAGAATGAAGTAAATCAGAAAGAGAAAAACAAATATCGTATATTAACACATATATATGGAATCTAGAAAAATGGTGCTGATGAACTTATTTGCAGGAGAGCAATGGAGACACAGACATAGAGAACAGACCTGTGGATGCAGTGGGGGAAGAAGAGGGTGGGACGAATGGAGAGAGGAGCACTGAAACATGTACATTACCACATGTGAAATAGCCAGTAGGAGCTTGCTGTATGATGCAGGGAGCTCAACCCCGTGCTCTGTGACAACATAGATGGGTGGGATGGGTGGTGGATGGGAAGGAGTCTCCAGAGGGTGGGGACATACTGCTGATACATGTTGACGTATGGCAGAAACCAACACAACATTGTAAAGCAATTATCCTTCAGTTAAATATAAATAAACTTTTTAAAAAAGAAAGAGTAAGCCATCAAAATTTAAAAATTATTCCCTTTTGAGAAAGGACGCCGGCATCAGGATAGAGATTAGTCTTTGTTAAATATGTCTTTTTATGAATTTGATTTTGGACTCATGGAAACACTTTACATAATCAAGAAACAAAAGTTAAAAAAGCGGTTTCTAAAAATTTAAAGCAAGCAAGCCTCTGTATAACCACACAAAAACTAATGATGTGGCCCAGTACAGTAACTGCATGTACATGAGGAAATTACTGAGGGAAAGGAAAGAACAGGGTGAGTTAGAGAGAACGGTGCTTGGAACTCACACAGGACCAGGCCAGGCTATCTTCATACCTGCCAAGCCAACCTGATAATCCACTGGCCCCTGGGTGGAGCACACAGAACGGTCTTTCTTCAGTCATGGGCAATAATCAGAGACAGTTTAATTGTTGCTCTGGTCCCTCATAACAAAGCTAAATCAAACTGTTTCTAAGTAGCTTAAGTGAATCCTAAAACAAAGGTTAAGATGTTTACTGGAACACAGAAACACCCAGGACCCAACGAGGAAAAATTCACAATGCCTGACATTCAGTAAGAGTACCAGGCAGACTGAGAAGCAGGAAAATGTGATCTATAGTAAGGAGAAAAACAAATCCATCAAAACCAACCCAGAAATGATGCTAATGTTAAAATTAGTAGACATGCACATTAAAATAGTTATTACAATTCTACTCTACTTGTTCAAATAGAGGGACTATTGAATCAGATACATGGAACATATTTTTCAAAAAGACCCAAATTAAACTTCTAGAGATGAAAACTACAATGTCTGAGATTAAAAAATACACTGGATAGGATTAATAGAAGTTTAATAGCAGTTTAGTCATTGTAGTAGAAAAGATTAAATTGAAGTCAAAGCCATAGAAACTGTACAAAATGAAACAGATGGGTGGGGATGCCTAAAAAAAAAAAAAAAAGAAAGAAATTGACCAGAGCATCCGTGAGCTCTAGGACCTCAAGAAGCCTGATATGGGTGTCACTGTAGTTCCCACAGTGAGGACAAACACACATGCAGACAGTGGTTTGTTTCCCCGTGGCCTTTGCATGAACTGGCACTGCAAAGGTGATTCAGGGCTGTGGTCCCCACAAAGGGATCCTACCCCTCCAGGTCCAAATGTTTTTCAGGGCATCAGCATCCAGTGGGAGAAACAGGCTCAGAAGCTCCCTGGACCTTCAGGGGTTCTCCATGGCTTCTTCTCAGGCTAGGCTTCGTGAGGTGGATTCCAGCCCTAAAACTTGGTTTCCCTGAGCGAGACAGTGGAGGCCACTCCTACTCACGGGCACTAAGACAAGCTCCTGACAGGTTCTCACAGTGAAGTTCAGTCTCAGAATTTCCCAGGTAGTGAGTCTCCAACGCTAGGCTTCATGGGTCCAGAAACCTTAGGGACAACTGCTGAGCAGCCTGAAACTTAACTCCAAACCTGGATCTCTTTGTGACAGTTCTGTGGGCATGAAGGGATTCAGAACTACAAAGGTCTAAAACATGACTCTTCAGTGATCTGCACCCATATCCACAGCTACTACCCAGTTAGGTGTGGGGTCTGTGACGCTAAGCGATGCATCCACTTATGTGATATCCGCAAAACGCAACACCATGAGCACAAAAAATAGATATGTGGTTCCCAGGGGCAGGTTAACAGGAGAGACAGACACAAAGGAAGAACATAAGGAAAGTCTGAGAAGTGAGAAAACCATTTTCAATCTTGATGGTGTTGACGTTTATGTAACTATATGTATTTATCAAAAGTGATAGAACTGTATAATTGAAAAAGTAGATTTTATTGTATGCAAATAAAAAAGTGATACATTTGTCAAATCTCATAGAACCATACTCTAAATAGGGTGAGTTTTACCATTAATAGATATAAATGACCTCTTCTTTAATAAAATAAATAGAAAATGAGTAAACAAAAAAGTCTAAAAATCGGGGCTTTAAAAGCATACATATATAAATATATTTTTATATGATACTTAGCTTTTATTGAACCCAACTCGTATTCTGGTAGTAAACTTCTCCTAGGGTGAATCCTCCTAAATAGGTACTTCTCAAATTTTAATATGTACATGAATCTCCAGAGAGCATATTAAAATGCAGATTCTGATTCTGCATTTCTCACAAGCTTCCTGGTGTTGCCCATGCTGCTGGTCTGCTGGCCACACTTTAAGTAGCAAGGCCAGGGCACAGTGAGATCACCTGATATATAAAGGCCAAAAGAACCAGTCACTCAGATTGAACAAGGCCTCCTTGCGTGACCCACTGCCTTGGCTGGGTGAGTTATAGGATCTGTCCCTCAGCAATAGTGTCACTTACTCAAGCTGAAAGGTGACCCACCGTCATTCCCTAGGTCCTCCTCTTTGGTCTCCAGTGGAAGCCTGGAGCCAGGTGTGGAACTGAAAGCAGGAGATGATTGTGAAGAAAGCTGAACAGAAAGCCAGAAACTCCTGTCCTGAAGGCAGAGATTTCAAGAGGTCCACGAAGCCACAGAGGCCCATTTATTCACTCGCCCAGCCAGCCACCCACCCCTCCATCTATGCACCCATCCTTCCATCTAACCATCCACTAATCCATCTATCCATCCATCCGTCTATACATGCGTACATACATCTATGTATGAATAGCAACATCTGTTCAAATGTCAATTGAGATTACTCAGCCAGAAAGGAAGCCCACACTTATTCCTTGTGATTCTCCAGATATTGCAATGACTTTGAGTGGTATCACCTAACAATTGCTCGAAGTGAGTGCTTCCCAGGACCCAGCAGGGCATTCCATTTGTGGATGGTCTCCCAGCAGGAGTAAGAAGTGGCCTCTACTGGGAGCTAAGTGTTGGAGGATAGTAAATGACTGGCTTTTATATTCAACAACTTCCTGACATTTCCCCAGTGAATTGACACTTCTTTGTGCATGCAAAAAAAAAAAAAATGCTATATAAATGCCTTCACTGACAGCTTCTCTGCCCACAGATGCCCACAGGTATAAAACATCACATAGCAGGCTAACACATGACAACACCTTCAGATATTTGCTTAGGGATTTTCAGAAGGAAGCAACCACGTGTATATCCAGAGTCTATTTTAAGTCATTAACTTTTATCGAGCACTTACTCTGTGCCATAAAGTACCCTAAGTGCATTTCATATATAGGTAACCGCAACTAACTCTCAAAGCAACGCCACAAGGTGGGAACCATCACATTTTACAGATGAGAATTCTCAGGCACAAGGAGGTTGGATAACTTGTCCAAGGACACAAGCTAGTAATGAGAAACAGGGACATAAATCCCAGTAGTTGCTGTCCCCAGACTCAGGCCTGCTGACTGCTATGCTAGGGTTACCCTTTGCCTGACACTGCACGTATGAATGCTTACTGAGCCCGCTGCACGATGAACAATCATCACTTGCTCCTCCCCACTTCCCTACAGAGCTTCCCTCTCTCACAGTAGGACAGGATGAGGCCTGGTACCCAAAGTCACATACAGAGAAAGGTTCATTTTTACCGAGGTCCTACCTTTCTTACGTGAAGATGGGGAAAGCTATGGAGGAAGCAAACTTGGTTACGGAAACCAGGGGTTCAGTTTGAAAATCCTGAGTTTGAAATGCTTCCAAGGGAAGATGTCAGAGAGTAAGTTAAAAGCCACATGTTCAGTTCAGTTCAGATGTTACTGAAAGTCACGTTACTAAAAGATTAAAGATGAAAATATCTGATGAATAGTGCGTACATGCATGCATCTAAGTTGCTTCAGTCATGTCCGACTCTTTGAATGCTATGGACTATAGCCCGCTGGGCTCCTCTCTCCACAGGATTCTCCAGGCAAGAATACTGGAGTGGGTTTCCATGTCCTCCTCCAGGGGATCTTCCTGCCCCAGGGATCAAAGGGATCAAACTGTATCTCTCACATCTCTTGCATTGGCAGGTGCGTTCTTTACCACTAGTGTGCCACCTGGGAAGCCCCTGATGGATGGTACGTTCTTTACCAGCTGAGCCACAAGGGAAGCCCTGGATAGTATGTTCTTAAAAGCAACACGGAAGAATAGATGGTAGTAGAGACAAAGCAAGGTTTACCTTGAGCTGTTGATTGTTCAGTTGGTTGATGAGTCTGTTGGGATTAATTATACTTTCTGATGACTTTCATATATGTCTACAACTTCCAAAACTTAAGTTTAAAAAAATTCAGGACATAGAATCACTTATATAGGATACCATAAAAAAAGTTAGTAACTTGGATCTAACTGTAAGGAAATATCAGGCAAATAAACTGACTGTACTCTTCAAAAATGTCAGTATCATGAAAGACGACAAGTAACTGAAGATTTGTTCCACAATAAATAACACTAAAAAAGATGTGACAATCTGTGATCCTGGTTTGTATCCTGGATCAGGAAAAAAAAAAAAAAACTGCTGTAAAAGCCATTATTGGGGCAATTGGTAAAATTTGGATCTGGATCAGTGTATCAAATAATATATCAATGTGAAATTTCTTAAATTTAGCCATTTACTGTGATTATATAAAAGACTGTCCTTGTTCTTAGGAGCTGTACTTTTAAATATTTAAAAGTGAAGAATCATGGTGAATGAAACGTATTCTCAAATTACCCTGTACTAATAAGAATAATACTTTATATGTATAGATAGATATAAAGAAATTATGTAATTGTGGCAAAATGATAATTGGTGACTCTAGATGAACCAGATATAGGGGTTTATTGTGCTATTCTTACAACTTTTCTTAGGCGTGACAGTTAAAAAAAAATGAATCAAATCACCTGATGTAATTAGTATCCCTATAATACATTGTGTTCCCTTCCTTATAGTCTTTGAAATAAAAAGCTATCTTTTTGACCCTTTAGAGACTGGTACCAGATACTTGATTTTTCTTTAAGAACCTCTTTTATGTATCAATTTTACATGCATTAAGTTACAGACTCATCACAGCAGGCCCTGCATGCACTCCCTGGCTGCCGGGGATGTCCTTGAGGTTCTGCTGTCAGCTGTCAGCCCCTCTTGGGATTGCATTGGCTGAATAACACCTTGTCTTAGTCCCTTTCCAGGGTGGCCCACATCCAGTGCTTGGTTAACCTGGGTTGTATGGGCCTAGCCCTCTCACTTCTACCCAGTGGATCCCTGCAGGGCAGGTCCAGCTTCAGAGTTCTCTGCCAAAGCAGTGGAGATCTCCACCAAGACTGTCTGCTTCCTTTGCCCTCCTTCCTACAGGTGTTGGCCTCCAGGACACCCTACACTTACCCCCTGCACGAAATCCCCACCCCTGAGTCCACTTACCAGGGAATCAGCTATGGCAATAATAGGATGACAATTTTGCAGATGAGAACTCAACCTTGGGAAAAAACCACTTGCCTGAGCTCAGAAAGCCATCTACTGGTGAAACTAAAAGTCAGACTCCAAATCTGCCGGGCTCCAGCTCCCTCCTTCTCTTTATCCTTCAAATCCTATATCTATGTTAAGGCTGAGGCCAAGTTCCTATTTCCCCCAGAGACATCCTCAAATTCCCTTTCTCATCTTGACACTCTCACCATCTGCTCTGTTTGGCATATGGCTATGGTCCCAGTTGGGGACTTTTCTTAACCATCACCTCTGATTACATAACCGCTGTGCTGTTATTTAGCTTTTCAGTTTGAAGTCCGGTGCTTTCCCCACAGTATAATCTCCCTGGGGACAAATGTTATTTATTGTTCTTTGAATTCCAACAGTTGCTATCCATATGTTGGGGATGCAGCCAGTACATTACCATGTAGTGAAAGAACCCACAATTCCCATTTTTTTTCTGGCTGTGGAAACAAACATCCTCAGAAGATCCTTAGCTCTGTAGCCTCAATTTCCTCTTGGCCTGTTCTGGAATGGTGTAGGGCTTTGTGATGTGTAATATAAGGGGATAAGACATTATTCTGCCAGAGGAGCAGTACCATCCATGGGGGAGTAGCTGAAACTGTATCAGTGAGCCAGGAAGCACTTGGTCAAATTCAGTCAAGCATAAAGAAGTGAACAACACACCAGGAATAAAATCACTGGAAAGCAGCTTGGTTACTTTTTTTTTTTTTTTTAAGCAAAACTGCTTTTATTTTAATTATTTAAACCATTTCATAATGTGCTAAGAAATGAGATATTGTGTCCTCTGCAAAAGTGATGAAGTCTTAGATCAAAACTCTAAGACTATAACACCACATTATTAAATTTTAAGGGTGAAATAAGTGAGTTGCTTTTCTTGCCTTTGAAGATTATTGACTGGGAGATTAGCAAGCCTTCTCCTTAATCTCCTCCCAGAAAGAATGAGTGGAAGGAAGGGCAGATGGGAAAGTTTCATCCAAATTCCCTCACTTCCAGATCCTGGGGATCTTTGGTGCCATGGTAACTGTGTTACTAGGTGACCACTCAGGTACAGGCAAGACTTGAAAACAACAGGCATCTAAATGTATTATCAGCTCGAGGTTTGGTAATTTTCAGTACTTTTTTTCTCCTTTGTTTCCGAATATCAGCCTGGAGGGATAATGTGTTGTACTGTAAGTACAACATAAATGCAAATCAACTGAAAATAATTTTTATCAAACTTTCTAACTATTCAACCAGCACCCATATAGGAAGTAGATTTTAGAGAGAAGTTTCTGAGTTGGAACATCTATAGGAGTGGTATACAAACCATACAGCCCACAGGCCAAAGCTAACCTGCTGTTTGTTTTTGTGTATCTTGTGAGTTAAGAATTGTTTTAAAATGGTTGAAAATAATCAAAGGAAGAATAATACCTAGTGACACCTGAAAATTATATCAAATTCAGACTGCAGTTTGGAAACAATATTTTACTAAAGTACAGCCATACTCATTAATGTATATTGTCCATAGCTGCTTTTGTGTTACAAAAGCTGTAATGGTAACAGAGATAATTGGCCCATGAAACCTAAAATATTCACCATGTAGCCCTTACAAAGAGAGTTTCCCACCCTTGATCTGGAGATATGAGCTGCAGAGAAGTTAGATTAGGAGGCTGAGTCCCTTGGTGCTGTCAGAGTTTGCTTAGTCTGCTACAACAAAGTAGCACGTGCTCAGTGGCTTGTAAACAACAGACTTTTTTTCCTCACAGTTCTGGAGGCTGGAAAGTCCTAGAACAAGGGGCCAATGTGGCCCCCTTTTGGTGGAGGCCCTCTTCTGGGTCACAGCTAAGGGCCATGTCACATGGCAGAAAGGGCTGGGATCAATCTGGAGCCTCTTTTATAGTATGTCACTAATACCACACCTGAGGGCCCCACCCTCATGATTTAAGTACCTCCCCAAACCCCCACCTACTAATACCATCTCCTTTGGGGCTTAGGATTTCAGCATATGAGTTTGAGGGAAAACATGTTCAGACCACAGCTAGTGCCGTCCATGCAGATTCAGGCCTCTGCAGCTGAGCTAGGTACACTCCATTCACTGCTGCTTCTGTAATAGAAAAGCACGGCTGTGGTCTCTGTGGCGACCAAGCAGGACAGCATCACATGACTGATGTGTTCTCACACACTGCACACTCTGAGGGGTCAGGCCATAGGCTACTTACTCCCGCATGTGTTTCATCCGGGTCCTGGCCATTGCACTGTTGAAAATTGTTGGTTCCGAGGGTGTGTCTGGAGCTGAGCTGGTGACAGTCCTTGTGTCTGAAAATCAATGCACAGTCCTTACTGACTCCATCAGCACTTCAGCAACTTCAAGGCAACAGTTAAGGACAACCAGAAAACAAGCTATTTGACCTCTGCCACAAGGTAATGCCATATTAATTAGAGATAAATTCAATTATGACATGCCTATTAAAGAATTTATTCCAAATGACAAGATTATTTACAGTTTTAATATGTACAAGGAATTCCAGGACAAAGCCTCTTTCAGGAAGGATTATTTAAGCAAATACCATTATTTTAAAGATGGCCTTTTTATATGGGGGGGAAATCAATAGTCTTTGCCACTATCTTTCAGTAGCTATGAAATTTGTTTTGATGACTGAGAAATTTTTTCTAATAAGTTTAGTTTTCCCTTTATGCTAACCTTACATCTGAGCATTAGCTTTTTTGCAGTGGAAGGTAAGATGCTGACCAGGGAGTAATCTGAAGCTTTGAACTTCAGCAGGATGGAGCAGAAGGCCAAAGTTGGGTTCAGGAGGTAAAGAGCTGTTAATGAAAGCTGCAGAGTTAGGAAATCTGTTGAGAGCCACAGTTTTGTTTTGTTTTGTTTTACCAAGATACCTTGGAGGCTCTTACAGAACAGGTGAGAACTGATGGGGAGAAATACTTCACCCACTGAAACAACATTGCTTCCATTAAGAAGCTAAGGCTGCCCCTAAGTGAGGGGCTGGGTCATCAAAAGTCAGATCTTCATGTGGCCTGAGAGGGGGGGCAGAGTCCTTTTTGTGTATTCTGCCCTCGAGCCCCCACAAGGCGCCTCATCCCATCAGGAGAAAACTCTTGAGTCCTAAGATTCATTTAGGAACGATATCCATGCAGTGACTTTGTTAGAGCAGGTATCCATGCTGTGAAACTCCTGCTTTCCCCTCATAACACACATGACTGTCTGCTTTTTGGACCAAACAAGGAAGTGAGGGCCAACTCCCATTTTGTGGGAGCAAAATTAGTACAGCTTTTCCCCTCTATTTTTAAATTTAAAAGGCCAAATGCAAATTCTATTATTTTTTACCCCCACCTTCTTTGTATACTCCTCTGGGGGCACACAGCCCCACTTTGAACTTTGTGTTTTTACAGCCACCATCAAGATGAATATAATCTTGCTTCACTTTGTCAGAATCTCTGGTGCTTCCTCAGGCTCCATCCCTAGATGTGGAGTCACTGGTGAGAACTTTGTAAAGGGCACATTACAATCAGCTACGTAAAGTGCATGTCCTGCCTGGCACTTCATAGGCAGGTAGTAGGGCCTGATGGCTCCCTTTGCTCTCACTCAGGAGGCCACCCTTCAACTCCGAGAGAAACCCATCTCAGTTTCTGTTACCAGAGATGGCTTCGCAGCAGCATCCTCTCCCAAAGGCTGCTGCTTCCCAGAAAAGGCTCTTGTGAGGGGGTGATGGGGGAGGCAGAGCGGTTCACTTCATATTCATGTTGGTTGCTTTTTATAACCATCTTTTCTAGAACCTAAGAAGTTACGAAAACAACAAGCACACCATGCCAAGTAACATGCAAGCTCAAAACCCAGTTCTTCCAAGGTAGAAAGGAAGGCTATGTTTCCCATCTCACCGGAGCAAGCTGGCAGTTCTTAGGGTTTATGCAAGGAGAGGTCAGAGCAATTTCCCCAGAGCTGCAGCTTATTTTAATCTGGTTACTGCTCACTTCAATAAGACCCTCAGCATCACGGGGAAAGATGCTAAGCCTTGAGCCCAAGGGTGGAGGTGGGGGCAAAAAGAATTTCAAGCAACAGTCTTGGCGAAACTTTGTGCTCAGAGCAACTCTTTTCACAGTGTTTCCTATTCACCAGCCTTTCTCCTTCCACTTTCCAACAGGAATAGCAGTTGTTTTATGTCTAGGAAAAGGACAACATGTTCAGCAACCACAATAAAGAACAACTGGGCTGAGTCAGAGGCTTCCTCTACTAGGTGGTCACTGAGTCTTGGAGTATATTCCAGACCACTGCTTCTCAAACTCATGTGTGATTCGAATCAGCTAGGGATCCTGTTAAAATGCAGATTCTGACTTAGTCTGTGTGGATAGGGCCTCAGATTTTGCTAGGCCCTACCCACGTTTCTAATATGCTCTCAGGTGATACCAGTACTGCTGGACATGGGATCACATTTTGAGTAGCAAATGTGAACAAGCTAGCTATTAATTCGTGGGGTCCAGAGCTATCTGACAATGCAGGACTCTTTGTTTAAAAAGAAGAAAAGCTGGTTCAGGATAGGGACCTGTCCTGGTGTTTTTTACTGGATATTTATTTCATGTCATCTTCTCTTGGGAACTGGGCTAGCTATTCTCAAGAAGAGTGAAAACCTTCACAAAGCCCCAAAAGCCCCCTGATTCCAGCCCTCCAGAAGTCATGTCTGGCCTCCCTTTCCCAGACCCCAGCAGAGGTGGCAGTGGTGGGGGAGGGCAGTGTTGAGGAGGAGGTGTTGTTCAGAGGACTCTCTCCAGGGAGGAGGCCCCAGAGGAGGCTTCAAGACCCTGCCATATGTCCCACTGTCTCAGCAGACTTTATTCATAAAACATAAATTCAAAAATAAGATTATTAGGAATTTATTAAAATCCCTCCTGAGCCTGGAGCCCTGTGTTGATTGCATGCCCATAAAGTTCTGGTTCCAAAGGTCTGCTGTCTTGATGTTTTTTTAAAAAACAATGAATCCAAAAAAAAACACAATGAATCCTCAATCTCTAGGTTAGGTTTTTAAATTATTTTTCTTTGTTAATTTCAGCAGCATTTTCATGCACTTGCACCTGTGATTCATCTTCAGCTTTTTCTAAAAACAGTGGATCCTGACAAGGAGCATGGCTTAAGACATCACTCTTCTTCTTTCAGGGTTTCTAAGACTGAGGAATGTCCACCAAACAGAGTTTATACCTACGGTGATTTTTTCAAAGAGGATAGATTTTAGAGAAAACTGCAAACACTCCATTCTTCCTGTGGGAAGTTCTGAAGGTACTTGGTCCCATGTACTCTGAGAAAAGTCCTGAGGGGTGTGCTACATGGCTGAGACCCAGGGGGTCTTCGAGATTGCAGCCAGGGAGCAGCAGCAGATCAGTTGGCATCCATGCCCTGCCTCTTCTACCCACTCCCTGCCTGGGCTGTGTGCTCTGGAGGAGGGACTGAAGAAAGTGAAAATGTCAGTCATTCAGTCGTGTCTGACTCTGTGTGACCCCATGGACTGTGGCCTGCCAGGCTCCTTTGTCCGTGGGATTTCCTAGGCAAGAATACTGGAGTGGGTTGCCATTTCTCCTCCAGGGGATCTTCCTGACACGGGGACTGAACCTGCGTATTCTACATTGCAGGCAGATTCTTTACCACTGGGCCACCTGGGAAGCCCCACATACAGTAGAACAAAGCCAAATGTGCAATGATTCCTTTGGGCCCTTTTACAGAAGGGAGCATTTTCTGGCTGTCCTAAGTAAACCATAATACCATGTTTGCTGTCCTGAGTTCAGTCTGCTCTTCTCAAAACAGAAAACTCAAATAATTCTATGCAAATTCATTCCAATTCATCATGGACAACAATAGCACTGACCATAATGACTAAACCTTTTTTGGTGAATAAGTGCCGTGCCCTGGGCATCATCTCATGGGAGGTTCCCAGGAAGTAGGTACATTTTTCAGTGAGGAAATCAAGGTTTAAGATATTCAGTTCACACAATGAATACCCTATGCAGCTGGGGCTTGACACCAGGCCTAGATTCTAGTCACCCACGTTTAAAAGTCCCAGAGGGAATACCCACTTCATATGACCACTGTGCTGGGAGTCAGCCAAGGTGCTCCTTGCCATGTTTTACTTTGCAGCACTCTTCACTCCTCCACTCCCCTACCTTTTTCAACTAGTTACGGACTTCTTGACCACAGAGATTATGTCCTGTTCATCTTTTTTTGAAATTCTTATTCTAAGTGTACAACTTAATGGTGTTAGTACATTCACGATGTGCTACCATTACTACTATCTCCAAAACTTTTTCATTACTCCAAACAGAAACTCTGTAACCATTAAACAATAACTCACTATTCTTCCCCTCCCCAATCCCTTGGTGATATCTAAAGTACTTTCTGTGTCTGTGAATTTTACTGTTCTAAATAACTCATATAAGTGGCACACAATATGTGTCCTTTTGTGCTTGACTTATTTCATTGAGCATCATGTTTTCAAGCCCATCCACATTGTAGCCTGTGTCAGGACCTCCTTTTTATGGATGGATAATATTCCATTGTGTGTGTGTATATATATATATGTATATATATATTCATTCAACGGTTGGACAGTTGGATTGTTTCCACAACAAAAGATAAATGAACAAACAAAATGAGTGTTATGGCTAATGCTGCTGTAGGTAGTTTTACAGAGGTTCTTTGTCAGGTTTAGGAAATTCCTTTGTATTCCTAGTTTTTATCAAGAAAGGGTGTTAGATTTTGTCAAACGCTTTTTTTTGCATCTATTGAGATGGTCATATAGTTTTTGTCCCTTAGTCTATGCCCTTTAGTCTATGTATTACATTAATTGATTTTCTGATGTAGAACTATCCTTGCAGTCCTGAGATAAATCTCACTTGGCCAATCTATATAATCTTTCAGTTCAGTTCAGTTCAGTACAGTTCAGTCACTCAGTCATGTCCAACTCTTTGCGACCCCATGAATCACAGCACACCAGGCCTCCCTGTCCATCACCATCTCCCGGAGTTCACTCAAACTCATGTCCATTGAGTTGGTGATTCCATCCAGCCATCTCCTCCTCTGTCGTCCCCTTTTCCTCCTGCCCCCAATCCCTCCCAGCATCAGAGTCTTTTCCAATGAGTCAACTCTTCACATGAAGTGGCCAAAGTACTGGAGCTTCAGCTTTAGCATCATTCCTTCCAAAGAACACCCAGGGCGGATCTCCTTTAGAATGGACTGGTTGGATCTCCTTGCAGTCCAAGGGACTCTCAAGAGTCTTCTTCCAACACCTTAAAATCTTTTTTTTTTAATTGCTGTGTTTGGTTCGCTAGTATTTTGCTGATGATTTTTGCATATATAGCCGTAACAAATATTGGTTCAGTTTGTTATTTCTTGTTGTCTTTTGTTTTAGAATCAAACAACAGCCTCACAGAATGAGTTGGGCAATGTTCTATTGTATTCTGTTTTTTAGACGAGTTTGTGCAACTGGTATTAATTCCCCTTTGAATGTTTAGTGGAATTCACCAGTGAAGCAGTGTGGGCCTGGTGTTTTCTTTGTTGGAAGTTTTAAAATGACTACTTTGACTTACTTGTTATAGGCCTATTCAGATTTTTTTCTCTTCTTGAGTCAGTTTCAGTAATTTGCTTCTTTCTAGAAATTTGCTCTTTCATCTGATTTATCTAATTTTTTGCCCCTTTAATTTCTTTAAAGTTGGTAACAATGTCTCCTTCTTCATTCCTGATTTCCTGTCTTTCTTAAAGATTGATCAATGTTTTACACCTTTCCAAGGAAATAATTTTTGGTCTCATTGATATTTTTTTATTGTTTTTCTCTTCTTTATTTCATTTATTTTCACTGCAGCCTTTACTATTTCCTCCCTTCTGCTTGCTTTGGGTTTCATTTGCTCAAGTTTTTAAGTTCCATAAGGTAAAGTATTTATTTTAGAGGTTCAATAGGTAGGAATTAAAATCAAAGTACCAGCCTTCAGGTTTGGGGACCACAGTCATCATTCTGTCTCTAACATCACAAGCAGCATGGTCTTCCAGTCATCTCCCTGGGCTTCAGTTTCCTCACTGTATATTTAAGTGTTTCATTAGACTAAGGGCCTTCTTTCAATTCAAACATTCTGTGATCTGTAAGACATATCCCCAGACCTCCAGGGTTATAGACTTTAATTGGGATGGTAACACACCACCAAGATGAAGAGCAATCAAAGGGACCAAATATGAAGAGACAGATGGCTGGGACCAACAATGAAAGTTACAGGCATTACTGAACATTAGGCACCATCATTCCGGAGTCAATCCCCACCTGGCAAATGTTGGCTGGTGAGGCTTGATACCACCCCATGGGAGTGTTTTGACAATGAGATGAAAACAAAATGATCTGAAGAGACATCAAGCAACTAGAAGCTGTGTTTCTTAAGAATGCAAAGCACTGCTCATGATAGTAATATTGTCAGGATCCCTCCTACTTCTATGGTCTCTCTTAAATAGCAAAGCTATTTTCCCTGCAGAAGTGACAGCTTGATGATCCTGACCTTTCACCAGCAGACTCTTCTCTCATTTCTTCCAAAGTTTCCTTTTATTCATTCCAGTTGCTGGATGAATGACCTTGATTATAAAACAAAAACCTGCATTTGCACTTCCTGCAGAACAACTTACCACATGGGTAATGAGCTGATGATGCAGGCACCGCAAGGCTGGATATTTTGGCAAATGAGCTCTCCCTTAAGTTCCTGGGACACTGCTTAGTCAGGAATCCTCACAGACGCTGTCCTTGGTGCTCAGCATGTTTAGAATGCTTCTCACCTCATCTCCTTCAACCTCTCTCTTTCTCTCAGTTGCCCACAGAATACTCAGGGTGTCCTTGACAGACACCCTTCTCTGCCCAGATTACTGCAAAGGTACAGCTTCATGGCCCACAATTTCTTTCTCCTCCAGGACACTGTGAGAGCAGTTTCACTTACTGAGAAGCTTAGCTGACCCACATCTTTGTGGACACCTTTCCTTGAGTATCTCCCATGATGATACTGGACCTCAGGGTGTCAATACAATGGGCTAAGAATCTTAGAAGCAGGTTGGTCTCTGCCTTCACCATGTTATCCCAACACCCAAAGGTGGAGTTGTAGCACCCAAATTTCCTTTCAAGGAAAGACGTGTTACCCAGCTGGTGGGAGTGGGGGACACAGACAGACTGCAGCTGCCATCCCTGCAGAAGCGGCCTCAGTGGCAGAGCCACATTGCACAGAGTTATGCCCTTCCCATGTGCCCCTGACATGAAACAACTCATCACGGTTGAGATAGAAAGCCTGATCATTTTGTCTTGCACAGACAACCTGAGTTCTGACCCCCACAAGGGTTCAAGTAAGGCTTGTCAGGCCTGCATCACTTTGCAGCTTCTCTTCCGCCTCATCCTGCTTCCCTTCCTTCCTGTCCACAGAGGCCCATCCTGAATAATGTCCTCCCACCCAGCTCCGTGTCAGAGGCTTCTTCCCAAAGAACCCATGACATGTGGGAATGGGGACTGGCAGACAGGGGGCACAGAATACTCAGGGTGTCAGAATATGCAGGTGGTTGTCTTGAAGCCCTCAACACAGTGAGTATTTGATGAATGATAATAAAAATGACAATGTAACCTCCCCCAACCCTATCACCATCCCTAGCTCCCTCAGAGAACTGTTTCTATAGGAACAGGGCAGAAGTCAGCAGCTAAGGAAGTTGTTGCCAACCCTGCAGCAGCAGCTGAGTCCCAGCCAAACCCCAGGAGGAGGCTGGAGAAGAAAGCAGACATGCGGAAGGGAAGAAGATGGCCCAGGAGAGAACCATCTCCAGATGTTTCCAGTAGGAAGGGAGCCGGGGCACATAAGGATGAGTGCATGAGCTGCCTTAGGCAACTGTGGTCTGGGTCCTGACTCTGTGATGTTTGATCAGTTACAAAACTTCTGTGACTCAGTTTCCTCACCTGTACAAAAATAAATCTGCATTTTAGGGCTTTAGCAAAGCCTGAATGCAATGATCTATATAAAAGTATGTTGCTGTCAGTACATGTACGCTGCCTCCCTGGCCCCCTGGCCCTCACCCTACTGCTTTGCACAGGGAAGTTTCTCAATAAATAAATAGCACCCCACTGCCTCTACCAAAATTAATTAGTTGGGAAAAAAAAAGTGGGCCGGCTTGGAGAGGAAACCTGCTACTCACAGGGAGATGATAAATACCAGAAGATAGGAAATAAACTTTCTATTTTTATTACACAGTTATTTCACACAACAAATATTCAACAGAATTGCATGGAAGATTAAAAACAACAGGAGTTCAGGGGTTTGCAAACGGTCATTTTCTTTTGAATACATCAGAAGAGGCCTCTAAGAATAGTACCTTTCAACTTAAAAAAAAAAAAAAAAGAGGGAGTGTCTATTTTAGGATTGAGGCAGAGCAATTAAATGTGCCATCAGGGTAAGAGGTTTGTGGAGGCCAGACTCTAACTTTTTCAGCTGTGCTTACCTTGAGGACACAGTAGCCAGCGTTTGGGAGTTTCATTATTCTGGGGTGCTTACATGGAGAATCAGCTTTAGAAACAAAATCTGTTTTTCTGTAACAGAAGATTGAGCTGGCTACCAAACTGACTCAAATGTTTAAGGTAAGTACATCAGCACTCCCCTCTTCTTTCAACAGAAAAGAATCACAGAGGTCATCCATGGTCATTGTGGATAAATTAGAAAACATGGAAGGGAAAAGTCCCTCAGAGAACCATTAGTATCACTGTGGTATTTCTGGTGTGTGCATGTGTGTGTATCAACTATAGTTTATTTCTTAATAACACCTCTCATCCCAATGAATATGTAACTACATCATCATTTTTAATAAACTGAGAAGAACTTCTTTATTCTAGAAGACATATTAGCCCTTACTGCTAGGCATTTATTTTGACTCTCAATTTTTACTACTGTAAACCACACTGCCCTGAGAGTCTTTGTATATATTTCTCTTTACACAAAACTCTGATTATTCCTTTAAGATAAATCCCTAGACACAGACTTGCTGGGTCAAAAAATATTTTAATCTTTCAGGTTCGTTTTACCTAGATGTTGAAAGCCAAACTTATTCTAGGTTGTAATTAACACTGTTTTCAAGGGGGTCACAAATACATTAAAGATGCAATGTGAGGCACCTTTAGTAAAAACTTCATTCAATTTATGAAAATCTAAAAATCGAATATAAGCATTTTCTTTATAAAGCCTTATCTGGAAGTGAGAGCCCAGTGGTCTCAAAGTCTCTGAACCAGCAGCATCAGTATCATGGGGGAAAATGTTAGAGATGCAGATTTCTGGGGCCCACACAAATCTATTGAATCAGAATCTCTAGGGGTGGTACCCAGTGATCAGGTTCTCAAGTGGAGTTCATCACTTCCTGCCTGGAGTTCTAGTTATGTGGTCTAGAGATAACGATAAACCCAGAAGTTCCCTGAAAACATGAAGTGTGTCTGATATTGCTCTGTGAGCCCTATGATGGTTTATGTCAGAAAATACTTGATATATGTGTCATCATTTGTAACGCAGGCTTACATTTCCAACTTTTCACATAAATAAACTAATAAAACTTTTAAATGAACTGGATAAGAAACCCTCTACCCTGAAAAATGGGTGGACAGGCTTCTGTCAGTGACACAGCTTTACTGACCCAACAAGAGTGGCCTCAAAAAGCAACTGGTCTGGTGCGTAATCACTGCTGATAGAATAGCTTGACACTGCCCCCTTGAGAATGAGCTGTGTCTGAAGTTCAAATGGCCAGGATGACTTGTCATTTGCTGGGCCTCGAACACCCACCTCTCTCTGGAAGGCACTTCAGGGGCCATCTGTGCTGCCTGCACACACTCCCAGGAGGATCACTGAGCCTCTTCTGGGGCCAAGAGGGATGACAAGAGACCGTGTCCCTTTCACCCCTTCTAAGCTGATGGTGTGGAATTCAAGTCTCAGCTGGACATTCAGTGGAGCAGATTCAGGACAAGGTTTTCCGCTTCTGCAGGTAGGCATTTCATGGAGTCTATTGCCAGCTGGCACTGCTGTTGGCATCTATTCAGGAGAGCACACTGGACAGCTTCTTACCTTTCCATACAGCATCAATCCTGACAACTGCTGCCGAAGCAAACAGCTTCTTCTGCAGTCAGCAGCACAGAAAAGAACTGAAGAATACCCCGCCTCCCCCTGTTGCTGATCACCTACTCCTGTGAAAGACAAAAGAGGGGCTGTATCCACAGGACACTGCCCAGGCCATCTCTCCTCCACATGTCTAGGCACTTTTAAGGTCTAGCCTTATCATTACTACAGTACACAGTCATTATTCTAGACTTCACATTCCCCCTTCCTGTGTAAGAGAATCCTCTTCTTCATGAGACAGAGTCGAGCACCCACAAAAGCAGCTATAGATGCCAGAAGGTCACTTCCCAGCCTCCGCGCCATCAGGGAGCAGGCACACGGCCAGCCCCTGAGGTGCTCCCCAGACTTACTATCAGAAGTTGCATGGAGGAGGAGTGGAGCTTGAGAAGGCCATGCAGACACAGGTGGGGCTCCAGCCGGGGGAGCCTGGCAGCCACGCTCCACGACCATCATTTGTAGCCTTGAGGATGTTCAAGCTGCCCTAAGGAGCCGCATGTGGAGGGGAGCTGAGGCCCCAGGCAACTTGCAGTGCGAGTGAGTGAGTGAGTGAGTTGCCAAGAGGTGTCCTCCAGCTCCAGTCAAGTCTTCCCATGATCACTGTCCTAAGGACATCTGACTACAATCTCGAGGAAGACCCTGAACCAGCACTCCACAGCCAAGCGGCCCCTGGATTCATGACCCACAGAAACCACGAGAGGTACAGAGGACTATTGCTGTTTTCTGCCAGTGTGTTTCTGAGTAGTCGTTAATATAGCCACAGTTTAAGCACGGAGTTTTTACAGAGGGTCAGGATAAGAAACTAATATATGAAGAATATTTCTATTTCATGTTTGCTGTAGAACTATGTTGCTAAGTTTTTGTAAAGACCTTAATAGACATCTACATTTTGTAGATGTCCTTTGGAGATAGATAAAAAATCTTAAAACTCATGTGAGAAAATGCATGTGAGAGGATAGGAATATTTGAAAAAAATATGAAAATTAGAAGATGAATGTCTTATCAGACATTAAAACATTCCACAAAGGCAGTGTAATGAGAACACTCTAGTACTGATAGAGGATTAAGAAGCTAGATCAGTAGGCCAAAAATAGAGGCAGAATTAAATAATATCCAGAGTTGGAATATAAAAAATAACTTAAATGGAAAAAATAGATTTTATTTGTGTAAAAACCTCAAGTATGTAAAATAAGACAATAGCAATTCTAGAATGAAATTTAGGAGGCTATATTGAAAACACTCTTAAAAAACAGTGGAGGAGGAATGAATTAGGAATTTGAGATTAACGCATACACACTACTATATATAAAATAGATAACCAACAAGGACCTACTGAATAGCACAGAGAACTATACTCAATATAGCCTACAAGAAAAGAATTTAAAATCTAAATCACTGTGCTGTGTACCTGAAATTAACATAACATTGTAAATCAACTATACTTCAATGAAGAAAGAAGGGAATAAATAAAAATACTGATCACTATGTTGTACACCTGAAAAACTTATTGTATACCAACAATATTTGAAAAAATTAAGCTGAAAAACTTTAAAAAACCCAGAAAAGCTAGAATATATAAAAGTCAAGTAACCTTTGCCTACTTAAAAAATAAAAAATTCCCCCACCAAAAATCCAAAAGAGACAATAAACAGAATTAAGATACATAAAACAGACTAGGGAAATTTTGCTACACATATGATAGAAAAGGGGGTATTAATATTTTTGTAATAATTCAGCTTAATACATTGAACACTAAGTCAAGTGCAATGGCAGTGACTATTTCCACATAAAAGAGCATGGGATATTAAAGATCCTAATAACTACCTTTTACAAAGAAAAGACTTTGCTTAGGAAAAATAATAAAAAGTAGCTACCAAGACAGTTCATGCCATATTCACCAGTGTGACGGTCTGAACTGCTCGCCATTGTCAGTCAGCCTGTTCCTTCTACCTGTTCCTGGCTCTGTTTCTCCCTGTCCTGTCCTTTCCGCCTGCGGGGCCTTCCTCTCCATCTTTTCATGGCCACATCTATCCTCACATCATGAACAGTCTCAGATGCTGCCTTCTCCTTGAAACAACCTTGCTGGCTCCATCCCCCAACTAAAAGTTATTCCCCCATTTTCTGAATTCTTATTATCTTGTTACATAGTTATTTAGGCCCTTGTCTTGGTTCTTCTCTTAAGCCTTTAATGGCAGGATCCAGACCTAACACATCATTGCCATCTACTACTATTCCTCTACAAAGTATATAAACTTTGATGAAATCCTAATGTGCAAGTAATCAAGGAATAAATGACTGCTGAGTTTCTTTCTTAGCTAGGTAAACTTGATTCCTGGAACTTTTTTGTAGACAATAGGAAAATACAGAAAGTTCTTTGCTAAGAAGATGCTACTAAGAGTGATTAATAGTACTGTTTTAGGAAAGTATTTAAATTACAAAGCCTTTCTCTACCTCCTTCCCATCACCACACACATGCCAAATGAATGTGCCTGGCATGGTAGCAGACATATAGCAGGTTCTCTATAAATCACGACCAATTTTGAATCTATTTTAATCTTTCAAGTTTCAAAGAACTTCTAGAAACTATTAATTTTTTTATCAGATATAAATCTATAAAGACAGAAGGGATAGTGGCAAGTTTTGCACATGTACATCAAAATGATCCAAGTGGTTTTTAATCCAAAATATCCCTCCTCTCCTCCAAATTGCGGTGGTTTCAAAGTGTCAGTAGCCAAAGATAAGACACTATGTTGAAAACACTCTAATTATTACATGAAACTCTTTTCTGTCAAGGTGAAAAACACAACAGTACAAGGTTAAATGGCTGTTAGTCATCCCTACATTTAACAGCTTAGAGTCTGAAGAGCTTAAGCAAAGGAAGTTTTGAAGGGATTCCAAAGCCCTGATGTCTTCTCTGGTCTCTATCAGTCATATTGTTTAGTGGAGATTAAACAGTAATTACCAACGTTCAATGGAAGAACTGAAGGGTAACGAATTTCAAAAAGCCAAACTGATCAGACACGTTAACACACTAAAGAAATCATAATGGGGAGTGAGGTTTGGAAGCATCTCTTGTGTTCTAATGACTTCTGTGACAACATCCTGCTTGGAGGTACAAAACAAGCCTTTTTATAAATAGTTCACCCGACTTGTATCATTCTGCTAATGACTTCTCTCTATATAGAAGTACAGCTAATGTCCTAGTTGTTAAAAGGGCTAAACTTCATTTGTTGCCTCGGTTCCTAATCTGGTTACTAAGAAACACAGAGACAGAATTTTCAAAAAAAAATAAAAATAAAGGAAAGCAGAGGTCATCTTTGGCCTTTACTGGCTAGTGATGGGCCTGAACAGTTACTATAGCAACACCATGTGTTGTCTGTGGAATGAAAGCCCATAATCAGTCCCCCATCTCAAGTCACTTCTTTCAAAACATCCTCCTTATTGTTTGTTAAAGCTGATTTTTTTTCTGACCACGCTTAAGAACCAGTGGTACCCTAGTCCACACAATAAAGTTCAAGATTCTTAACCTGGCACCAAGGTTCCCCACGGGCTTGGTCCTGTGCATCCAGATTTGTTGATCCCTTCCTCACACCTTACACTGAAGCAGCACCAGCCTTCTTGACAGTTCCATGGATACACCCAGTTATTTCATATTTCTGAGCCCTCTAGTGCTTGATCCTTTGTAGGGAACACTTCCTCTTTCTGACCACTTGGCTACTCTACTTACCTTTCCATTCATTCATCTAATGACTCTTGAAAATTCTGTGTGCCAGGCTATGTGCCAGATTCTGAAAACACTGATGTGAATAAGATCTTGTCCTGGTCCTCATGGACCTGGGCAATCATAAGCCTTCTCCTCCTCTGTAGAGCTTTGCTCCAGCTGCATATCCAGAGTGGACCCCTCCTACCCACCTCCCTTGTTCCCAGTATGTGTTGTCCTCTTCACAATGCCCTGTAATTACCTGCTTCCTCACTAGACTGGGAGCTCATCAAGGGAGGGACACTGTTTTCTCCATCATTCTGTGATACCTGGCTAATCATATGTGTGTTATAAACACAGTAGGGAAGAAAGGAGAGGTGGGGAGATAGGTAGCACATTTCAACCATAGAAGCTTCATGTTTTGAAGCATCTGCCCTCAGTGAAATGGCTGTTGCCTGCATCTCTGGCTGTCCCCCAGACACCCCAGGCATTTCTGGCCTTTCCTATTCCCTTAAAAAGTGTTTTGTTCTCCTTTCCTCACCTAATTCTACCTAGGATCCCTCAGCATTCTGTTCATGACTGGCCTTGCCTTCTTGTACTCCACAGGGAACTTTGAGGGGAATTGAGGGCTTCAGAAACGAGGTGCCTCCATTTGGGAGGGTATGTCCTCCATGCATACAAGAAGCACCAAGTGGGTGACACTGTTACAAAAAGAAGCACCAAGAAGCACCAAGTGGGTGACACTGTTACAAAGCTTTGTGCTGGTCTATCCAGGACCACACTTGGTGGCTGGGACCATGTTGCAAATAGGTTTCAACATCTGAATCTTCATACAGTGCCTCGAACCCCCTAAATGTCTGACACAGATGCTTAGGATGATGAAAAAATACAATTTGGTTCCAACAAAGCTCAGTAACTCTTGTATACAGTGCTAGATAGCCCAGCAGACACTGACATCACTATAAAAAGAAGAAAATTCCTAGAAGAAGCTATTTTCATTTTGGCTTATAATCAAGTCCTCTGTAATTTTAACAAATATATATATTTTTAGTTTTAGTAGCATTTTGTTTGAATTAAGCAGCAGCAGCAGCTGCTGCATTTTGTTTGAATTATAAATTAGGGTGGATGTGCAGGATAAGAATCTCAGGGCTTAAGGGCATTAAATCCATGGCTTTCAAAGTATGGTCTGGATCCAGAATATCAGCATCACCTGGGAACTTGTTAGAAAGAAATTCTAAGGCACACAGTGCACCTGCATCTTCCCAAGGCCTTTAAGTGATTCGGATGCTTGTTTTAAGTGTGAGAACTACTGGTTTAAAGGCTGTAACCTGACCTTGATGTGTTCAGGAGACTCAGATACTAAACCTGAAATTCAAAAAGCCACCTTCTAATTGGGGATCCCTTGAAGCTCCACAAATGTTTTCTTCTCCAACCTCTCAACTCTCCAGGGACACAGGAAGGGGAGGCATCCCTGCCCCTGTTTCACATGGAAATCAAATGGTCTGGAGTAAACTGCTGCCAGTAGCATCTTCAGGGCAACAGTTACAACATATTTGGTCCAAAGAACCAGAAGGATATTTGCATCTGTTGTTCCTCCTGTCTTGTCCAGGTTTGGCAGAAGCTCTTGAAAATGTTTGTGGAAGATAATTAAGACCTGGCATGCTCAATGGGCAACTGGATATGCCATTGCACAGGCTGATGCTGCCTGTGAGTGAAGTGTGTCAATCATCAGTTCAGTTCGGTCGCTCAGTCGTGTCTGACTCTTTGTGACCCCATGGACTGCAGTGCGCCAGGCCTCCTTGTCCATCACCAACTCCCGGAGCTTGCTCTAACTGATGTCCATTGAGTCAGTGATGCCATCCAACCATCTCATCCTCTGTCGTCCCCTTCTCCTCTGGCCTTCAATCTTTCTGAGCATCGAGGTATTTTCCAATGAGTTAGTTCTTTGCATCAGGTAGCCAAAGTAATGGAGTTTCAGCTTCAGCATCAGTCCTTCCAATGAATATTCAGGACTGATTTCCTTTAGGATTGACTGGTTTGATCTCCTTGCAGTCCAAGGGACTCTCAAGAGTCTTCTCCAACACCACAGTTCAAAAGCTTCAATTCTTCAGTGCTCAGCCTTCTTCACAGTCCAACTCTCACATCCATACATGACTACTGGAAAAACCATAGCTCTGACTAGATGGATGTTTGTCGACAAAGTAATGTCTCTGCTTTTTAATGTGCTGTCTAGGTTGGTTATAACTTTTCTCCCAAGGAGCAAGCATCTTTTAATTTCATGGCTGCAGTCACCATCTGCAGTGATTTTGGAGCCCAAGAAAAAGTCTCTCACTGTTTCCATTGTTTCCCCATCTATTTGCAATGAAGTGATGGGACCAGATGCCGTGATCTTCATTTTTTGAATGTTGAGTTTTAAGCCAGCTTTTTCACTCTTCTCTTTCACTTTAATCAAGAGACTCTTCAGTCTCTTCACTTTCTGCCATGAAGGGTGGTGTCATTTGCATATCTGAGGTTATTGATATTTCTCCCATAAGTCTTGATCCCAACTTGTGCTTCATCCAGTCTGGCATCTCGCATGATGTACTCTGCATATAAGTTAAATAAGCAGGGTGACAATATACAGCTTTGACATACTTCTTTCCCGATTTGGAACCAGTCCATTGTTTCAAGTCTGGTTCTAACTGTTGCTTACTGACCTGCATACACATCTCTCAAGAGGCAGGTCAGGTGGTCTGATATTCCCATCTCTTGAAGAATTTTCCACAGTTTGCTGTGATTCACACAAAGACTTTGGCATAGTAAATAAAGCAGAAGTAGATGTTTTCTGGAACTCTCTTGCTTTCTCTATGATCCAACAGATGTTGGCAACTTAATCTCTGGTTCCTCTGCCTTTTCTAAATCCAGCTTGAATGTCTGGAAGTTCTTAGCTGATGTACTGCTGAAGCCTGGCTTGGAGAACTTTAAGCATTACTTTGCTAGTGTGTGAGATGAGTGCGATTGTGCAGTAGTTTGAGATCTATAGAACCACCACACAATTGCATTCACTGTCAGTCACGGAGGGCTCCCATTTAAGTGACAGGGCTTATACTCTGACATACCGAAGCTTCTATTGCCCCTTGGATCCTGTTAACATTCAGACATATATCAAAAGCCATGACTGTTAATAAGCTCTAACTGTGACTGTGGTTGACATATCTCCAAAGTGCAGTTAGAGCAAAGCAACTACTGTCTACCTGAGCAATCTCATGCCCAATGAGACCGCATGAGGGGATGTTTTCATGGCTCCTGTGTAATGGCAAAGAAGCTCCTGGAATCCAGAAAGCCATCATACTCTCATCTGCAATGAGCACCTCCCCAGACAGGTGTTTCTGAGGCTTGCTGCCCCTCATATCTGTGTCTGGCAGGCCATTCCTCCCTGTCCGCCTTCCTACACACACTTAGGAGTTTAGCTTTCACCTTTCCCTGTTTCTAAATTACTCACCACTCACCCATCTGCTTTCTGTATTCTCAAAGTCACTAATAGCCCTCATTTGCTCCCACCTCTTCTCTGGTTCCCTTTGTTTCTGAAGGTTTAGTGAAGTGCAGTCGCTCAGTCATGTCCGACTCTTTGCGACTCCATGGACACCAGGCTTCTCAGTCCATGGGATTTTCTAGGCAAGAGTACTGGAGTGGGTTGCCTTTTCCTTCTCCAGGGAACTTCCCAACCCAGGGATTGAACGCAGGTCTCCCGCATTGTAGACAGACGCTTTACCATCTGAGCCACCAGAGAAGTCCATTCTGAAGGTTTATATCAGCTTTATTCCATTGCTGTCACTTTGGTGGCACTCCCAGCAGAGATGAATGTGTATTTTTATTCCAAGTTCTAATGCTCACTTATAAAGTCATACAGTCTTGAAGGGAATTTAGATATCATCTATCCAATCCAGCATTTTATTTTTTTTGCAGTGGAATCTTTTTTTAAGACACAATCTTATGTTGAAATCTAATTTATAAAACAGATAAGAGTGAAACTATTTTGGTTGAAGCTGGGAAAGGAGCAGAGTCTGCATCTAATTTCTCTTAAAATATTTAAAAATATTTGTTAAGGGCCTCTTTTGTACCAAGGTCTATGTTAGACAGGGCTTCTGTCCCAGTGCTTCTCAGGGTCCCCCTGCTCCTTGCTAGCTTCGGCAGATCCCCAAGGAACCCAATTTGAAAATTACTGAGCTAGTCTAACTGAGGTCCAGAGAGACAGAGAGTGCTTCGCCAAAGGACAGCTTGCCTGGTCTGCTAATTTGAAACCTGGGATAAATGCACCTCATAGTGTTACTGTTGGACAACTAAACAGGTCACAGGATGATGACCAGGAGAAAAAACCAGGGAGCTGTGTTATGAGTGAGGCTTCTCACATACAGATGTGGAAGAAGCTAGAAAAAGGCTATAAACTGTGCATACACGCCTAACAAAATATTTGTGAATGCTGGCACACATGAAAACTTCATCTTTATTCCTGTGATTCCTTTTGAAGGGACTGCTTTTGGTCACACAATTAAAAAATTTTAAATAAAAATTCACCATCAAATTTCAAAGAAAAAAGATCTCACCACTTTTCACCCAGGACCTATAAAAAATATCCCTTGGCATCCCTGAGGGACCGAGCCCTCGTGAATGCCTAAACCTGGGGCCCCTCAAGCCCCTGCACACAAGGGCCTGGCACAGTGCATACAGGTGGCCCTCAGGGCTGAAGGCGCGTCCATCCAGGGCAGGTTCCGCCTGGGCAAGCGAAACCTGCAGACAACAGACTGCATCCTCTGATATCCTATTTCTGTCAGGTGACAATTATCATCAGTGCTGGAAGGGATCCCGGCTGGGTTTGTCGGGTTAAAAAAGGAAGAAAATAAGAAATAGGGTTTTATCTTTGAAGCACAGCAATCCCATTCATCAAGACCAACAATGCTAAAGAAATTTTAGCTCTGTTTTTCAGACCAAATCTCTTCCAGTAATTGGCTGACCTTCAGAATAATGATACTTTCAGCTTGAATGAACGTAGTGTTTCTACAGGACCAGTGAGGTAGAAAGATTCCTCTCCCAGAAAACCTGTAAAACCTATTATTGCATCCTCCTAGACCACCACTTCCCTGGTGGCTCAGAGGGTAAAGCATCTGCCTGCAATCCCGGAAACCTGGGTTCAATCCCTAGGTTGGGAAGATCCCCTGGAGAAGGAAATGGCAACCTACTCCAGTATTCTTGCATGGAAAATTCCATGGACAGAGAAGCCTGGTAGGCTACAGTCCATGGGGTCTCAAAGAGCTGGACACGACTGAGCAACTTCACTCACTCACTCAGACCACCACTGGATCACAGTGGACCACTGAATTTAACAATTTCATCCTTGGACACCCAGGGTCACTGAACAAGGATAAACAATTCTTCTTTGCATTTCCTGGCCCATGGGCCAGACATTCAACCTCTGTTGGCCTGTCTCATCTGTCAAATGAGGAGGTTAGACTAAAATATCTATGCTTTCTACTTGTTGGATATTCCAGTAGATTCAGTACGTATCAGTATATTTTGGAATCTGAAGAGGCTTACTCACCTAGAGTGGTGCAGCCCAGCACATGCTCCAAACACCTGGCCAGAGCTTCAGCATCACTGTCCTGTCAGAACAAGAGAGATTTATTTCTCTGGGTGGTAAATGTGGAAAAATGTCCTCGCTACATGTAGGCAAGAGAAAACACATGAAAACCTAGTTGCAAACTTATTGTATGATTGCATTTTTTGAAAAGCAAACTCTATATGTGTTGCCACATCTTCTCGTTCTTGGCAATCTATATATTAGTGTCTATTGTCTATCTCTCTGATAGGAAGAGCATACACTAAAAATGTTAACAGCAGTGTGACTATAAGGTGCAGTTAAGGGGATATATTTATTTTCTCCTTTGTGTGCTTCTGTCTTTTGTAAATTTTTATAATAAATATTATTTATTTAAATACTTTAGAATGAAGAGAAAAAGGTTTCATTCAATCTATATTAAATACCACAGAAATCAAGGGAACATTTTTTTCTAGACAGCATCTCTACCATTCTTCTTTGGAAATCCATGGTCTTCAAGGTGTCATAAGTCTAAGAATTGTACTTCTTATTTAACTCTCAATAAGAGTCAAGCACTCCCATGAGGATTTTGAGGGGGAGAATCCCAGAGCTGCACTTGATAACAAATACCATCTTTAGTGCAAAATAAACATCTAAGGCTGGAAATATCCAAAGCAGCATCAAAATGATCAGGGGAATGTAAGATCTTAATTATTTTCAGGTTTGTTATATTGAGAGAAATTAATAATTTATGGCTCACCTACTCTATTTCAAAACAAGCTACACATTTCATATTGTAGTAATTGTGGATTTTAGAAAAATGCACTGTAGTATAATTTTTCAAGCAAGAGTACTACAGTGGGTTGCCATTTCCTTCTCCAGGGGATCTTACCAACCCTGGGATCAAACCCAGGTCTCCTGCATTGCAGGCAGACGCTTTACCATCTAAGCCATCAGGGAAGCCCTGTAGTATAATAGAATACCCTAAAATATTATGTAAATGTGTTGGGTTTCATTTTATAACATGTGGTGGGGGTTGGGCAGCCACTTTTTATGCATGTGGTAAAACTCTGCATTGCTTCATTTTCTCAAATGAAAGAAGAGTAATGAAGAAGGTATCCCTGGTGAGTGTTGGTCAACAAGGCCAAAGCACTAATTGAGCACTCCAGTGTGCAGCCCAGGAACAGGGAGGCAGGTATCAGGCACAGAAACAGAAGTAAGAAAAACAGGTCCCTCCCTTCTTCTATACTCTTGTGGTCTCCAAACTTAACAGGAGCAGTCTTGAGACAGGAACTTGGCAGAGACATCCTCTACGGGAAGCAAAGCAAAGCACACATCTGCATATGCAAGTAATGGTGCCACCCAGACAAGCTGGATCCAAGCCTGGCTGCTCCACTGACTGCTGGTCGAGGCCAAGTAGCTTGACTTCCCAGGTTGTAGTTTCTGCATCTGTGATTATTGTTGTTTTTTAGGTGCTAAGTTGTGTCTGAGTCTTTGTGACCCCACTGACTTCAGTATGCCAAGCTTCCCTCTCCTTCACCATCTCCCAGAATTTGCTCAAACTCATGTCTACTGAGTCGGTGATATTATCTAACCATCACCCTCTGCCTCTCCTTTCTCCTTTTGCCCTCACTTTCCCAGCATGAGTCTTTTCTAATGAGTCAGCTCTTTGCATCAGGTGGCCAAAAGTACTGGAGCTTCAGCTTCAGCTTCAGTCCTTCCAATGAATAGTCGGGGTTGATTTCCTTTAGGATTGACTAGTTTGATCTCTTTGCTGTCCCAGGGACTCTCAAGAGTCTTCTCCAACACCACAGTTCAAAAGCATCAATTCTTCAGCACTCAGCCTTCTTTATGATCCATCTCTCACATCCATACATGACTACTGGAAAAACTACAGCTTTGACTCTACAGATCTTTGTTGGCAAAGTGATGTCTCTGCTTTTTAATATGCTGTCTACATTTGTCATAGCTTTCCTTCCAAGGAGCAAGCATCTTTGAATTTCATGTCTTCAGTCAACAGCCACAGTGATTTTGGGGCCCAAGAAAATTAAATCTGACATTGTTTACACTTTCCCCCCATCTATTTGCCATGAAGTGATGGGACTGGATGCCGTGATCTTAGTTTTTTGAATGTTGAGTTTTAAGCCAGGCTTTTCACTTTCTTCTCTTGCCCTCATCAAGAAGCTCTTTAGTTCCTCTTCACTTTCTGCCATTAGAGTGGCATGTCTGAGGGTACTGATATTTCTCTGGGTAATCTTGATTCCAGCTTGTGATATTAGAGGCTAAATCAGATGATGGTTAAAAAGCCTTCCAGCTCTCAAACCCTATTTTCCTGTGCATCTGAGCCATAGGCACAGAAAAGCGTAGTAGATTGCTTTCAAAGTGGCTGCAACCACCCTCCCATCCCCATGCTTCTATGCCCTTCCTCACATCAAGAAGGGGCGATCTTCTCTCACCCCTGTGGCTGGGCCCGTAGCTTGCTTTGGGGCCACAGAAAGATGCAGAAGTAATGCTGTGACTTCTACAACTAGGCTTCATGAGGCATGTAGCTTCTGTTTTGTACTCTTGGCAGCCACCAATCACATGAAGAAGTCCAGGTTGTCTTCCTAGAGAGATCCCCTGGGGAGAGCCCTTGGAACACGAAAAGCCACAGGAGGAAAACAGAGACCCCCCAGCCAACAGCCAGCACCACCGTTGGCCGTAGGAGTAAGGCCACTGTGGACCCCCAAGACAAGTTCTCAGCTACATGTAGCCTCAGGAGGGACTCAGCATCACATGGAGCAGAAGAGCTGTCACATGCAGCCCTGGAAACACAGAGTTATTAGAAACAAGAAATCATATTTTAAGCCACTAAGTTTCAGGGCATTTTGTTGTACAGTGAAAGATAACTGAAGTAGGACTTTGAGGTCACTGACCAAACACTATATTTTCTACATTTATATCCCAGCACCAGCACAGACCCTGGCATATGACAAACACTAAGTCTCATCTGTTTGGGTCACCTCAACTTCTGTGATTTGCAAGGAAGGAAAATAGAAGAATGGCCTGAACTCTGGGTTCTCCCCTACTCAAAGTATTTCATTCCTGGGGACATGGAGGAATGGAGCTTTTCGAAAGCATGCTGCTTCTTAATCCTGTGGCCTGGTCAAGTTAACCGCTTTGAGCCTCAGTTTTCTTAATTAAAGTGATGAGAATTACAGTTTCCATTTCAGGGCTCTTATGAGACACATGAAGTAATACAAAGCCTTTACTATAGTATATGGCTCACTGGAAATACAGTCAGAAAGAGAGTTCAGTAGAAAAGGACAGGGTGGACACAGGACAGAGACACTGTGCTCACTCACTCACAGCGTGAAAAGTCTTGGAAGCACCTGAGTTGAACCAATGCAACAGAAACAGCAAGAACCAGAGAGAGGACTGCAGGAAGCACCCAAATGACTGGACACATCAATCACATCTTCCCAACATAGAAGTTAGGAGCACTGCTCATGGGGGTGGGGAGGGCAGAAAGAAATAACTCTAATACTATAGATGGATGAATGAATACTAACTTTAATTAAGGTATTAATATCTGCCATTGTTGTACCAGCTTAATTAATTAAACTCTAATTAAATCAATTAATTTAAACTCTACCAGCTTTGCTATTTTTCTCCCCATTTAACAGTTGAGAAAACTGAGGCACAAAGCTGGTTCCATAATAGCACCAAGTTCATGCAACTCTTTAGATGTGCAACAGGCAGTATTTCCAGGGCCTGACCTCCTAGCCATTCCATTATATGTGCACAGAGTAGAAACTGGGGTTCTTAACCCAGAGCAGCTCATGACGTTGTTGGAGAAACTAGGGTATTGACTCAAGAGAAGACCTAAGAACAATTCCTTGGGATATAGATAGATTAGATAGATAGATAGATAGATAGATAGATAGATAGATAGATAGATATAGCTATATAAACAAAATAGGGTATAGCCTGGAAATGAGATGCAGCTAAAGAGGGAGAGATGGAGGAGTGGGCTCTTCATTAGCAGCCTCTGACTCCAGATGGAAAGAGCAATTTAAGCAGAACAACAATGCTCATCTAAATATGGCCTCAACCAGAGGGACGTGATGTCTCATAGTGGAGTAAGCAAATCCAGCCATGATCCCTGTGGGCACTTGGGACTTTTGCTGACTTCCCTTCCTGCCCCTGGAGACTGCAATGCCAGAGGTCATGGGCAATGACCAAGCTGAACCTTCATTCTCAACAAGGGACACATCATTTTCTATCTCTAGGCTGCAGAACAGGGTATTACAGTTTAAGGTGCCAATACCTATTGAAAACTTTGTAAAATTTTGAAATATTTTCAGACTTACAGAAAACTTGAAAAATAGTGTGAAAACTGCCACTTACCTTTTTCCCTGATATCACTGCTATACCATATTTATGTTATCACTCCATCTATCCACATACATTAAAGTTTCTCAACCAGGCACTACTCACATTGGAGCTGGACAATTCTGGCTAGTGCATTGAGAGATGTTTAGTTTTAGCAACATCCCTCCCCTTGACCACCAGATGCCAGTAAGACACTCCCATCAGCCCTTCCTTTGATTCTGAAATTGGAAAACCAAAAATGTCCCTGGACACTGCCAAATGCCTACAAGGGGCAAATCTCCCCTGGTTGAGACAAACCAACCTATGTCCATCTCTATCTCTACATACATATTTTCTCTACTGGTCAAATCTGGAAAAGCCTAAGGATCAACATAAACAATACTAATAGTTATAAATGGCTTCCCTGGTGGCTCATATGGTAAAGAATCTGCCTGCAATGCAGAAGACCTGGGTTCAATTCCTGGGTCAGAAAGAGCCCCAGGTGAAAGGAATGGCAACCCACTCCAGTACTCTTGCCTGGAGAATCCTATGGACAAAGAAGCCTGGCAGGCTACAGTCTATGGCATTGCAAAGAGTTGGACACGACTGAGCGACTAACATTTACACTTTTTAACATTTGAATGAAATTTTGTCTATTTTGACAAAGAGACAATTTATAACAAATATCAGGTTCTACATTTTTCACATAGTAGTTTAGGAAAGGCGTTAAAGGGCTTGTTTTACTGTAGTACGATTTAATGTGGCAATCAGCTCGTTCATAGTGTTCTGGAAATTATCATTTAATGAACACAAATGATCTCCATAGAAATACACTCACCCCATGAGAAAAAGGGGGAAATGGAAATGAACGCCATGTTTCTTGGGTCTGTACCGTGTTTGCACTCAGCAAGAATTGCAGTCATGAAAAAGACCTTTTGGGAATATATCATGGCTGGTGCAATGCAGGAATTATGCTGCTGATTGGAAATTCTACATCTTCTCCTTGCTTCACAGTTTAAATTGATCTCTGCCTGAGCTCAGTGGCCTGTGGAGCACTTGTGTCTCCCTAGGAGCGACATCATGGTGTCACCAGCCAAGTGCTAGGAATCTCATTTTCAAAAGCTGTTGAAAAAACCTAAGTGCTCCCTGCTGACCAATGGTTCCTTAGATATTTTTCAAGTCTCCTTCCCTACTAACCATCAACCTCTCTAATGAGATCATGCCTTAGAGGCTTGAGGAACATCTTTTAAGATTCAGCTCTGAAAAACTGTCCCACAGATTCAAGTTCAGTCAAACACCCAGATTTGTTTCAGAAACAGACGCAGTAATTTGGTTAATAAATTAGAAATTTCTTCTAAGCAGAAGTAAAAGTTAGTTGTGTCCAACTCTTGTGACCCCATGGACTCTAGCCCACCAGGCTCCTCTGTCCATGGAATTCTTCAGACAAGAATACTGGAGTGGGTAGCCTTTCCCTTCTCCAGGGGATCTTCCCAACCAAGGGATCAAACCCAGGTCTCCTGCATTGCAGGCAGATTTTTTGCCAGCTGAGCCTCTAGGAAGATACCCTCTAAGTGGAAAAGGTAGTTGTTATAATATATTCTCTAATAACCCATATTTATTTTTAATCTGGAAAAAGAAAAATAAACACCCCAAATTCCATAATGTAAATATACACATCCACAAAAATATATACATGGTCTTTTCTAGATAGATTTATTAGCTATTTGAGGTTATACTACATATGTATAGTATACATAGAATACACAGACACACATACACCTTTGTTTGGATTTTCATCTTATGTTATTAAAAATTCTTCAGAAACATAATTTTAATAGCTACACACTACTGCTCTAAAGCCATATGAATTATTTCTCTATGCCCTGTTATTGTACATCTAGATTGCTTTCATTGTTTTTCATAAATAATATTGCAATGTCTATCTTTGCCCCATGTTTGCTGTTATTGCTTTAGGTTACTGTTCAGAAATGAAATTACTCAGTCAGAGAGTGTGAACCTTAGGAAACTCCCTCTTTCTCTGCTCTGACCCTTTTCTTCACATTCCAGCCATTCCAAGCAGTTTATTTTCTCCATTATCAGTTTTAATGTCTTCATACTTTTTTCAACTTCCTTCCTATTAAAATGTCCTTTCTTTCAAGAAAAGATATGATAGATTCATTAATACAAAGATGATTGATAAGGCTTATAAATTATCTCAGGATACTTGTGCTTCAGCAGAGGAATTCATTTCTAATAGCAGGCATACCAGAGGAGGAAATCAGGTGATATTGTCACAGAGCTGGAAAAATCACAGTTTCTCATTTAATTATCAACCAGTTCTGTCTGACTAAATAATCCAGAGTATCTCCTCACTTTAGACCTTTCACTTGAGTTGTGGTAACTTAGTTCACACACACATGAACATATATACTCACACAAAGCCATTTCATTATTCAGCTTTGTTCAATTCAGGTGATGTGTATTAAATGCCAATTATGTTCTGATGTGTACAAAGTTGAGGGAGACAGATATTCCACATCCCAGGGGTATTCTTGCCAGTACCCTAGTGACTCATTGCTCTTTCAGCAGTACATTCCCCCATCAAATCCTTTGATCAATGTTCTCCATGCTGGTTGGATTACACAAGCCAAGTTGAGAAACACATTAAAATCAAACAAATAAAAACCCAACAACTACCAGAGCTCAAGTCCACTTCTTGCCTGGACCCTGCATGGCCTCCTTACTTTATTCTCTGCCTCCTCCGTGGTGTTGCTTTAACCCATTTCCTTCACAATAGCCACAACTTTGTCACTATGTACAGAATAAAATCCCATCACAGCTGGCCACACCCTGTATAATTTAGCTGCTGCTCATTTCTCCAATATCATCTCTTTCCACTTCTCTATCAGTGCTCCAGCCATGTAAGATCTTTCCCACTTTGAAGCCTTCTCATTGGCTGACAGTGCTCTTGCCTCACATACGACACGATTGGCCTTCTCATCCCTCAGATCTCAACTGTAGGTCACCTGCTCAGAGATCCCCCTATTTGAATTGAGTTTGTTTCTGCCACCAACCCAGTCGACATATCACAGTGCCTGTTTCTTTTGAGACACTTACCCAAGGATACAATTAAAGCTTTGTTTGTTAGTATTTGCTCCATGAGGGCAGGGACCATGCCTGTTGAGTCATGATTAGCTCAGAGCTGGCAACCAATAAACCCTTTGTGAATATGCTGGTGAAAGAAAAGCAAACATCAAGGCAACGTAGTCAAATAAAATATTCCTCTGTTTCTACCTCACCAGCAGATTTTACCTAAATTCATAGCTTCTCAACCCTGCCAAAACTTTGGACACATTTCTCCCACTGAATTCTTTCAGAGGTGTTTATTTGCAAAGCTTCATTCCAGGCCAGCGGACTGTGTATCTTCTGCTTCCATCTGCCTTTTCTTCTTGGCTCCCAGCTGTTTTATGATAAGGCTATTTTCTGTCTGCCTCTGAGGTAACCCCAGAGGCAGACATGACCTCACAGGCTCCGCACAAACTAGAACTTCCTTTGGTGAAATCCTTGTCATGAGCCTTCTGGGAAAATTTCTGTTGCAGCCTCCCAAATGGCCCCAGATGGAGAACATTAGCTTTCAGATGATGGCCCCTCTGTAGGTTGAAGCCATTGCTACAAGCTTTTGTCCCCTGTGGCCACCATGGGGTGTACACCCTCAGGCTCTGAGGGGACACACAGCTTTCAAGAGGTGAAAGCCACATGTGGGATACATGAGCAGCAGGCTGCTTTCTCAGCGCAACTGAGGCTTGCATTCACTGGTCTCCCAGGCTTTCCTGGTCTCCCAGCCAATTGTGGCTCGTCCTCTCTGGAACAGGTACACTAATCCTCCCAGTTTCACATTTTAGCAGAACCCATGTTATTTTTTTCTACAGATTCTGTGATCCTATAGATTCCCATAGACCCAGGAACTTGACCCCTTATTATCTGAATCACAGATTTATGCACCTTGGCCACAACTATATATGTATGTACACATATAATGAGAGGATTCTGCTTCCTAGAAAACATAAAAATCTCATAAAGCAATCCAGGAAGGTTTCCTCTGAGCAATATTTTGTTGGAATCTGATACCTGGATAGGCACAATGGACCAAATTCTTAAAAATATTCTCATCTGGATGATCTTAAAAGCACACAATAGTAAACATATAAGGTTTATACTAAACTAGAGCTACCCAGCATCTTACATTTTTATCTTTAGTTCTTAGAGGCAACCCCAAATACTGTAGTTTGTATAGAGCCACATCTGCAAAGCTTAAACTGCAAATTGCCCCCCCCCCCCAGCTCCTGAAACATGGGATGCCTCTGTCACTGCATTGGGGACAGCTGGACATGGCTGTCAGGGTGTCCACATTTCACGTGTTCCCTCCACATCATCAAAGCCTAACTGCACTGCTGCTTGTCAGCATCAGGTTTGTGGCAAGTCAGCATCCGCAGTTGCTTTAGGGTTTCACAGACACGCATGGGAATTCATTACAGAACTACTCATCATATATTCTGGGTTATAGTTGGAAATGTAAAGAGTGGAGAAAAGAAAAAAGAAAACAGGAGTGACAGAGTGCTGCCACGAAGCCCACCAGGACCATGGGCAGCGGGGTTTAAGGAGCTGGTTAGGAGGATGCTCCCCTACTGCCTTGTTCCCAGTTCCAGCAGCTGGAGGGGGGCTGCCCCCACTACTCCCCTCCCTTCCAACAGCTCACAAGCTTTGTCTCTTCACACGTCACAGCCCAAGAGTCCATGGGAGAAGGTCCTGCAGTTGGAGGAGGTTTCCTGGAGCAGAAAGAGAATGTTCGTGTTCCAAAAGGGACCTCGAGGCACACACTCCCTCATTGCAGCTTCCTGTTTCTGACTCCATTTCTAGGTCTCTTCCTATATAAACCCCACAGAGGAAGTGGGAACTTGGCCCTGTGTTTTGAACATAATTTTAAATCATCAGATGCTCCATTTTCACACATCCAAAGCTGGGTCCCCAGCATTTCCTCATCGTCTCCTTTGCCAGCTTCTCCAGTAAGTGCTGTGCTCACCCAGAATGTCTAGTGGATACAGGGTGCTTGCTGGTTTGAATTCCAGCTCTCCAGTATACTGAGTGACCTAGGAAATCGGTTATTCTTTCTACTTTAAGTTTCTTCATTTGGCAGATGAAGAAACTTACTCCTAGACAGTGCTGGTGAGCACAACATGGGACAAAGCACAGAAAGGACTTAGTGCAGGGCCAGGTGAGCTGAGGTGGCTGTTTATTCTTCACTAAGACTTGTCGCTTTCTCTGATATGATGTGGACCCATGAGCTCCCAGGTCAGCAGGTTAATGGAAGGACAGCACCTCCAACAACATCCCAGATGTGCCACACCCACTTCCTCCCAGACTGAACACCCAGATGCTTTCCAGATGTAAAAACTTATTGAGAAAAGAAAAATTTCTCTGTGTAATTCAATCACAAAATAGTGGGATGGACCTGGGATGGACCTTTTGTTTGCGAGGGCTGTTTAGGAGGATTTTCATTCTTTGTAGATTCTCTTATGGTCAGGGACCCCAGCTCTGACGGCAGAGAGGGACGGGAATTGGTGTGTATGCAGGGGTGTGGGGAGAGGGTGGAGAGAAAAGCCCTGAAGGTGCCACTTCAAGTCAGTCAGCTCTGTGCAAACCAGCACACACCTCTATACCACTCTCACCCTGGCCTCAGGAACATGCAGCAGCCAAGCACCATGCAGGCCACTGTGCCCTCACCCCCCACCCACCTGTGCACCTTGGTGACCATCAACAAGGAGGTGGCAGAGGCCTCCAGCACCCTAGAAGGACCACACAGATCTGCCCTTCTGGCTGTGTGCTCTGTCATAATCCATCTATCACCTCTCTTTGCCCTCTGTGCTTTGGTGTTAGGGCTAGAGGGGTAGGTATGACCTTGAACACAAGAATGGATCTAATTAAAAATATGGAGGGACTACAGCCTTCTGCAAAGCCTGCTGTGCTATGTCCTGACAAGAGCAAGGTTTTGCTGGCCCCCATCTGATCAGCAATGCACTGTGCTTTACCCTGGACCAGAAATGGCAGAGAGGGAAGGGGGAATGACTATGCCAATGAGGGCTGGAATGGGGTTGGAGTGGAAACTGTAACATCAAAGTCACTCCTTTCAGCAACATAAGCTGAGTCTACAGAGGCCTGTTACCTGGAAGGAATGACACCTAAACTGTGATTTCACCAGCCTTCAGCAGGCCTGGCTGCTCTACCACCTGGGCCACAGGCCAGGGGATATTGATGGAGAGATGACTCAGCAGCAGTGCTGGCTGCTTCTCAGAACTGATTCCAACTGATGCAATGCAAGATGCAAACAGCTCGATTAGGGAGCTCTGACTATGCAAAACAGGAAGCAAATCACTCTTACCATTTGGACTCAAGAGTTCTGGCACCTTCTATAAAAAATTTAAAAAGAGTAGGAGGAGAGAAATCTGTATCCTACAACAGATGTGGGAAGCAGGTTCATTTTAGGTTTAATTTTCATAACTCAGCACTTTTCCTCAAACTGGGACAAACTTTGCCTAGTACACAGATCAGTAATTGTCTTCAGTAAAGCAGCTCTCTGCAAAGGACCCTCTGCAGCAGCCCCTCGGCTATCCTCTCCTCACGGTGGAGGAGCAGTAACTGCCAAGCAGGAGACCGTCTAAGGAAGGGCTACAGACAGGGGCAGAGAGTCTGCCTCTGCTACTTACTAGCTGTGTGGCCCTGGAGAAGGTCCTTCACCTCATCAGGCCTCAGTTTCCTCTTATGCAAAGTGAGGAAAGCCCAACAGTCTCATCTTCCAAGGGAGCTGAGTCTTAAAGTCGGTGCTTCATAGAATAATCAATTACAGACAAAAAGCTTCCCAAAGGACCTAAACAGACATAGCACATCAAGTACTAGACATAGAGTAAAGGTTCTGGGAACATTAGCTCTTATTATTATAATAATTATGCCTTGATTAAACAAATGACTCCACTAGCAGAAGACACTCTTAGAGGCACCTTCTCCCATAACGATCTGCCCCAGAAGTCCTCAGTGGACCATTCCAAGGTCATTCTTGCTTTTCCTAATGTTTCACTGTGCAGAGCATTTCAAAATCAGTGGAGGATTTGGTGAAAAAGTATTGAAAATTTCAGAAGTAGCTGAGAAATGGGCCTCTACACCTTTCCGTCTTAGTACGAACAGACATCATGGTCCTAAGAGCTTTCCTCAAACAAGTGTCAATGAAGGCCAGCCCCTAAACAGCAGGGTCTTTCCTGAGGGAGCTCTGTGTCACATCATCATGGCCCACCTCGTGTCTGCATTACAGGGGGATTCAGGATACTGATTAGTGGCAGAGAGGGAAGCACTGGTCATGGCAGTAAGGGGAAGACAAGAGTCTACAGAAACACCTTCAGCCCGCAGCCCTAAAACATGTCCGTCAGGGCACAGGAAACACTTTTCAGTGACAGGTCCCACAAATGCTGTTGAGAACCTTGTTATGATGACAGCCATAAACTCCATTCTCTTGAGCTCTGAGAGGCTGGTTCCAATTCAGTGACCACAGACTTCACAGAGGAGCCACCAACAGCATGATAAGGGCTGGTGATAAAGGGGTTACTGATGCTCTGCTTATTGATGCAGAGAAACAACTGACAAATAGCTGCTTCACAAAATTGCTCTGGAGAAACTGCTGCTGAAAAGATTGTCATGGGTGGCACAAGGGACCCTGCAATCAATCCCAGTGAAGCCTGTGGCTGTCTTTCTTTTTTAAAGCACTTCTTCCATCAAAATAGAAACCATGTGACTTCTGTTCCATCTGAAGGAAGAGAATATCAACTCTGACCTGATGACTCAAGTAAAAGACACAAGTAAGATGATCACCTAAGCAGACTCTGGGTGCTCAGGCCAATGGCAAGACTAGGGAGCAGGGGAAGAGGTGGCTGGAGGTATCAGTGACTGGGTCTCAGCCCAGGGTTCTAAAACTTCAAATTGTGTGCTGCTAATAAAATAACCTAAAAAGAGAAGGGTAAGTACTCACTACAATCCCATGCTCACAACCTTTGGGGAAGGGGAAACTATATTGAAGAGCAAATGGGGCTATAATCACCTGTCTCCAATACAAACTACTCAGTTAACATGTCTCTTCATGGCAAGTCCATTCTATTCTATTATTCCAAGTCCATTCTAGGATGGTATACTTTGGGTCCTAGAAAAAACAGCTTGAAAATGTGGTGAACCTGGGCCTGAAACATGGTTCCAACTCTACCCCAGCTGCATAGCCTTAGAAATTCAGTTTCCTCATCTGGAAAATTGGGGTAAGAATAACTACCCAAGAGGGCTTTGTGAAACAAAACACGAACATGTATGTGAGCAGCCTTACAAAAGACAATAATTATTTACAATCAGTCACAATGTATCATACCACATGCTATGGAGGCATAGCCTACAGAGCAAAATTACTGCCCAGAATTAATCACTGGCCCTAATGGGCTCAAAAAAGGACAGAAATGGTATGGAGCTAACAGAAACAGAAGATATTAAGAAGAGGTGGCAAAAGTACACAGAAGAACTGTACAAAAAAGATCTTCATGACCCAGATAACCACAATGGTGTAATCACTCACCTAGAGCCAGATATCCTGGAATGCAAAGTCAACTGGGCCTTAGGAAGCATCACTATGAACAAAGCTAGTAGAGGTGATGGAAATCCAGTGGAGCTATTTCAAATCCTAAAAGATGATGGTATCAAAGTGCTGATTAGTGGTGGAGAGGGAAGCACTGGTCATGGCAGTAAGGGGAAGACAAGAGTCTACAGAAACACCTTCAGTCCGCAGCCCTAAAACATGTCCATCAGGGCACAGGAAACGCTTTTCAGTGACAGGTCCCACAGATACTGTTGAGAATCTTGTTATGATGACAGCTATAAACTCCATTCTCTTGAGCTCTGAGAGGCTGGTTCCAATTCAGTGACCACAGACTTCACAGAGGAGCCATCAACAGCATGATAAGGGCTTGTGATAAAGGGGTTACTGATGCTCTACTTATTGATGCAGAGAAACAACTGACAAAGGTGCACTCAATATGTCAGCAAATTTGGAAAATGCAGCAGTGGCCACAGGACTGGAAAAGGTCAGTTTTCATTCCAATACCAAGGAAAGGCAATGCCAAAGAATGCTCAAACTACTGACAATTGAACTCATCACACACACTAGTAAAGTTATGCTCAAAATTCTCCAAGCCAGGCTTCAGCAATACGTGAACCATGAACTTCCAGATGTTCAAGCTGGTTTTAGAAAAGGCAGAGGAACAGAGATCAAATTGCCAATGTCTGCTGGATCATCGAAAAAGCAAGAGAGTTCCAGAAAAACATCTATTTCTGCTTTACTGACTATGCCAAAGTCTTTGACTGTGTGGATCACAATAAACTGTGGAAAATTCTGAGAGAGATGGGAATATCAGACCACCTGACCTGCCTCTTGAGAAACCTGTATGCAGGTCAGGAAGCAACAGTTAGAACTGGACATGGGACAACAGACTGGTTCCAAATCGGGAAAGGAGTACGTCAAGGCTGTATATTGTCACCCTGCTTATTTGACTTATATGCAGAGTACATCATAAGAAACACTGGGCTGGATGAAGCACAAGCTAGAATCAAGATTGCCAGGAGAAATATCAATAACCTCAGATATGCAGATGACACCACCCTTATGGCAGAAAGTGTAGAAGAACTAAAGAGCCTCTTGATGAAAGAGGAGAGTGATAAAGTTGGCTTAAATCTCAACATTCAGAAAACGAAGATCATGCCATCCGGTCCCATCACTTCATGGGAAATAGATGGGGAAACAGTGGAAACAGTGTCAGACTTTATTTTTTGGGGCTCCAAAATCACTGCAGATGGTGACTGCAGCCATGAAATTAAAAGACGCTTACTCCGTGGAAGGAAAGTTATGACCAACTTAGATAGTATATTCAAAAGCAGAGACATTACTTTGCCAACTAAGGTCCGTCTAGTCAAGGCTATGGTTTTTCCTGTGGTCATGTATGGATGTGAGAGTTGGACTGTGAAGAAGGCTGAGCACCGAAAAATTGATGCTTTTATCAATTCTGATAAGTACAATGATAGTAAGTGAGTAACAGTTACACAATGACAATAGTAAAATATGCTTATAAATTTTCAAAATAAGTTCAGTTCCATCCTTTGGTCATGTCTGACTCTGTGAAACTCCACGGACTGCAGCTTGCCAGGCTTCTCTGTCCATCACCAACTCCCAGAGCTTGCTCAAACTCATGTCCATTGAGTCGATGATGCCATCCAACCATCTCGTCCTCTGTTGTGCTTTCTCCTCCTGTCTTCAATCTTTCCCAGCATCAGGGTCTTTTCCAAAGGGTCAGTTCTTCACATCAGGTGGCCAAAGTATTGGAGTTTCAGCTTCAGCATCAGTCCTTCCAATGAATATTCAGGACTGAATTCCTTTAGGGTGGACTGTTTGGATCTCCTTGCAGTCCAAGGGACTCTCAAGAGTCTTCTCCAACACCACAGTTCAAAAGCATCAATACTTTGGCATTCAGCTTTCTTTATGGTCCAACTCTCACATCCATACATGACTACTGGAAAAACCATAGCCTTGATGAGATGGACCTTTGTTGGCAAAGTAATGTCTCTGTTTTTTAACATGCTGTCTAGGTTGGTCATAACTTTCCTTCCAGGGAGCAAGCGTATTTTAATTTCATGGCTGCCGTCACTATCTGCAGGTTTTGGACCCCCCCCAAAATAAAGTCTGTCACTGTTTTCATTGTTTCCCCATCTATTTGCCATGAAGTGATGGGACTGGATGCCATGATCTTTGTTTTCTGAATGTTGAGTTTTAAGCCAACTTTATCACTCTCCTCAAAACTTTCTTTTGTTTTTTACACTTGAAATTTTTTTTAATTTATTTATTTTAATTGGAGGTTAATTACTTTACAATATTGTATTGGTTTTGCCATACATCAACATGAATTCGCCATGGGTATACACGTGTTCCCCAGCCTGAACCCCCTTCCCACCTCCCTCCCCGTACCATCTCTCTGTGTTGTCCCAGGGCACCAGCCCCAAGCATCCAGTATCATGCATCGAACCTGGACTGGCGATTTGTTTCTCATATGATAGCATACATGTTTCAATGCCATTCTCCCAAATCATCCTACTCTCTCTCTCTCCCACAGAGTCCAAAAGACTGTTCTATACATCTGTGTCTCTTTTGCTGTCTCACATACAGGGTTATTGTTACCATCTTTCTAAACTCCATATATATGCATTAGTATACTGTATTGGTGTTTTTCTTTCTGGCTTACTTCACTCTGTATAATAGGCTCCAGTTTCATCCACCTCATTAGAACTGATTCAAGTGTATTCTTTTTAATGGCTGAGTAATACTCCATTGTGTATATGTACCACAGCTTTCTTATCCATTCATCTGCTGATGGACATCTAGGTTGCTTCCATGTCCTCTTTCACTTTCATCAAGAGTCTCTTTAGTTCTTCTTTACTTTCAGGCATAGGGGTGGAGTCATCTGCATATTTAAGTTTATTGATATTTCTCCTGGCAATCTTGATTTCAGCTTGTGCTTCATCCAGCCCAGCATTTTGCCTGATATAAACTGCATATAAGCAGAGTGACAATCTACAGTCTTGACATACTCTTTTCCTGATTTGGAACCAATCTGTTGTTCCATGTCCAGTTCTAACTGTTGCTTCTTGACCTGCATACAGATTTCTCAGGAGGTAGGTAAGGCGGTCGGAATTCCCATCTCTCTGAGATTTTCCTACAGTCTGTTGTGATCCGCACAGACTGTGATCCAGACTGATTGTGATTTCACAATCAACAGGGAGACAAACAATAAAAGATAATTACAGTTGCAAGCCATCATGGGAACATGATTAACAATATAAAATAATTTCATTTGATTTGGGGGTGTCAAGCAGAGTGATGTAGTAAGTGGAAGTGCATATATGCACATGTTTTCATCCACCCAGCCAGTCTATGTCTTTTGGTAGGTGCATTTAATCCATTAACATTTAAGGCAATTATCTATATGTATTATCCTATTACCATTTGCTTAATTGTTTTGAGTTTATTTTCTGTATGGCTTTCCCTTCTCTTGTGTTTCCTGCCTAGAGAAGTTCCTTTAGCATTTGTTGTACAGCTGATTTGGTGGTGCTAAATTCTCTTAACTTTTGCTTGTCTTTAAAGCTTTTGATGTCTCCATCAGATCTGAAGGAGAGTCTTACTGGGTAGAGTATTCTTGGTTGTTAGGGTCTTCCCTTTAATCACTTTAAATGTATCATGCCATTCCTTTCTGGTTTGTAGAGTTTCTGTTGAGAAATCAGTGGATAGCCTGGTGGGAGTTCCCTTGTATGTTATTTGTCATTTTTCCCTTGTTGCTTTTAATATTTTATCTCTGTCTTTTTGTTTTATTACTGTGTCTTGGTGTGCTCCTCCTTGGGTTTATCCTACCTGAGATTCTCTGAGCTTCCTGGACTTGGTTGACTATTTCCTTTCCCATATTCAGGAATTTTTCAGCTATTATCTCTTCAAATATTTTCTCAGGTCCTTGCTCTCTTCCTTCTCCTTCTGGGACTCCTATAATGCAAATGTTGGTGTGTTTAATGTTGTCCCAGATGTCTCTTAGGCTGTCTTCATTTTTTTTCGTTCTTTTTTCTACACTCTGTTCTGTGGCAGTGATTTCCACCGCTCTGTCCTCCAGGCCATTTATCCTTTCTTCTGTCTCAGTTATTCTGCTATGAGTTCCTTCTAGTATATTATTCATCTCTGTTCTTTAGTTCTAGATCTTTGGTAAACATTTCTTGCATGTTCTCAATCTTTACTTCCATTCTTTTCCTGAGATCCTGGATCATCTTCACTATCATTATCTGAATTCTTTTTCTGAAAAGTTGCCTATCTCCACTTCATTTAGTTGTTTTTCTGGGGTTTTATCTTGTTCCTTCATCTGGAAGATAATTTTCTGCTTTTACATCATGATTAACTTTCTGTGATATGGTTTTTGTTTTAACCACTGTGAGGCTGTGCTTCTTTTTGCTTCTTCTATCTGCCCTGTGATGGATGAGGCTAAGAGGCTTGTGTATGTTTCTTGATGGGAAGGACTGGTGATGGGAAAACTGGGTCTTGCTCTGGTGTGCAGGGCTTTGCTGAGTTAAGCTTTAATCCAATTATCTGCTGATGGGTGGGGTTATACTCCTTCCTTAGTTGTTTGGCCTGAGGTGACCCAGCCCTGGGGTCTACAGGCTGTATGATAGGATTAATGGTGAATTCCAAGAGGGTTTATTCCAAGGGGGACTTTCCAATGCCCCCATCCCTGTGGTGAGCCCATACCAACCCACGTCTCCACAGGAAGCCCTCTAACACTGCCAGGTAGTTTTGGCTCAGGTTCCTGTGGGGTCACTGCTCCTCTCCTCTGGGTCTTGGTGCATGCAAAATTTTGTTTGTGCCTTCCAAGACTGGAGTCTCTGTTTCCCTCAGCCCTCTGGAAGGCCTATAATCAAATCCCGCTGGCCCTCAAGGATTTCCAGTCCCTTTGTATTATCTCCAGGCTAGGAAGCCTGACATGGGGTTCAAAACTTTCACAATAGTGGGAGAACTTCTTTGGTATTATTGTTCTCCAGTTTGTGGGTCACCCAACAAATGGGTATGGGATTTGATTTTATCCTGATAGAGCCCTTCCTGTCTGGCTGTCTTGCTGCAGCTTCTTCTTTGTCTTTGGACATGGGGTATCTTTCTTTGTTGGATTCCAGTGTCCTCCTGCTGATGGTTGTTCAACAACTAGTTGCAACTTTGATGCTCTCTCAGGAGGAGATGAGCACACATCTTCTACTCCACCATCTTTAACTGGACTCTGGAAAGCAGATTCTTAACCACTGGACCATGAGGGAAGTACCATAAACTTTCACTTTAGAATTAAGGAGTTTTAGAAGTACCATAAAGAAGCCACAAAATGGCTACATAGCTTTATCTTAATAACAGCTAATATCTCATTATTAATTACTTAATTAGATTGGGAAACCAAGGCATAGTGGGATTTAGTGACTTGCACAAGGTCACATGATCTGCAAGTGATCCCTCTGGTTTTCTGAAGTCGGTTTTATTTTATTGAAAATATTTTAAAGTACTAATATTAGTAGCTAAAATTTTACCACTTGATGCTTTGGACAGAAACAGATGTGTTTTGCATATTGTGTGCTTTGCAACCAGAGTCACAGAGTGAAGTTTCTATAATAATGTAACAATATTAGTCTCTGCTGTTTAGGACAGAGGTACAGAAGTAGAGATTATATTTTCAATTTGTGGTAGGAGGTGCTTCTGTTTACAAGTCCACTGGAGAAAATAGGGAAATGGTGTAAGGAAAGTGTTTTTATTTTGGTATGCTGAATCCTCACTGTCTGGATTCTGCTTTTCTCAATATTTATTTGTTTCTCTCTTCATGTATTTATCTCTCAATTTCTCTCTCTCATCCTTTCTCTCCTTCTCATCCCTTTCTCTGCTCAGCTCTATATCACTCCCTCTATCCCCTTCTCCCTGCCTCTTTCTTTTCCTTATGGAGAACTTGAGAACATTTCTTACTGGATTTATTCATTGAGTATTATGATGAATTGCCTCAGTTCAGTTCAGTTCAGTTCAGTTGCTCAGTCGTGTCCGACTCTTTGTGATCCCATGAATAGCAGCACACCAGGCCTCCCTGTCCATCACCAACTCCCAGAGTTCACTCAAACTCACGTCCATTGAGTCAGTGATGCCATTCAGCCATCTCATCCTCTGTCATCCCCTTTTCCTCCTGCCCCCAACCCCTCCCAGCATCAGAGTCTTTTTCAATGAGTCAATTCTTCACATGAGGTGGCCAAAGTATTGGAGCTTCAGCTTTAGTATCATTCCCTCCAAAGAACACCCAGGGCTGATCTCCTTCAGAATGGACTGGTTGGATCTCCTTGCAGTCCAAGGGACTCTCAAGAGTCTTCTCCAATACCACAGTTCAAAAGCATCACTTCTTTGGCACTCAGCTCTCTTCACAGTCCAACTCTCACATCCATACATGACCACAGGAAAAACCATAGCCTTGACTAGATGGACCTTTGTTGGAAAAGTAATGTCTCTGCTTTTGAATATGCTATCTAGGTTGGTCATAACTTTTCTTCCAAGGAGTAAGCGTCTTTTAATTTCATGGCTGCAGTCACCATCTGCAGTGATTTTGGAGCCCCCAAAATAAAGTCTGATACTGTTTCCACTGTTTCCCCATCTATTTCCCATGAAGTGATGGGACCAGATGCCATGATCTTAGTTTTCTGAATGTTGAGCTTTAAGCCAACTTTTTCACTCTCCTCTTTCACTTTCATCAAGAGGCTTTTTAGTTCTTCTTCACTTTCTGCCATAAGGGTGGTGTCATCTGCATATCTGAGGTTATTGATATTTCTCCTGGCAATCTTGATGAATTGCCTAGTCTTCATTAAAAATGATTGAATGGATTGTGGACAACCTTCAGTTAATCCTCTTGAATTAAGTCTCCATTAACACAGATGCCCTTTGATTGACTGTTATCTTACTAGCTTAATGTTTCCAGTTAGTGAAAAGCTTCTGTACCTTATGAAAGCTTAGGTCTAGGAAGATTATCAGATTATGGCCTAAGAAGAAAATCAAGTATAAACTGATTAAATAGCCCAGAGTCATCTGCTTTTTCTTCACACAGCTCTTGCTTTTCCTCTCTCCTGCAGGCAACCAACAGTGAAATCATATGCATGGCTGTTTCTTGGTGTATGTCTCAGATGAAGCTAGTATTGTTATTGTTACAGAATCTATGGCAAGTTCGTGGACTCAGAGATTCCAGCACTGTATGTGAAGGGGGAACTTCAAGGGCTGGAGTGGCCAGAAAGACCATCTCCTAAGCCCAAGATCTCTGGAGCTCAACCCCAGAACTAATTAATGCACTGGGACATGACTCACAAATCTGATTACCAGGCGGAACAGTATAATTTTAAATATCCTCTTTTCTCTTCTAAAGAGACACACGAAATGTTTATTCGGCAGCTATATGTGGGGTGCTCCTCAGTGTATAAACAGTGTAGTGTGTTTCATCCTCTCACCTGAATCAGTACTGAGTGCTCCAGCCCTTTCCTCATCAGCATATCCAGATTCACACAATCCCATGGGGCCCTGTCTGCCCCTGGGCCTTGGAAATCAAGACACATCATGTAGAGCCTGTATAACAAACCTAAGTTCTCCTACTTGGTTTCTAAGACTCCCTTGACTCTACCTGGGAAGGCACAGAATGGTCAGCACCTTGGACAGCTCCACTGCTTCTGCCAGCAGCAACGTTTACCTGTTGGTTTGTCCTGTAAACAGGCTGGGGTCCTTCATCCTCAACCTCTTCATCCTTGACTGAGAATACTGTTTTTTCTTCCTCACTCTCCTCACTTTCTTCAGAACAGGAATCAAATACATCAGCATAATACTCTTCAGCCACAAGTGGGTCTTCTGGGATCTCTGAAATAAAGAATAAGCAAAAGTCAGGTCCTGTTGGTCATTAAAATTATAATGAGTCTAGGACCCCCATATCCCAGAGATATGTATTCTGTTAACACTAACAAAGCTTTCATGGAGTGCAAAGTGGAATCTTAGCTTCCTGAATGCACCTAGTAGAATGTGATAAATACTCAGCAGTTAAACCAGTGGAGGAAAGGAGGGATGGCTCTATTTGCAACCACTTTTCGAAACTGTAAGAATAAAACCATGAAACAAAAAGAAATGACCTCTTCTAAAGTCTTTACATTCAGAGGCATGAATCATTATTACAAATAAGGGGATTTAGGACCAAAACCAAAGTAAGATGTCTTGGCCACCAGACTCTACTATTCACATAAAGTTTTTGTGGACACAGTGGAGGGGACAAATATAAGCGTTCTTCCTGGGAATTTCTTCTTTTAAAGAAAATACTAGTAGGGAGATCAGGCAAGAGGGATAGAATATATAGAAGTGGCATTATTGGCAAGCTGAGGGAAATGTTAAAATTCTAAGGCTATGAATGTTTTTGAGATGTAGATCACACTAAGGTTCTACTTACTTACATGAATAAGAAGCATTTCTTAATAAAAACAAAAACAAAAACAGAAAAACAAGGAAAGGTCACCCAGTTAAGCTGCTGCCAGGAAGTGCTACCTAAGTTACTTGATGAAATATTATTACCAACTAGAAATATTGTTGTTGCTGTTCAGTTGCTAAGTCGTGTTTGACTCTTTGTAACCCCATGGACTGCAGCCAGCCTGGTGCCTCTGCCCATGGGATTTCCCAGGCAAAAAAAACTGGAGTGGGTTGCAATTTCCTTCTCCAGGGGATCTTCCTGATCCAAGGATTGAACCTGTGTCTTCTGCACTGGCAGGTGGATACTTTACCACTGAGCCACCAGGAAAGTCTGGTTGGAGCTTATAATGGTCTTCAACCAAGAAAGGCTAAGAATGGATCTGTCGGTCCATTCAAAATCCAAGATCCCAAAAAAGCACAGTGATATCAATTCCAATTTGCTAATGGGAGCCTAGAAATAAGAAATATCCTTGGGGAAGGGAGAAAGTTAAATAATGGCACTCTCTCTACCTTATTAAAATCATGGGCATTTAGGCTTTGTACACATCACTACTAGTTGCTCAGCTGTGTCTGCCTCTTTGTGATCCCTTGGACTGCAGCACACCAGGCTTCTTTGTCCATCACCAACTCCCGGATCTTGCTAAAACTGTGTCCATCGAGTTGGTGATGCCATCCAACCATCTCATCCTCTGTCATCCCCTTCTCCTTCTACCTTTAATCTTTCCCAACACCAGGGTCTTTTCTTTGCATCAGGTGGCCAAAATATTGGAATTTCAGCTTCAGCATCAGTCCTTCCAATGAATATTCAGGACAGAATTCCTTTAGGATGGACTGGTTTGATCTCCTTGCAGTACAAGGGACTCTCAAGGGTCTTCTCCAACATCACAGTTCAAAAGCATCAATTCTTTGATGCTCAGCCTTGTTTATGGTCCAACTCTCACATACATACATGACTACTGGAAAAACTATAGCTTTGACCAGACAGATGTTTGTTGGTAATGTAATGTCTCTGCTATTTAATATGCTGTCTAGGTTGGTCATAACTTTTCTTCCAAGGAGCAAGCATCTTTGAATTTCATGACTGCAGTCACCATCTTCAGTGATTCTGGAGCCCAGGAAAATAAAGTCTGTCACTGTTTCCATTGTTTTCCCATCTATTTGCCATGAAGTGATGGGATCAGGTGCCATGATTTTAGGCTTTAGAATGTTGAGTTTTAGGCCAGCTTTTTCACTCTCCTCTTTTACCTTCATCAAGAGGTTCTTTAGTTCCTCTTCACTTTCTACCACAGGAGGAGAGTGAAAAAGTTGGCTTAAAACTCAGCATTCAAAAGATGAAGATCATGGCATCCAGTCCCAGCACCTCATGGCAAATAGATGGGGAAACAATGGAAACAAATACATACTTTATTTGGGGGGGGCGCCCCCCAAAATCACTGCAGGTGGTGACTACAGCCATGAAATTAAAAGACACTTACTCCTTGGAAGAAAAGTTATGACCAACCTAGACAGCACATTAAAAAGCAGAGACATTACTTTGCTGACAAAAGTCCATTTAGTCAAAGCTATGGTTTTTCCAGTAGTCAAGTATGGATATCAGAGTTGGACTATCAGGAAAGTTGAGTGCCAGAGAACTGATGCTTTTGAACCGTGGTGTTGGAGAAGACTCTTGAGAGTCCCTTGGACTGCAAGGAGATCCAACTAGTCCATCCTAAAGGAAATCCTAAAGGAAGTCCTGAATATTCATTGGAAGGACTAATGCTGAAGCTGAAACTCCAATATTTTGGCCACGTGATGCGAACAACTGACCCATTGGGAAAGACCCTGATGTTGGGAAAGATTGAAGGCAGGAGAAAGGGACAACAGAGGATGAGATGGTTGGATGGCATCACTGACTTGATGAACATGAGTTTTAGCAAGGTCCGGGAGTTGGTGATGGACGGAGAAGCCTGTCACGCTGCAGTCCATGGGACTGCAAAGAGTAGGAGATGACTGTGTGACTGAACTGACTGGCTTATAAACAAAATTATCCTTCTAAACTGTAACACAGAGCACTGGTTTTCATCCCATTGTTGCTATTTTATGTCTAGTGCACATGTGCTCAGTCATGTCCAACTCTCTGAGACCCCATGGACTGCAGCCTGCCAGCTTCCTCTGTCCATGGAATTTTCCTGGTAAGAATACTGGAGTGCATTGCCGTTTCCGACTCCAGGGGATATTCTCGGCCCAGCGATCAAAGCAGCATCTCTCGCGTCTCCTGCATTGGCAGATGAATTCTTTACCACTGGTGCCACCCGAGCCTAGTATTTTATGTCTAGTGGGGAAAATATGGAATTTGGGGTTAGAGAATCAGGGTTTGAATCTAGCTCTGCCACCTCTTAAATAAGAAACTTGAGTGAGGGATTTGAATTTACTGAGCTTTATTTTTTTTCTAGTGAAGCGGACGAAAGGTAATCTAACATGGTAGCTATGAAGATTCAATAATATGATTCTTATGAAAGCATCTGTGTATAGGTAAACTTTATCAAGTGTTCCATCAACTTCCACATCTATAAAATTGAACTTTTGATTAACTGATTCCAGAATCCCTTGAAAGTAAAATACTTAGTCGATGTAGAAAGCCCTGACAATTGAATGTTTAAAAATCTTTGCTATCTATGATTTTGCATAGAACACAAGAGGCAGTACCATGGAACTGAAACTGGCCAGCTCAAAAACAAGAATTATTAATACACTTTTTCAAAAATGCCTTTGCTAATTCTTTAGGAAGCTCACACTTTCTCTCAGTAACTCTAACACAGTCTGTTTTCCCCTCCGATCACCTATTATCAGTTTAGCAGCAGATGAAACAAGAGTATTTGTACATAGGGGCCATTTTTTATAAAAATCTTTATTTGACTCACACTCAGAATGACAAAAGGATCACGGCAAGAGAAGTATATGAAAACCAAAATCTACCAAGAGGACAATTCAGGTCTCCAGTTTTGCCTTCAAACAGGGGCACGCACTTGCTGAGTGGACTTCCTGCCTCTCATCCCCACCACCCTCGGCCTCTCCCTGGGTCTCTGTGTCTCTTCCACAGAGATGTCCATTCTCTGTCATCCCACTTCCCCCATGTCCTCTTTTTGAGTCTGTCTCCCTTTGACAGCTATTCGTTCACTGACTCACTCATACTTTCTCCCTCTGTTTCTCTGTCCCCCATGCTCTACTTTCAGGAAAGAATATTTCCTTTCAAGACTGACTCTGAAAGAGTAAGACATGTCATTTACATTTGCCCAGGGTACAGAAATGTGCTTGGATTTGTGTTTATATAAACACATCTTTACAATTGAAACAAATGCTTCATGCATCAAGATTTACCCATACTACAAATGACACACTGTGGCATTTTGCATACTATTCAATGATTTCTCTCCACCCCCCTTTTTTTCTTTTAATGCTAGTTGCAATTTACTAAACTGATTTCTCAACCCAGAATTTGAGAAACACTGGTTTAGAAGGTTGACTTTGGCATCAAAAAGCCCACATTTAAATTGAGGCTCTTAATGCTGGGTGTTATGTAGACTTTCTGCCCTTCAGTTTTCTCATCTGTACAGTGGGGATGGTAGCATGCATCTCATTGAATATGG